>NC_133738.1:2185135-2725135 GCF_048934315.1 Petromyzon marinus
AACCATCATCAACACCACCATCATCAACATCATCATCACGATCACCATCATCATCATCACCATCATCATCACCAACAACATCATCAACATCACCATCATCACCATCAACATCACCAACAACATCAACATCACCATCATCACCATCAACATCACCATCATCAACATTACCAACCTCAACATCACCATCATCATCATCACAACCATCATCACCATCATCACCATCACCATCATCAACATTACCAACCTCAACATCACCAACATCATCAACATCACCATCATCACCAACAACATCACCATCATCACCAACAACATCATCAACATCACCAACAACATCATCAACATCACCATCACCATCATCACCATCATCAACATCACCATCAACATCACCATCATCATCACCACCATCACTACCACCATCATCAATACTATCATCAACATCACCATCATCATCATCACCATGATGACATTCAGGAGGTCCACCGGACCTCCTGAATGCCACAGAGATCCAGGCGGTACCGGTCCAGCTCCCGACAGAGGAGTGGGCAGCCTCTCCTCCGCAGTGAGCGTTCGAACATTCCACGTGGCCACCCGTAGTGGCTTTTCGTTGTTTCTGGAGGAGCCCCGAGGGTGGATATTCAATCTCCTGGCTCCGCCAATTGAGGTCTGGCCAGGAGACGTCATAGACGCCTGGCCCCCCGGGGCCTCCGGCAAGGGCTTATTAGTTAGATATTTAACTCGTGGTTTAGTGGTGATTAATTGAAGGTGGAGGGGTCACCAGCCCCTCGCGCCCGTCCAGAGCCCCCGTTTGGCCGCTGTGGTGGTCACTGACGCCATGAGGGGAGGGGCCAATCTGAGTCGGCCCTCCCCCCACGGCACTGCCCACCACAGCGGTGCCATCCGGTACCACTAGGACCAGCACCATCACCAGCATCACCACAATCATCACCACCAGCATCACCACAATCACCACCACCATCACCACAATCACCACCATCATCACCACCACCATCACCACCATCATCACCACCACCATCACCACCATCACCACCACCATCATCATCATCACCACCATCACCACAATCACCACAATCATCATCAGCACCATCACCACCATCACCATCATCACCATCATCACCACCACCATCACCACCATCACCACCACCAGCATCACCACAATCACCACCACCATCACCACAATCACCACCATCATCACCACCACCATCATCATCATCACCACCACCACCACCACCATCACCACCATCACCAGCACCACCACCATCACCATCATCACCACCACCACCACCATCACCACCACCACCACCACCATCACCACCACCACCATCACCACCACCACCACCATCACCACCACCACCACCATCACCACCACCATCACCACCACCACCACCATCACCACAACCACCACCACCACCATCACCACCACCACCACCATCACCACCACCATCACCACCACCACCACCATCACCACCACCACCACCACCATCACCACCACCACCACCATCACCACCACCACCATCACCACCAACACCACCAACACCACCATCACCACCACCAACACCACCATCACCACCACCACCACCATCACCACCACCACCACCACCATCATCACCACCACCATCACCACCATCACCACCACCACCACCATCATCATCACCACCATCACCACAATCACCACAATCATCATCAGCACCATCACCACCATCACCATCATCACCATCACCACCAGCATCACCACCACCACCACCACCATCACCACCACCACCACCACCATCACCACCACCACCACCACCACCATCACCACCACCACCATCACCACCAACACCACCAACACCACCACCACCATCACCACCACCACCATCACCACCACCACCACCATCACCACCACCACCATCACCACCATCACCACCACCACCATCACCACCACCATCACCACCACCACCACCACCATCACCACCACCATCACCACCACCACCACCATCACCACCACCACCACCACCATCACCACCACAAGTACCGGACTGTAGATTCAGCTCCTCCAGCTTCTGCCCACGCTCCACCGCCCGGACGATGTTACTCCGCATCACGTCCACCACCTCGTCCACCCGGCCCTGCACCCTGAACCCCATCGTCATCATCAGCATCATCAGTGTCATCATCAGCAGCAGCAGCGTCATCAGCAGCAGCATCATCATCAACAGCAGCACCATCATCATCATCACCACCATCATCATCATCATCAGCAACATCATCATCAGCAGCATCATCATCATCATCAGCAGCATCATCATCATCATCACCATCATCATCATCATCAGCAGCATCATCATCATCACCATCATCATCAGCAGCACCATCATCATCATCACCATCATCATCAGCAACATCATCAGCAGCATAGTCATCAGCAGCAACAACATCAACATCACCATCACCACCACCATTATCGACATCACCATCAGCACCATCATCATCAACACCACTATCAACACCATCACTACCATCATCATCACCACCACCATCACAACCATCAACACCACCAACACCTATCAACACCACCACCAATCAACACCATCATCATCAGCACCACCACCACCAACAACATCAGCATCGTCAACATCAGGATAGGATGGTGGTGACAGTGATGATGGTAGTGATGGCGGTGATGGTAGTGATGATGGTGATGGCGGTGATGATGGTGATGGCGGTGATGACGGTGATGGTAGTGATGATGATGATGATGGTGATTCTGGTGATAGTGATGATGGTGATGATGGTGATGTTGCTGATGATGGTGGTGATGATTGTAGTGATGGTGGTGATGATTGTAGTGATGGTGATGTGGTGATGGTAGTGATGGTGGTGATGGTGGTGATGATTGTAGTGATGGTGGTGATGATTGTAGTGATGGTGGTGATGATTGTAGTGATGGTGATGTGGTGATGGTAGTGATGGTGGTGATGGTGGTGATGGGGATGACGGTGATGGTAGTGATGTTGGTGATGGTAGTGATGGTAGTGATGATTGTAGTGATGATGGTGATGGTAGTGATGATGGTGATGTTGCTGATGATGGTGATAGTGATGGTAGTGATGGGGATGATGGTGATAGTGATGGCAGTGATGATTGTAGTGATGACAGTGATGGTAATGATGGCAGTGATGACGGTGATGTTGTTGATGATGTTGGTGATGGTAATGATGATGGTAGTGATGATGGTGATGATGCTGATCATGTTGGTGATGGTGGTGATGGGGATGATGGTAGTGATGTTGATGATGGTAGTGATGGTGATGATGGTGATGTTGCTGATGATGTTGGTGATGGTAGTGATGATGGTGATGGTAGTGATGGTAGTGATGATGGTGGTGATGGTAGTGATGATTGTAGTGATGGTGATGTGGTGATGGTAGTGATGGTAGTGATGACGGTGATGATGCTGATGATGGTGATAGTGATGGTGATAGTGATGGTGGTGATGGGGATGACGCCACTCACTGTGTGATGGCATCGCTCCTCTGTGGCAGGCGCGGTATTGTGGGGCCAGTCCTGACGCAGACAGAGAGAGAGAGATCAGCGTACCAAGCGAGGTAGTCAACATCTCACAGGGTCTGGGATCGAACCCACGACCTCCTGTAGACCAGGCGAGGTAGTCAACATCTCGCAGGGTCCGGGATCGAACCCACGACCTCCTGTATACCAGGCGAGGTAGTCAACATCTCACAGGGTCCGGGATCGAACCCACGACCTCCTGCGTACCAGGCGAGGTAGTCAACATCTCACAGGGTCTGGGATCGAACCCACAACCTCCTGTAGACCAGGCGAGGTAGTCAACATCTCACAGGGTCCGGGATCGAACCCACGACCTCCTGTAGACCAGGCGAGGTAGTCAACATCTCACAGGGTCCGGGATCGAACCCACGACCTCCTGCGTACCAGGCGAGGTAGTCAACATCTCACAGGGTCTGGGATCGAACCCACAACCTCCTGTAGACCAGGCGAGGTAGTCAACATCTCACAGGGTCCGGGATCGAACCCACGACCTCCTGTAGACCAGGCGAGGTAGTCAACATCTCACAGGGTCTGGGATCGAACCCACGACCTCCTGTAGACCAGGCGAGGTAGTCAACATCTCACAGGGTCTGGGATCGAACCCACGACCTCCTGTAGACCAGGCCAGGTAGTCAACATCTCACAGGGTCTGGGATCGATCCCACGACGTCCTGCGTACCGGGCGAGGTAGTCAACATCTCACAGGGTCCGGGATTGAACCCACGACCTCCTGTAGACCAGGCGAGGTAGTCAACATCTCACAGGGTCCAGGATTGAACCCACGACCTTCTGTAGACCAGGCGAGGTAGTCAACATCTTTCAGGGTCCAGGATCGAACCCACGACCTCCTGCGTACCAGGCGAGGTAGTCAACATCTCACAGGGTCCGGGATCGAACCCACGACCTCCTGCGTACCGGGCGAGCTAGTCAACATCTCACAGGGTCCGGGATTGAACCCACGGCCTCCTGTAGACTAGGCGAGGTAGTCAACATCTCACAGGGTCCGGGATCGAACCCACGACATCCTGCGTAACAGGCGAGGTAGTCAACATCTCTCAGGGTCCACGATCAAACCCACGACCTCCTGTATACCAGGCGAGGTAGTCAACATCTCAGAGGGTCCGGGATCGAACCCACGACCTCCTGCGTACCAGGCGAGGCAGTCAACATCTCGCAGGGTCCGGGATCGAAACCCACGACCTCCTGCATACTAGGCAAGGTAGTCAACATCTCGCAGGGTTCGGGATTGAACCCACGACCTCCTGCGTAACAGGCGAGGTAGTCAACATCTCACAGGGTCCGGGATCGAACCCACGACCTCCTGCGTACCAGGCAAGCTAGTCAACATCTCACAGGGTCTGGGATCGAACCCACAACCTCCTGTAGACCAGGCGAGGTAGTCAACATCTCACAGGGTCCGGGATCGAACCCACGACCTCCTGTAGACCAGGCGAGGTAGTCAACATCTCACAGGGTCCGGGATCGAACCCACGACCTCCTGCGTACCAGGCGAGGTAGTCAACATCTCACAGGGTCTGGGATCGAACCCACAACCTCCTGTAGACCAGGCGAGGTAGTCAACATCTCACAGGGTCCGGGATCGAACCCACGACCTCCTGTAGACCAGGCGAGGTAGTCAACATCTCACAGGGTCTGGGATCGAACCCACGACCTCCTGTAGACCAGGCGAGGTAGTCAACATCTCACAGGGTCTGGGATCGAACCCACGACCTCCTGTAGACCAGGCCAGGTAGTCAACATCTCACAGGGTCTGGGATCGATCCCACGACGTCCTGCGTACCGGGCGAGGTAGTCAACATCTCACAGGGTCCGGGATTGAACCCACGACCTCCTGTAGACCAGGCGAGGTAGTCAACATCTCACAGGGTCCAGGATTGAACCCACGACCTTCTGTAGACCAGGCGAGGTAGTCAACATCTTTCAGGGTCCAGGATCGAACCCACGACCTCCTGCGTACCAGGCGAGGTAGTCAACATCTCACAGGGTCCGGGATCGAACCCACGACCTCCTGCGTACCGGGCGAGCTAGTCAACATCTCACAGGGTCCGGGATTGAACCCACGGCCTCCTGTAGACTAGGCGAGGTAGTCAACATCTCACAGGGTCCGGGATCGAACCCACGACATCCTGCGTAACAGGCGAGGTAGTCAACATCTCTCAGGGTCCACGATCAAACCCACGACCTCCTGTAGACCAGGCGAGGTAGTCAACATCTCAGAGGGTCCGGGATCGAACCCACGACCTCCTGCGTACCAGGCGAGGCAGTCAACATCTCGCAGGGTCCGGGATCGAAACCCACGACCTCCTGCATACTAGGCAAGGTAGTCAACATCTCGCAGGGTTCGGGATTGAACCCACGACCTCCTGCGTAACAGGCGAGGTAGTCAACATCTCACAGGGTCCGGGATCGAACCCACGACCTCCTGCGTACCAGGCGAGCTAGTCAACATCTCACAGGGTCCGGGATCGAACCCACGACCTCCCGCGTACCAGGCGAGGTAGTCAACATCTCTCAGGATGTGGGATTGAACCCACGACCTCCTGCATAACAGGCGAGGTAGTCAACATATCTCAGCGTCCACGATCGAACCCACGACCTCCTGTGGACCAGGCTAGGGAGTCAACATCTCTCAGGGTCCGGGATTGAACCCACGACCTCCTGCGTACCGGGCGAGGCAGTCAACATCTCACAGAGTAGACTCACAGGAAGAAGTCTTCGCCCTCCGAGTCATCGTCCGCAAGGAGATTTCTCTGGAAAGACGATAAATAAAAGAGAGAGACGTTGAGCTGCCTGCAACGTCGTTTTGCCACGTGTGAGGCACTCCGCAGAGACTCACAGAGAGTCACAGACACCCACAGATACTCACAGAGACCCACAGAGACTCACAGAGACCCACAGAGACGCACAGAGACATAGAGACCCACAGATACTCACAAAGACCCACAGAGACCCACAGACACCCACAGAGACTCACAGAGAGTCATAGACACCCACAGATACTCACAGAGAACCACAGATACTCACAGAGACCTACAGATACTCACAGAGACCCACAGAGACTCATAGACACCCACAGATACTCACAGAGACTCACAGAGACCCACAGAGATGCACAGAGACATAGAGACCCACAGATACTCACAGAGAGTCACAGAGAGTCATAGACACCCACAGATACTCACAGAGAGTCACAGAGAGTCATAGACACCCACAGATACTCACAGAGACCCACAGAGACTCAGACACCCACAGATACTCACAGAGAATCACAGAGAGTCACAGATACCCACAGATACTCACAGAGACCCACAGAGACTCATAGACACCCACAGATACTCACAGAGACGCAGAGACTCACAGATACTCACAGAGACTCACAGAGAGTCACAGAGAGTCACAGATACCCACAGATACTCACAGAGACCCACAGAGACTCATAGACACCCACAGATACTCACAGAGACCCACAGAGACTCACAGAGAGTCACAGAGAGTCATAGACACCCACAGATACTCACAGAGAGTCACAGAGAGTCATAGACACCCACAGATACTCACAGAGACTCACAGAGACTCACAGAAACCCACAGAGACTCAGACACCCACAGATACTCACAGAGACCCACAGAGACTCACAGAGACCCACAGAGACTCATAGACACCCACAGATACTCACAGAGAGTAACAGATACCCACAGATACTCACAGAGACTCACAGAGACCCACAGAGACTCACAGAGACCCACAGAGACGCACAGAGACCCACAGAGACCCACAGAGACTCATAGACACCCACAGATACTCACAGAGAGTCACAGCGAGTCACAGATACCCACAGATACTCACAAAGACTCACAGAGAGTAATCGATACCCACAGATACTCACAGAGACCCACAGAGACTCACAGAGACCCACAGAGACTCACAGAGAGTCATGGACACCCACAGATACTCACAGAGACCCACAGAGACTCATAGACACCCACAGATACTCACAAAGACTCACAGAGAGTCATAGAGACCCACAGAGACGCACAGAGGCTTAGAGACCCACAGATACTCACAGAGACCCACAGAGACTCATAGATACACACAGATACTCACAGAGACCCACAGAGACTCCTAGATACACACAGATACTCACAGAGACCCACAGAGAGTCATAGATACACACAGAGACTTACAGAGAGTCATAGACACCCACAGAGACTCACAGAGATGCACAGAGACATAGAGACCCACAGAGACCCACAGAGACTCACAGAGACACAGAGAGCCACAGAGACGCACAGAGACCCACAGAGACTCATAGATACCCACAGATACTCACAGAGACCCACAGAGACTCAGAGAGACCCACAGAGATGCACAGAGACCCACAGAGACGTATATATATACCCACAGATACTCACAGAGACTCACAGAGACTCACAGAGAGTCATAGACACCCACAGATACTCACAGAGACCCACAGAGACTCATAGACACCCAAAGATACTCACAGAGACCCACAGAGACTCATAGATACCCACAGATACTCACAGAGACCCACAGAGAGCCACAGAGACCCACAGAGACTCACAGAGAGTAATCGATACCCACAGATACTCACAGAGACCCACAGAGACTCATAGACACCCACAGAGACTCACAGAGGCTTAGAGACCCACAGAGACCCACAGATACTCACAGAGACCCACAGAGACTCATAGATACACACAGATACTCAGAGACTCACAGGGACTCACAGAGAGCCACAGATACCCACGGAGACCCACAGAGTCGCACAGAGACTCACAGACGCCCACAGAGACTCATAGACGCCTACAGAGACTCAGACGCCCATAGAGACTCACAGAGGCTTAGAGACCCACAGAGACCTTCAGAGACTCACAGGGACTCACAGAGACCCACAGAGACTCACATAGACTTAGAGACCCACAGAGACCCACAGAGACTCATAGAGACTCATAGACACCCATAGAGACCCACAGAGACTCATAGACACCCACAGAGACTCATAGACACCCACAGAGACTCACAGAGGCTTAAAGACCCACAGAGACCCACAGAGACTCACAGAGACCCATAAACACCCACAGAGACCCACAAAGACTCATAGACACCCACAGAGACTCACAGAGACTCACAGGGACCCACAGCGACTCACAGAGACCCACAGAGACTCATAGAGACTCATAGACACCCACAGAGACTCACAGCGACCCACAGAGACCCACAGAACCTCTGACTCACAGATAACCACAGAGACTCAGAGAGACCCACAGAGACCCACAGAGACACACAGAGACCCACAAAGAGTCATATAGAGACCCATAGAGACCCATGCAGACCAACAGAGACCCAGATATCTATATAGACCCATAGAGACCCACAGAGATCCATACAGAGACCCATAGAGAGACCCATAGAGACCCACAGAGACCCACATATATATCTACATATACCCATAGAGACCTATATAAACCCATAGAAACCCTCAGAGACTCATAGAGATCCATCTATCTGTGTGTCTCTGTCTCTCTGCCTATGTGTCTCTCTGTGTGTGTCTGTGTCTATGTCTGTGTGTGTCTGTGTGAGTGTGTGTATCTGTGTGTGTCTGTCTGTGTCTATCTGTGTGTGTGTCTCTGTGTGTGTGTGTCTGTGTCTGTGTGTGTGTCTGTGTGTCTGTGTGTGTCTGCGTGTGTGTCTGTGTGTGTGTCTGTGTGTGTCTGTGTGTGTGTGTCTGTCACTGTGTGTGTGTGTGTCATTGTGTGTGTGTCTGTCTGTGTGTGTGTCTGTGTGTCACTGTGTGTCTGTGTCACTGTGTGTGTGTCTGGCAAAACAACCCCCTACCTCCTCGCGGTGCCGGACGGGCAACTCTGTCGTGGACAGCGCTGTGGGGGGAGATCCAATTTTGATTGGCTCCTCCCCTCATGGCATATGTGTCCACCACAGGGGCTAAACGGGGGCTCTGGATGGGTGCGAGGGGCTGGTAACCCCTCCACCTTCAATTAATTACCACGAAACTACGAATTAAACTGAAATATGTAACAACTAAGCTTGTGCCGGAGGCCCCGGGGGGCCAGGCGTCTATGACGTCTCCTGGCCAAACCCCAATTGGCGGAGCCAGGAGATTGAATACCTACCCTCGGGGCTACTCCAGAAACAACGAAAAGCCACTACGGTTGGCCACGTGGAATGTTCGAACGCTCACTGCAGAGGAGAGGCTGCCACTCCTCTGTCGGGAGCTGGATCGGTACCGCCTGGATCTATGCGGCATTCAGGAGGTCCGGTGGACCAGCTCTGGCTCCTGCCACCATGAGGGGTGGACAGTCCTCTACTCGGGGCAGCAGACTGCCAAACAACAGGGTGTGGGTCTTCTTTTGAACAAAATAATGAAGGGGGTGTGGGAGCGTGGCGGTGAGGTGTGGGAAGCTGTAAGCCCCAGGCTACTTTGGGCTCGCCTTCCCATCAACCGGAGGCGAGGAATGGTGGTCGTGGTTACTTATGCCCCCACCGAAGATGAACATCCGTGGAGGGATGCAGGCAAAGCCGATGAGTCAGATGCCTTCTATGACCTCCTGTCACAGGTGCTGGCTAAAGTGGCCCCTCGGGATAGAGTCATCATGTTGGGTGACTTCAATGCCCGAGTTGGTCATGATACTGGCACCTGGTCTGGAGTGATTGGAGGGCATGGGCCAGATCAGCTCAATAACAACGGTAGGAGGCTGCTAGATTTTTGTGCAGCCCATGGGCTTGTAATTACCAACACGCTGTTCCGGCATCGGCGCATCCACACAACATCATGGATGCATGCCGGGTCCAAGCAAGAACATCTGCTGGACTACATAGTGACGGACCAGCGAATGCGAGCCCATGTCCTTGACACCAGGACCTACCGTGGAGCTGATCTGCCCTCTGACCATCGACTAGTCATCTGTAAGATGTGCCTGCCATTCTTCCACTCCGGTGGTGGGTGTACACCCAGGACCCCATTCCAACCTAAAGTGGCCTGGTCTCAGTTATCTGATGAAAGTTGCAAGCGAGAATTTCATCATCGCTTGCGGCTGGGATTGGCATCGTCCCCGACTCCTCCTGATGTCGAGGGTAAATGGGCGAGGTTTAGGACTGTGACTCATGCAGCTGCAATGGCTGCTTTGGGTACGCGGTCCAGACCTCCCCAGACACCCTGGATGACAGAGGAGTTGCTCAGGATGGTTGAGAAAAAGCGACAGGCCCACTGTCATCGGCTACAGAATCCCACGTCAGAGAATGAGGAGGCTTACCGCAGCCTTCGCTCGGAGGTTCGGAGAGCCGTGAGGCGCTGCAAGGATGGGTGGTGGTCGCGGGTTGCTGAGGAGATGGAGTCTGCCTCAGTGGCCCGTGATCACAAATCTCTATTTAACTCCATCAAAAAAGTAACCTGCAGCGCCACACCTATTACCATCATTAGGGGAAAAAACGGTGATCCAATTTCCGACCCCCAGGAACAGGTTCGCAGATTTGCTGAGCATTTCTGTGAGGTCCTGGGGGAGGGAAAATCCCTCAGCCAGGAAAACATCGTGGCACAAAGTGAGGATGACCCTGCTGAGGCTGCGGTGCCTCAAATATTGGATGAAGTCACCCCCTGTGAGTGGCTGGCTGAGGTGCCAGCTGCTGATTAAGTATTGAAGGCGATCCGGAGTCTGAGACCAGGAAAGGCAGCGGGCAGAGATGATCTCCCAAGCGAAATGCTGAGGGAGGGTGGCGTTTGTGCACAGACTGCCCTATATGACATCATAACAACAGTCTGGACCACTGGACGGGTTCCGCAGGATTGGAAGGATGCCCTGGTGGTCCCCCTTTTTAAGAAGGGGGACCGCACAGACTGTAACAACTACAGGGGCATCTCACTCCTCAGTGTGCCGGGAAAGGTCCTGGCAAGGATTATTCAGCATCGCCTTGCCAGGCACGCTGAGGAGAGGCTTGCGGAGCCCCAATGCGGTTTCAGGAAAGGGCGGTCCTGCACAGATGCCATATTTTCTGTCTGTCTGCTACAGCAGAGGTGTAGGGAATTCCAACAAGACCTACATCTCTGCTTTATTGACCTGGTCAAGGCCTATGATACCATCAGTAGGCCTGGGCTCTGGGTCGTTCTTCGTGCTTTTGGAGTACCTGACCCTCTGCTCACGATCATTAAGGACCTTCATGATGGTGAGCGGGCCCGGGTAAAACTACGTGGCCGGGAGTCAGAGCCATTCCCTGTACACCTTGGGGTGCGACAGGGATGTCCTCTGGCTCCCACATTATTTAACATCTATTTTGACCACGTAGTTCGTGAAGCCTTCAATAGCTGTACCGGGGGAATCTCCATATGGTACAGATATAATGGGAGGCTAATCGATGCCCGGGTGCGGTCAAGGGATGGCTCCCTACTGCTCAACCACGTTATGTATGCTGATGACTTGGTAATAGCTGCTCAGTCAGAGGAGGAGTTGGAGACGCTGCTGCTGAGACTGGAGCGTGCCACTAAGAGGTGGGGCCTTACCATCAGCCCCACCAAAACTAAGCACCTGCCTGGGTATTTTGTACCATCGGACACTCCACCCCCACAACTCCCAATCGGTGATGGGGCAGTTGTGGAGAGAGTGGAGAGTTTCCCATACCTGGGCAGTGTGCTTATGACTGGCTCCAGTTTAACAGCAGAGGTCTCACTCCGAATCAGTCGAGCGGCAATATCTTTTCATCGGTTGCGTAACGCTGTGTGGAAGCTACCTGGTCTGTCGCTCCGCACTAAGCTTCAGGTCTTCTCGGCCACGGTCATTCCCTCCCTTCTCTACGCTTGCGAAACGTGGACCCCCCTAATGGAACATCTTCGCCGGTTAGAAACATTTAGGCTGGCCTGCCTACGATCCATCCTGGGTTTAACCAGACTGGATTGTGTGAGGAGCTCACAAATCCTTGAAAGATCTGGGCAGGGTCCCATCGGTGAGCTCCTCCGGCAGGCAAGGCTGCGATGGCTGGGTCATGTAGCCCGCATGCCCAGCCACCGCATGCCGAAACAGCTTTTGTTTGGCCGGATTGAGGGGGCTAAGCGGGCGCGGCACGGGCTAGAGAAGAGATGGAGTGATGTGGTACAGGAGGACGTGGAGCTGAGTGGACTTGCCGATGACTGGTACCAGCGGTGTCAAGATCGGCCTCTGTGGAGGAGGCTCGTGAAGGATGCTACTGGGCAGTTGGAGGCAGTCGCCCTCCAACAACAACGGAGGGCGGAGGAGCGACGCTCACAACAGCGAGCGGAGCTCCGGGTGGCTAAAGCACAGCAGGTTGGCACAGTAGGGGGCACAGGTGGTGCATCAGCCAGTCATCTCAGTCAGTCGACCCGTGGCACCTGGGTCTGCCCCGTGACCTCCTGCCAGCGGGCGTTCGACACTTCACGTGGCCTCAAGGTGCACATAGCCTGGCACAAGCGTCGTGGTGACGTCACCGCCACTTAGTGGCGAATGGCGGTTGTTGTTGTTGTGTCTGTGTGTCTCTGTGTGTGTTACTGTGTGTGTGTCACTGTGTGTGTCTCTGTGTATGTGTGTGTGTGTCTGTGTGTATCTGTGTCTCTGTGTGTGTCACTGTGTGTGCGTGTGACACACTGTGTGTGTCTCTGTGTGTCTCTGTGTGTGTCACTGTGTGTCTCTGTATCTGTATGTGTGTGTGTCACTGTGTGTCTCTGTGTCTCTGTGTGTCTCTGTGTGTGTGTGTGTGACACACTGTGTGTGTGTCTCTGTGTGTGTGTCACACTGTGTGTATCTGTCTCTGTGTGTCTCTGTGTGTGTGTGTCTGTGTGTGTGTCTCTGTGTGTGTGTGTCTGTGTGTCTCTGTGTGTGTGTCTCTGTGTCTCTGTGTGTCTCTATGTGTCTGTGTGTGTGTGACACACTGTGTGTGACACACTGTATGTGTGTGTCTGTGTGTCTGTGTGTGTCACACTGTGTATCTGTCTCTGTATCTGTGTCTCTGTGTGTCTCTGTGTTTCTCTGTCTCTGTGTGTCTCTGTGTGTCTCTGTGTGTCTCTGTGTGACACTGTGTGTGTCTCTGTGTGACACTGTGTGTGTCTCTGTGTGACACTGTGTGTGCCTCTGTGTGACACTGTGTGTGTGTATGTGTGACACACTGTGTATGTGTGTATCTGTGTGTCTCTGTGTCTCTGTGTTTCTCTGTCTCTTTGTGTCTGTGTGTCTCTGTGTGACACTGTGTGTGTATGTATGTATCTCTGTGTGTCTCTGTGTATGTATGTGTGTGTGTATGTATGTACCTGTGTCTCTGTGTGACACTGTGTGTGTCTCTGTGTGTGTCTCTGTGTCTGTGTGTGTGTCTCTGTGTGTGTCTCTCTGTCTGTGTCTCTGTGTGACACTGTGTCTCTGTGTGTGTCTCTGTGTGTGTCTCTGTATGTGTGTCTCTGTGTGTGTCTCTGTGTGTCTCTGTGTCTCTGTGTGTCTCTGTGTCTCTGTGTGTGTCACTGTGTGTCTCTGTGTGACACTGTGTGTGTCTCTGTGTGTGTCTCTGTGTGTATCTCTGTGTGTGTCTCTGTGTCTGTGTGTGTCTCTGTGTGTGTCTCTGTGTCTGTCTCTGTGTGACACTGTGTGTGTCTCTGTGTGTGTCTCTGTGTCTGCGTGTGTGTCTGTGTGTGTGTCTCTGTGTGTGTCTCTGTGTGTGTCTCTGTGTCTGTGTGTGTCTCTGTGTGTCTCTCTGTCTGTGTCTGTGTCTCTGTGTGTGTGTGTGTGTCTCTGTGTGTCTCTGTGTGACACTGTGTGTCTCTGTGTGTGTCTCTGTGTGTGTCTCTCTGTGTGTATCTGTGTGTGTGTGACACACTGTGTGTCTGTGTGTATCTCTCTCTGTGTCTCTGTGTGTGTCTCTGTGTGTGTGTGACACTGTGTGTGTCTCTGTGTGTGTGACACTGTGTGTCTTTGTGTGTGTGACACTGTGTGTGTGTCTCTGTGTGACACTGTGTGTGTCTCTGTGTGTGTCACTGTGTGTCTCTGTGTGTGTCACTGTGTGTCTCTGTGTGTGTGACACTGTGTGTGTGTGACACACTGTGTATGTATGTATGTCTGTGTGTGTCACTGTGTGTGTCACTGTGTGTCTCTGTGTGTGTGACACTGTGTGTGTGTCACTGTGCGTCTCTGTGTGTGTCTCTGTGTGTGACACACTGTGTCTGTGTGTGTTTCTGTGTGACACTGTGTGTGTCTCTGTGTGTGTCTCTGTGTCTGTGTGTGTGTCTCTGTGTGTGTCTCTGTGTCTGTGTGTGTCTCTGTGTGTGTCTCTCTGTCTGTGTCTCTGTGTGTCTCTGTGTGTCTCTCTGTGTCTGTGTGTCTCTGTGTGTGTCTCTGTGTGTGTCTCTGTGTCTGTGTGTCTGTATCTCTGTGTGTGTCTCTGTGTCTGTGTGTATCTCTCTCTGTGTCTCTGTCTCTGTGTGTGTCACTGTGTGTCTCTGTGTGTGTGATACACTGTGTCTGTGTGTGTCTCTGTGTCTCTGTGTGACACTGTGTGTGTCTCTGTGTGTGTCTCTGTGTCTGTGTGTGTGTCTGTGTGTGTGTCTCTGTGTGTGTCTCTGTGTCTGTGTGTGTCTCTGTGTGTCTCTCTGTCTGTGTCTGTGTCTCTGTGTGTGTGTGTCTCTGTGTGTCTCTGTGTGACACTGTGTGTCTCTGTGTGTGTCTCTGTGTGTGTCTCTCTGTGTGTATCTGTGTGTGTGACACACTGTGTGTCTGTGTGTATCTCTCTCTGTGTCTCTGTGTGTGTCTCTGTGTGTGTCTCTGTGTGTGTGACACTGTGTGTGTCTCTGTGTGTGTCTCTGTGTGTGTGACACTGTGTGTCTTTGTGTGTGTGACACTGTGTGTGTGTCTCTGTGTGACACTGTGTGTGTCTCTGTGTGTGTCACTGTGTGTCTCTGTGTGTGTGACACTGTGTGTGTGTGACACACTGTGTATGTATGTATGTGTCTGTGTGTGTCACTGTGTGTGTCACTGTGTGTCTCTGTGTGTGTGACACTGTGTGTGTGTCACTGTGCGTCTCTGTGTGTGTCTCTGTGTGTGACACACTGTGTCTGTGACACACTGTGTCTGTGTGTGTCTCTGTGTGACACTGTGTGTGTCTCTGTGTGTGTCTCTGTGTGTGTCTCTGTGTCTGTGTGTGTGTCTCTGTGTGTGTCTCTGTGTCTGTGTGTGTCTCTGTGTGTGTCTCTCTGTCTGTGTCTCTGTGTGTCTCTGTGTGTGTCTCTGTGTGTGTCTCTGTGTCTGTGTCTGTTTGTGTCTGTGTCTCTGTGTGTGTCTCTGTGTCTGTGTGTATCTCTCTCTGTGTCTCTGTCTCTGTGTGTGTCACTGTGTGTCTCTGTGTGTGTGGCACACTGTGTCTGTGTGTGTCTCTGTGTCTCTGTGTGTGTCTCTGTGTATGTGTGACACACTGTGTATGTGTCTCTGTGTCTCTGTGTGTGTCTCTCTGTCTGTGTGTCTCTGTGTGTGTCTCTGTGTATGTGTGACACACTGTGTATGTGTCTCTGTGTGTGTCTCTGTGTGTCTGTGTGTCTCTGTGTGTGTGACACACTGTGTGTCTCTGTGTCTGTGTGTCTCTGTGTGTCTCTCTGTCTGTGTCTCTGTGTGTCTCTCTGTCTGTGTCTGTGTCTCTCTGTCTGTGTGTCTCTGTGTGTCTCTGTGTGTCTCAGTGTCTCTGTGTGTGTCTGTGTGTGTCTCTGTGTGTGACACACTGTGTCTCTGTGTGTGTGACACTGTGTGTCTCTGTGTGACACTGTGTGTGTCTTTGTGTGTGTCTCTGTGTCTGTGTGTGTGTCTCTGTGTGTGTCTCTGTGTCTGTGTCTCTGTGTGTCTCTGTGTCTGTGTCTCTCTCTGTGTCTCTGTCTGTGTCTCTCTTCACCCTTTCGCTGCTCCCCGAACCGATGACTTCTTCGTCCCTCAAGTGCCGCTTAAACTTGGGAGGCATTCGCCTCTCCTCCTAACAAACAACAACAGCGTTAGACACTAAACACGCGGCACAACACCAACAACAACCAACCACGGCGTCAGACGTTAAACACAAAGTTTAAATTATTACAAAAAAAACAGTTTAATCTACACCCCCCCCGCCCCCCGGGGCTCTAGGCCCAAGCCTACGGTGTCGCCTGAGATGCTCTGCGGGGTTTTCCCTTCGGCTGCTCAGGCGAGGTCGGTCAAAAGCCTTCGTTAGGCCGGCTGACGGATTTTTGTTAAAAAAAAAAGATTAAAACGTTAAAAGTCCCTGTGGAGAAATGTTTTTTTAAAAATTAAACACGCGCGTTTAAGAGACTTGACGTCGTTGTAAAGTGCGACAAAGGGACGAAACGCATTTTCTATTTTTTCATTTTAAACAAAAAAAATTGAAACGTCAACATTAACCCGCCCTGTTTTATACGTTTCACTTCCTGTTTTATGACGTCACCTTTCCGGTGTGGTGACGTCACGTTATTTGTGTTTATTTACACGTGCCGTGACGTAATAGTTTGTTGAGTGACGCAATGTTATTTTTAAATATACAGGTGACTTCACGTAGTAGCTTGTTGACTGACGAAACGCATTTTTATTTGCACATGACGTCACGTATTGCTGTGCCAGGCTAGGTGCAGGAGGAGGAGATCACGTGACAGACCCAGCACGTGCCATGGGTTGACTGCTGTGCCAGGCTAGGTGCAGGAGGAGTGTAGTGTATAGTAGTGTAGTATATTGTGTAGTGTATAGTGTAGTGTATAGTGTAGTATATAGTAGTGTATAGTGTAGTGTATAGTAGTGTATAGTAGTGTAGTGTATAGTAGTGTATAGTAGTGTCGTGTATAGTGTAGTATATAGTAGTGTATAGTGTAGTATATAGTAGTGTATAGTAGTGTAGTGTATAGTCTAGTGTATAGTGTAGTATATTGTGTAGTGTATAGTGTAGTATATAGTAGTGTATAGTGTAGTGTATAGTAGTGTATAGTAGTGTAGTGTATAGTAGTGTAGTGTATAGTGTATTGTATAGTGTATAGTAGTGTAGTGTATAGTAGTGTAGTGTATAGTGTAGTGTATAGTAGTGTAGTGTATAGTGTAGTGTATAGTAGTGTAGTGTATAGTGTAGTGTATAGTAGTGTAGTGTATAGTGTATAGTAGTGTAGTGTATAGTGTATAGTAGTGTATAGTGTAGTGTATAGTAGTGTAGTGTATAGTAGTGTAGTGTATAGTAGTGTAGTGTGTATAGTGTACTATATTGTGTAGTGTATAGTAGTGTATAGTGTAGTGTATAGTAGTGTATAGTGTAGTGTATAGTGTAGTGTATAGTAGTGTATAGTAGTGTATAATGTAGTGTATAGTGTGGTGTATAATAGTGTAGTGTATAGTAGTGTAGTGTATAGTAGTGTATAGTGTATAGTAGTGTAGTGTATAGTAGTGTAGTGTATAGTGTAGTGTATAGTAGTGTAGTGTATAGTAGTGTAGTGTATAGTGTAGTGTATAGTAGTGTATAGTGTATAGTAGTGTAGTTTTTAGTTATAGTAGTGTAGTGTATAGTGTAGTGTATAGTAGTGTAGTGTGTATAGTGTACTATATTGTGTAGTGTATAGTAGTGTATAGTAGTGTATAGTGTAGTGTATAGTAGTGTAGTGTATAGTGTAGTGTATAGTAGTGTAGTGTATAATGTAGTGTATAGTAGTGTATAGTAGTGTAGTGTATAGTAGTGTATAGTGTAGTGTATAGCAGTGTATAGTGTAGTGTATAGTAGTGTATAGTAGTGTATAGTATAGTAGTGTATAGTGTAGTGTATAGTATAGTGTAGTTATTGTAGTGTATAGTGTAGTGTATAGTAGTGTAGTGTATAGTAGTGTATAGTGTAGTGTATAGTATAGTGTAGTTATTGTAGTGTATAGTAGTGTAGTGTATAGTAGTGTAGTGTATAGTGTAGTGTATAGTGTAGTGTATAGTAGTGTAGTGTGTATAGTGTACTATATTGTGTAGTGTATAGTAGTGTATAGTAGTGTATAGTAGTGTAGTGTATAGTAGTGTAGTGCATAGTGTAGCGTAGCGTGTTGTACGCAGGCACACACTGCAACTGGAGGCAACAACGCGTTTATTGAACAGCTTCCCAACAAGCGTCACCCAAACCCTCCCTTGCTTCAGCATCCCAGCGGCGACTCCACACGCACCCCCGGTTTCGTGCCTTCCAGGAACTTTACCCCGAGTCAGACAACGAGGCGTGGGGTTCCAGCAGCAGGAGCGGCGGCTTCAAGACGAGCCACCTGCAGCACGCCGGTTTACTGTGGGGGAGGCAGACGCGTGGCGTGGCGTGGTGTGGTGTGACGTGGTGTGGTGTGACGTGGCGTGGTGTGACGTGGTGTGACGTGGCGTGGTGTGGTGTGGTGTGACGTGGCGTGGTGTGGTGTGGGCGTGGTGTGGCATGGTGTGACGTGGCGTGGTGTGACGTGGTGTGACGTGGCGTGGTGTGGCGTGGTGTGACGTGGCGTGGCGTGGTGTGACGTGGCGTGGTGTGACGTGGTGTGGTGTGGCGTGGTGTGGCGTGGTGTGGCGTGGTGTGACGTGGTGTGACGTGGCGTGGTGTGACGTGGTGTGGCGTGGTGTGACGTGGCGTGGTGTGGTGTGGTGTGGTGTGACGTGGCGTGGTGTGGCGTGGTGTGACGTGGTGTGACGTGGTGTGGTGTGACGTGGTGTGACGTGGCGTGGTGTGACGTGGTGTGGCGTGGTGTGGGCGTGGTGTGGTGTGGTGTGGCGTGGTGTGGGCGTGGTGTGGTGTGGTGTGACGTGGTGTGGAGTGGCGTGGCGTGGCGTGGTGTGGTGTGGTGTGACGTGGCGTGGTGTGGTGTGACGTGGCGTGGTGTGACGTGGCGTGGTGTGGTGTGACGTGGTGTGGAGTGGCGTGGTGTGACGTGGCGTGGTGTGGTGTGGGCGTGGTGTGGCATGGTGTGACGTGGCGTGGTGTGACGTGGTGTGACGTGGTGTGGTGTGACGTGGCGTGGTGTGGTGTGACGTGGTGTGGTGTGGTGTGACGTGGTGTGGTGTGGTCGGCTCGCGCCCGGCCTGACCCACCCCGTGCCGTGTGCAGGAACCACTCATCAGGACCACCACCACCACCATCACCCCCCCCCACCACTACCACCCACCAGGGCCACCCCACCACCACCATCACCCACCACCCACCACCACCACCATCACCCCCCCACCACCACCACCACCCCACCACCACCCACCAGGACCACCCACCACCACCATCCCACCAACACCGTGTGTCTGTGTGTCTCTGTGTGTCTCTGTGTCTTTGTGTGTCTCTGTGTCTCTGTCGGTCTCTGTGAGTCTCTGTGGGTCTCTGTGTATCTCTGTGTATCTCTGTGTCTCTGTGTCTCTCTGTGGGTCTCTGTGTGTGTCTCTGTGGGTCTCTGTGGGTCTCTGTGTGTCTTTGTGGGTCTCTGTGGGTCTCTGTGAGTCTCTGTGGGTCTCTGTGTATCTCTGTGTCTCTGTGGGTCTCTGTGTGTCTGTGTGTGTGTCTCTGTGGGTCTCTGTGGGTCTCTGTGTCTTTGTGGGTCTCTGTGGGTCTCTGTGTGTCTCTCTGGGTCTCTGTATGTCTATGTGGGTCTCTGTGGGTCTCTGTGTGTCTCTGTGTGTGTCTCTGTGGGTCTCTGTGTGTCTCTGTGGGTCTCTGTGTGTCACTGAGTCTCTGTGTGTCTCTGTGTGTGTCTCTGTGTCTCTGTGTGTCTCTGTGTGTCTTTGTGTGTCTCTGTGCGTTTCTGTGGGTCTCTGTGGGTCTCTCTGAGTCTCTGTGTGTCTCTGTGTGTCGCTGTGGGTCTCTGTGGGTCTCTGTGGGTCTCTGTGTGTGTCTCTGTGTCTCTGTGTGTGTCTCTGTGTGTGTCTGTGTCTCTGTGTGTGTCTCTGTGTGTCTCTGTGGGTCTCTGTGTGTCTCTGTGGGTCTCTGTGGGTCTCTGTGTGTCTCTGTGGGTCTCTGTGGGTCTCTGTGGGTCTCTGTGTGTCTGTGGGTCTCTGTGCGTCTCTCTGTGTCTCTGTGTGTGTCTCTGTGTCTCTGTGTGTGTCTCTGTGTGTGTCTGTGTCTCTGTGTGTGTCTCTGTGTGTGTCTCTGTGTGTCTCTGTGGGTCTCTGTGTGTCTCTGTGTGTCTCTGTGTGTCTCTGTGGGTCTCTGTGTGTCTCTGTGGGTCTCTGTGTGTCTGTGGGTCTCTGTGCGTCTCTGTGTGTCTCTGTGTGTCTCTGTGTGTCTGTGTGTGTGTCTCTGTGGGTCTCTGTGGGTCTCTATGTGTCTCTGTGTGTTTCTGTGTCTCTGTGTGCTTAGATTATTTGGCTGCTTTACAGTCCTAGATGATGCTGGTGATGACATCAGCCACTTGGTTGAGCTGCTACCGCCACCATGATCACCACCATCACCACCATCATCACCACCATCACCACCATCATCACCACCATCATTACCACCATCACCACCATCACCACCACCATCACCACCACCATCACCACCACCATCACCACCACCATCACCACCACCATCATCACCACCATCACCACCATCACCACCACCACCATCACCACCACCACCATCACCACCACCACCATCACCACCATCATCACCACCATCACCACCACCATCACCACCACCACCACCATCACCACCACCATCACCACCACCATCATCACCACCATCACCACCATCACCACCACCATCACCACCACCACCATCACCACCACCATCACCACCATCATCACCACCATCATCACCACCATCACCACCATCATCACCACCATCATCACCACCATCACCACCATCATCACCACCATCACCACCATCATCATCACCACCATCACCATCACCACCATCACCACCACCATCACCACCATCACCACCATCACCACCATCACCACCATCACCATCACCACCACCACCACCATCACCACCACCACCACCATCATCACCATCACCACCATCACCACCACCACCACCATCACCACCACCATCACCACCACCACCACCATCACCACCACCATCACCACCATCACCACCATCACCATCACCACCATCACCACCACCATCACCACCATCACCACCATCATCATCATCACCACCATCACCACCACCATCTCCACCACCACCATCACCACCATCTCCACCACCACCATCACAGCATCCCGCGTTCCTATTGGCTGGCTCTGAGAGCCTCGTCGGCCAATGAGATCTTCTCGTCCAGTTGCCGTGGAGACCGGAGGAGCTGCCGCAGTGCATCGTGGGGGATTTCCAGCAGCATTCCTGAGGGTGACATCAGCAGCAGCATCATCAGCAGTAGAATCATCATCATCAGCAGCATCATCATCAGCATCATCATCAGCATCATCATCAGCATCATCATCAGCATCATCATCAACAGCATCATCAGTAGTATAATCATCATCAGCAGCAGCATCATCATCATCAGCAGTAGAATCATCAGCAGCAGCATCATCATCATCAGCGTCATCATCAGCAGTAGAATCATCATCATCAGCATCATCATCAGCAGTAGAATCATCATCAGCAGCATCATCAGCGTCATCATCAGCAGCATCATCAGCGTCATCATCAGCAGCATCATCAGCGTCATCATCAGCAGTAGAATAATCATCAGCAGTAGAATAATCATCAGCAGCATCATCAGCGTCATCATCAGCAGTAGAATCATCATCAGCAGCATCATCAGCAGTAGAATCATCATCAGCAGCATTATCAGCAGTAGTAGAATCATCATCAGCATCATCATCAGCAGCAGCAGTAGAATCATCATCAGCAGCATCATCAGCAGTAGAATCATCATCAGCAGCATCATCAGCAGTAGAATCATCAGCAGCAGCATCATCAGCAGCATCAGCAGCGTCATCATCAGCGTCATCATCATCATCAGCGTCATCATCAGCGTCATCATCATCTGCAGCATCATCAGCGTCATCATCAGCAGTAGAATCATCAGCAGCATCATCAGCAGCATCATCAGCGTGATCATCATCAGCAGCATCATCATCAGCGTCATCATCAGTAGTCGAATCATCATCAGCATCATCAGCGTCATCAGTAGTCGAATCATCATCAGCAGCATCATCAGCAGTAGAATCATCATCAGCAGCATCATCAGCAGTAGAATCACCAGTAGAATCATCATCAGCAGCATCGTCAGCCTCATCATCACCAGTAGAATCATCATCAGCAGCATCATCATCAGCAGCATCATCATCATCAGCAGAAGAATCATCATCAGCAGTATAATCATCAATATCATCATCAGCAGCATCAGTAGCATCATCAGCAGCAGGAGAATCATCATCAACAGCATCATCATCAGCAGTAGAATCATCAGCAGCAGCATCATCATCAGCATCATCATCATCAGCAGCAGTAGAATCATCATCAGTATCATCATCAGGAGTAGCATCATCATCAACAGTAGAATCATCATCAGCATCATCATCAGGAGCAGCATCATCATCAGCAGCAGTAGAATCATCATCAGTATCATCATCAGCATCATCATCAGCAGCAGTAGAATCATCATCAGGCTTGTCATCATCATTACCATCATCACCATCACCACCACCATCACCACCACCACTACCACCACCATCACCATCACCACCATCACCACCATCACCACCATCACCATCACTACCATCACCAGCACCACCACCACCACTACCACCATCACCATCAACAACAACCGCCATTCGCCACTAAGTGGCGGTGACGTCACCACGACGCTTATGCCAGGCTATGTGCACCGTGAGGCCACGTGAAGTGTCGAACGCCCGCTGGCAGGAGGTCACTGGGCAGACCCAGGTGCCACGGGTCGACTGACTGAGATGACTGGCTGATGCACCACCTGTGCCCCCTACTGTGCCAACCTGCTGTGCTTTAGCCACCCGGCGCTCCGCTCGTTGTTGTGAGCGTCGCTCCTCTGCCCTCCGTTGTTGTTGAAGGGCGACTGCCTCCAACTGCCCAGTAGCATCCTTCACGAGCCTCCTCCACAGAGGCCGATCTTGACACCGCTGGTACCAGTCATCGGCAAGTCCACTCAGCTCCACGTCCTCCTGTACCACATCACTCCATCTCTTCTCTAGCCCGTGCCGCGCCCGCTTAGCCCCCTCAATCCAGCCAAACAAAAGCTGTTTCGGCATGTGGTGGCTGGGCATGCGGGCTACATGACCCAGCCATCGCAGCCTTGCCTGCCGGAGGAGCTCACCGATGGGACCCTGCCCAGATCTTTCAAGGATTTGTGAGCTCCTCACACAATCCAGTCTGGTTAAACTCAGGATGGATCGTAGGCAAGCCAGCCTAAATGTTTCTAACCGGCGAAGATGTTCCATTAGGGGGGTCCACGTTTCGCAAGCGTAGAGAAGGGAGGGAATGACCGTGGCCGAGAAGACCTGAAGCTTAGTGCGGAGCGACAGACCAGGTAGCTTCCACACAGCGTTACGCAACCGATGAAAAGATATTGCCGCTCGACTGATTCGGAGTGAGACCTCTGCTGTTAAACTGGAGCCAGTCATAAGCACACTGCCCAGGTATGGGAAACTCTCCACTCTCTCCACAACTGCCCCATCACCGATTGGGAGTTGTGGGGGTGGAGTGTCCGATGGTACAAAATACCCAGGCAGGTGCTTAGTTTTGGTGGGGCTGATGGTAAAGCCCCACCTCTTAGTGGCACGCTCCAGTCTCAGCAGCAGCGTCTCCAACTCCTCCTCTGACTGAGCAGCTATTACCAAATCATCAGCATACATAACGTGGTTGAGCAATAGGGAGCCATCCCTTGACCGCACCCGGGCATCGATTAGCCTCCCATTATATCTGTACCATATGGAGATTCCCCCGGTACAGCTATTGAAGGCTTCACGAACTACGTGGTCAAAATAGATGTTAAATAATGTGGGAGCCAGAGGACATCCCTGTCGCACCCCAAGGTGTACAGGGAATGGCTCTGACTCCCGGCCACGTAGTTTTACCCGGGCCCGTTCACCATCATGAAGGTCCTTAATGATCGTGAGCAGAGGGTCAGGTACTCCAAAAGCACGAAGAACGACCCAGAGCCCAGGCCTACTGATGGTATCATAGGCCTTGACCAGGTCAATAAAGCAGAGATGTAGGTCTTGTTGGAATTCCCTACACCTCTGCTGTAGCAGACGGACAGAAAATATGGCATCTGTGCAGGACCGCCCTTTCCTGAAACCGCATTGGGGCTCCGCAAGCCTCTCCTCAGCGTGCCTGGCAAGGCGATGCTGAATAATCCTTGCCAGGACCTTTCCCGGCACACTGAGGAGTGAGATGCCCCTGTAGTTGTTACAGTCTGTGCGGTCCCCCTTCTTAAAAAGGGGGACCACCAGGGCATCCTTCCAATCCTGCGGAACCCGTCCAGTGGTCCAGACTGTTGTTATGATGTCATATAGGGCAGTCTGTGCACAAACGCCACCCTCCCTCAGCATTTCGCTTGGGAGATCATCTCTGCCCGCTGCCTTTCCTGGTCTCAGACTCCGGATCGCCTTCAATACTTCCTCAGCAGATGGCACCTCAGCCAGCCACTCACAGGGGGTGACTTCTTCCAATATTTGAGGCACCGCAGCCTCAGCAGGGTCATCCTCACTTTGTGCCATGATGTTTTCCTGGCTGAGGGATTTTCCCTCCTCCAGGACCTCACAGAAATGCTCAGCAAATCTGCGAACCTGTTCCTGGGGGTCGGAGATTGGATCACCGTTTTTTCCCCTAATGATGGTAATAGGTGTGGCGCTGCAGGTTACTTTTTTGATGGAGTTAAATAGAGATTTGTGATCACGGGCCACTGAGGCAGACTCCATCTCCTCAGCAACCCGCGACCACCACCCATCCTTGCAGCGCCTCACGGCTCTCCGAACCTCCGAGCGAAGGCTGCGGTAAGCCTCCTCATTCTCTAACGTGGGATTCTGTAGCCGATGACAGTGGGCCTGTCGCTTTTTCTCAACCATCCTGAACACCTCCTCTGTCAGCCACGGTCTCTGGGGAGGTCTGGACCGCGTACCCAAAGCAGCCATTGGAGCTGCATGAGTCACAGTCCTAAACCTCGCCCATTTACCCTCGACATCAGGAGGAGTCGGGGACGATGCCAATCCCAGCCGCAAGCGATGATGAAATTCTCGCTTGCAACTTTCATCAGATAACTGAGACCAGGCCACTTTATGTTGGAATGGGGTCCTGGGTGTACACCCACCACCGGAGTGGAAGAATGGCAGGCGCATCTTACAGATGACTAGTCGATGGTCAGAGGGCAGATCAGCTCCACGGTAGGTCCTGGTGTCAAGGACATGGGCTCGCATTCGCTGGTCCGTCACTATGTAGTCCAGCAGATGTTCTTGCTTGGACCCGGCATGCATCCATGCTGTTGTGTGGATGCGCCGATGCCGGAACAGCGTGTTGGTAATTACAAGCCCATGGGCTGCACAAAAATCTAGCAGCCTCCTACCGTTGTTATTGAGCTGATCTGGCCCATGCCCTCCAATCACTCCAGACCAGGTGCCAGTATCATGACCAACTCGGGCATTGAAGTCACCCAACATGATGACTCTATCCCGAGGGGCCACTTTAGCCAGCACCTGTGACAGGAGGTCATAGAAGGCATCTGACTCATCGGCTTTGCCTGCATCCCTCCACGGATGTTCATCTTCGGTGGGGGCATAAGTAACCATGACCACCATTCCTCGCCTCCGGTTGATGGGAAGGCGAGCCCAAAGTAGCCTGGGGCTTACAGCTTCCCACACCTCACCGCCACGCTCCCACGCCCCCTTCATTCTTTTGTTCAAAAGAAGACCCACACCCTGTTGTTTGGCAGTCTGCTGCCCCGAGTAGAGGACTGTCCACCCCTCATGGTGGCAGGAGCCAGAGCCGGTCCACCGGACCTCCTGAATGCCGCATAGATCCTGGCTTTTCGTTGTTTCTGGAGTAGCCCCGAGGGTAGGTATTCAATCTCCTGGCTCCGCCAATTGGGGTTTGGCCAGGAGACGTCATAGACGCCTGGCCCCCCGGGGCCTCCATCACCACCATCACCACCGTCACCACCATCACCATCACTACCATCATCACCACCACCATCACCACCACCATCACCACCATCACCACTACCACTACCACCACCACCACCACCATCACCACCATCACCACCATCACCACCACCACTACCACCACCACCATCACCACCATCACCACCACCACCACCACTACCACCACCACCATCACCACCATCACCACCACCACCATCATCACCTGTGATGACATCGGCTGTCTTTGCTCTCCCGGACGCCACGAGGTATCTGTAGAGTTGCTCGCCCAGCTCATCATCATCACCATCACCACCACCATCACCACCATCACCACCACCACCATCACCACCATCACCATCATCCTGCTGCTGCTGCTGCAGCTGCTGCTGATGTTGCTTGAGAGCCTCTTGAGCCTTAGAGACCATAGCCTTGAGTACGTGATGGCTACGATCACCATCACCACCATCACCACCATCACCGCCATCACCACCATCACCACCATCACCGCCATCACCACCATCACTGCCATCACCGCCGGCCAGGAGTTTCAGAGTATCCATGTCCAGCTCCAGGAGCATTCCTAGCGGGGAGTGGGGCAAGTGGCGTTAGTAGCGAGTATCAGCAGCAGTGTCTATGTACTACACACACCACACACACAGACAAAGCTACCCCAGGTAGCCTCTAGCAGGGCTGTAGGGGCAAGTGCTGTTAGTAGTAGCGAGTAGCAGCAGCAGTGTCTATGTACTACACACACCACACACACAGACAAAGCTACCCCCAGGTAGCCTCTAGCAAGGCTGTAGGGGCAAGTGCTGTTAGCTAGCGAGTAGCAGCAGCAGTGTCTATGTACTACACACACCACACACACAGACAAAGCTCCCCCAGGTAGCCTCTAGCAAGGCTGTAGGGGTAAGTGCTGTTAGCTAGCGAGTAGCAGCAGCAGTGTCTATGTACTACACACACCACACACACAGACAAAGCTCCCCCAGGTAGCCTCTAGCAGGGCTGTAGGGGCAAGTGCTGTTAGCTAGCGAGTAGCAGCAGCAGTGTCTATGTACTACACACACCACACACAGACAAAGCTACCCCAGGTAGCCTCTAGCAGGGCTGTAGGGGCAAGTACTGTTAGTAGCGAGTAGCAGCAGCAGTGTCTATGTACTACACACACCACACACACACAGACAAAGCTACCCCCAGGTAGCCTCTGCCAGGGCTGTAGGGGCAAGTGCTGTTAGCTAGCGAGTAGCAGCAGCAGTGTCTATGTACTACACACACCACACACACAGACAAAGCTACCCCAGGTAGCCTCTAGTAGGGTTGTAGGGGCAAGTGCTGTGAGTAGCGAGTAGCAGCAGCAGTGTCTATGTACTACACACACCACACACACAGACAAAGCTCCCCCAGGTAGCCTCTAGCAGGGCTTTAGGGGCAAGTGCTGTTAGTAGCGAGTAGCAGCAGCAGTGTCTATGTACTACACACACCACACACACAGACAAAGCTCCCCCAGGTAGCCTCTAGCAGGGCTTTAGGGGCAAGTGCTGTTAGTAGCGAGTAGCAGCAGCAGTGTCTATGTACTACACATACCACACACAGACAAAGCTCCCCCAGGTAGCCTCTAGCAGGGCTGTAGGGGCAAGTGCTGTTAGTAGCGAGTAGCAGCAGCAGTGTCTATGTACTACACATACCACACACACAGACAAAGCTACCCCAGGTAGCCTCTAGCAGGGCTTTAGGGGCGAGTGCTGTTAGTAGCGAGTAGCAGCAGCAGTGTCTATGTACTACACACACCACACACACAGACAAAGCTCCCCCAGGTAGCCTCTAGCAGGGCTGTAGGGGCAAGTGCTGTTAGTAGCGAGTAGCAGCAGCAGTGTCTATATACTACACACACCACACACAGACAAAGCTCCCCCAGGTAGCCTCTAGCAGGGCTGTAGGGGCAAGTGCTGCTAGTAGCGAGTAGCAGCAGCAGTGTCTATGTACTACACACACCACACACACAGACAAAGCTACCCCAGGTAGCCTCTAGCAGGGCTGTAGGGGCAAGTGCCGTTGGCTAGCGAGTAGCAGCGCTACCTATGAAGGCTACCGGCACTGTGGCCAGCACCACGCCCGGCCGCCTTTGTCTCTCCCCGAGTCGCGATGCTGACTGCTAGTACCACACACCACCGCAGCAGGTACTCATTTTGAGGCCGAGTGGATCTAGGGGAGGGCCCGCCCACCGCGAGAGTCACCGGTGATGCGGGAGCAGTTGTCCGGGCATAGTTTCTCAACTCGGGGATAGAGAAGCTCTCCAAGCCTGTCTCTCTCTCTCCAGAACCTGCGCGGACACAGAGTGAGGCAGACACAGACAGAGAAAGACACGCGCAGATAAACACACATAGACACACAGACACAACAACAACCGCCATTCACCACTAAGTGGCGGTGACGTCACCACGACGCTTGTGCCAGGCTATGTGCACCCTGAGGCCACGTGAAGTGTCGAACGCCCGCTGGCAGGAGGTCACGGGGCAGACCCAGCAGGTGCCACGGGTCGACTGACTGAGATGACTGGCTGATGCACCACCTGTGCCCCCTACTGTGCCAACCTGCTGTGCTTTAGCCACCCGGCGCTCCGTTCGTTGTTGTGAGCGTCGCTCCTCTGCCCTCCGTTGTTGTTGGAGGGCGACTGCCTCCAACTGCCCAGTAGCGTCCTTCACGAGCCTCCTCCACAGAGGCCGATCTTGACACCGCTGGTACCGGTCATCGGCAAGTCCACTCAGCTCCACGTCCTCCTGTACCACATCACTCCATCTCTTCTCTAGCCCGTGCCGCGTCCGTTTAGCCCCCTCGATCCGGCCGAACAAAAGCTGTTTCGGCATGCGGTGGCTGGGCATGCGGGCTACATGACCCAGCCATCGCAGCCTTGCCTGCCGGAGGAGCTCACCGATGGGACCTTGCCCAGATCTTTCAAGGATTTGTGAGCTCCTCACACAATCCAGCCTGGTTAAACCCAGGATGTATCGTAGGCAGTGCCCAGCCTGAATGTTTCTAACCGTCGAAGATGTTCCATTAGGGGGGCCCACGTTTCGCAAGCGTAGAGAAGGGAGGGAATGACCGTGGCAGAGAAGACCTGAAGCTTAGTGCGGAGCGACAGACCAGGTAGCTTCCACACAGCGTTACGCAACCGATGAAAAGATATTGCCGCTCGAATGATTCGGAGTGAGACCTCTGCTGTTAAACTGGAGCCGGTCATAAGCACACTGCCCAGGTATGGGAAACTCTCCTATGGGAGACTTTAACATTGGAGTCTATGGGAGACTTTAGCATTGGAGTCTATGGGTAGAGACTTTAACATTGGAGTCTATGGGAGACTTTAACATTGGAGTCTACGGGAGACTTTAACATTGAAGTCTATGGGAGACTTTAACATTGGAGTCTATGGGAGACTTTAACATTGGAGTCTATGAGAGACTTTAACATTGGAGTCTTTGGGAGAGTTTAACATTGGAGTTTATGGGAGACTTTAACATTGGAGTCTATGGGAGACTTTAACATTGGAGTCTATGGGAGACTTTAACATTGGAGTCTATGGGAGACTTTAACATAGGAGTCTATGGGAGACTTTAACATAGGAGTCTATGGGAGACTTTAACATTGGAGTCTATGGGAGACTTTAACATTGGAGTCTATGGGAGACTTTAACATTGGAGTCTATGGGAGACTTTAACATTGGAGTCTATGGGAGACTTTAACATTAGTGTCTATGGGAGACTTTAACATTGAAGTCTATGGGAGACTTTAACATTGGGGTCTATGGGAGACTTTAACATTGGAGTCTATGGGAGACTTTAACATTGGAGTCTATGGGAGACTTTAACATTAGAGTCTATGGGAGACTTTAACATTGGAGTCTATGGGAGACTTTAACATTGAAGTCTATGGGAGACTTTAACATTGGCGTCTATGGGTAGAGACTTTAACATTGGAGTCTATGGGTAGAGACTTTAACATTGGAGTCTATGGGTAGAGACTTTAACATTGGAGTCTATGGGTAGAGACTTTAACATTGGAGTCTATGGGTAGAGACTTTAACATTGGAGTCTATGGTTAGAGACTTTAACATTGGAGTCTATGTGAGACTTTAAAATTGGAGTCTATGGGTAGAGACTTTAACATTGGAGTCTATGGGTAGAGACTTTAACATTGGAGTCTATGGGTAGAGACTTTAACATTGGAGTCTATGGGTAGAGACTGTAACATTGAAGTCTATGGGTAGAGACTTTAACATTGGAGTCTATGGGTAGAGACTTTAACATTGGAGTCTATGGGTAGAGACTTTAACATTGGAGTCTATGGCTAGAGACTTTAACAATGGAGTCTATGGGTAGAGACTTTAACATTGGAGTCTATGGTTAGAGACTTTAACATTGGAGTCTATGTGAGACTTTAAAATTGGAGTCTATGGGTAGAGACTTTAACATTGGAGTCTATGGGTAGAGACTTTAACATTGGAGTCTATGGGTAGAGACTGTAACATTGAAGTCTATGGGTAGAGACTTTAACATTGAAGTCTATGGGTAGAGACTTTAACATTGGAGTCTATGGGTAGAGACTTTAACATTGGAGTCTATGGGTAGAGACTTTAACATTTGAATCTATGGGTAGAGACTTTAACATTGGAGTCTATGGGTAGAGACTTTAACATTGGAGTCTATGGGTAGAGACTTTAACAATGGAGTCTATGGGTAGAGACTTTAACATTGGAGTCTATGGGTAGAGACTTTAACATTGGAGTCCATGGGTAGAGACTTTAACATCGGAGTCTATGGGTAGAGACTTTAACATTGGAGTCTATGGCTAGAGACTTTAACAATGGAGTCTATGGGTAGAGACTTTAACATTGGAGTCTATGGGTAGAGACTTTAACATTGGAGTCTATGGGTAGAGACTTTAACATTAGAGTCTATAGGTGGAGACTTTAACATTGGAGTCTATGGGTAGAGACTTTAACATTGGAGTCTATGGGAGACTTTAACATTGGAGTCTAGGGGAGACTTTATCATTGGAGTCTATGGGTAGAGACTTTAACATTGGAGTATATGGGTAGAGACTTTAACATTGGAGTCTATGGGTAGAGACTTTAACATTGGAGTCTATGGGTAGAGACTTTAACATTGGAGTCTATGGGTAGAGACTTTAACATTGGAGTCTATGGGTAGAGACTTTAACATTGGAGTCTATGGGTAGAGACTTTAACATTAGAGTCTATAGGTGGAGACTTTAACATTGGAGTCTATGGGTAGAGACTTTAACATTGGAGTCTATGGGAGACTTTAACATTGGAGTCTAGGGGAGACTTTATCATTGGAGTCTATGGGTAGAGACTTTAACATTGGAGTATATGGGTAGAGACTTTAACATTGGAGTCTATGGCTAGAGACTTTAACATTGGAGTCTATGGGTAGAGACTTTAACATTGGAGTCTATGGGTAGAGACTTTAACATTGGAGTCTATGGGTAGAGACTTTAACATTGGAGTCTATGGGTAGAGACTTTAACATTGGAGTCTATGGGTAGAGACTTTAACATTAGAGTCTATAGGTGGAGACTTTAACAATGGAGTCTATGGGTAGAGACTTTAACATTGGAGTCTATGGGTAGAGACTTTAACATTGGAGTCTATGGGTAGAGACTTTAACATTAGAGTCTATAGGTGGAGACTTTAACATTGGAGTCTATGGGTAGAGACTTTAACATTGGAGTCTATGGGAGACTTTAACATTGGAGTCTAGGGGAGACTTTATCATTGGAGTCTATGGGTAGAGACTTTAACATTGGAGTATATGGGTAGAGACTTTAACATTGGAGTCTATGGGTAGAGACTTTAACATTGGAGTCTATGGGTAGAGACTTTAACATTGGAGTCTATGGGTAGAGACTTTAACATTGGAGTCTATGGGTAGAGACTTTAACATTGGAGTCTATGGGTAGAGACTTTAACATTAGAGTCTATAGGTGGAGACTTTAACATTGGAGTCTATGGGTAGAGACTTTAACATTGGAGTCTATGGGAGACTTTAACATTGGAGTCTAGGGGAGACTTTATCATTGGAGTCTATGGGTAGAGACTTTAACATTGGAGTATATGGGTAGAGACTTTAACATTGGAGTCTATGGCTAGAGACTTTAACATTGGAGTCTATGGGTAGAGACTTTAACATTGGAGTCTATGGGTAGAGACTTTAACATTGGAGTCTATGGGTAGAGACTTTAACATTGGAGTCTATGGGTAGAGACTTTAACATTGGAGTCTATGGGTAGAGACTTTAACATTAGAGTCTATAGGTGGAGACTTTAACATTGGAGTCTATGGGTAGAGACTTTAACATTGGAGTCTATGGGAGACTTTAACATTGGAGTCTAGGGGAGACTTTATCATTGGAGTCTATGGGTAGAGACTTTAACATTGGAGTATATGGGTAGAGACTTTAACATTGGAGTCTATGGGTAGAGACTTTAACATTGGAGTCTATGGGTAGAGACTTTAACATTGGAGTCTATGGGTAGAGACTTTAACATTGGAGTCTATGGGTAGAGACTTTAACATTGGAGTCTATGGGTAGAGACTTTAACATTGGAGTCTATGGGTAGAGACTTTAAGATTGGAGTCTATGGGTAGAGACTTTAACATTGGAGTCTATGGGTAGAGACTTTAACATTGGAGTCTATGGGTAGAGACTTTAACATTGGAGTCTATGGGTAGAGACTTTAACATCGGAGTCTATGGGTAGAGACTTTAACATTGGAGTCTATGGCTAGAGACTTTAACAATGGAGTCTATGGGTAGAGACTTTAACATTGGAGTCTATGGGTAGAGACTTTAACATTGGAGTCTATGGGTAGAGACTTTAACATTAGAGTCTATAGGTGGAGACTTTAACATTGGAGTCTATGGGTAGAGACTTTAACATTGGAGTCTATGGGAGACTTTAACATTGGAGTCTAGGGGAGACTTTATCATTGGAGTCTATGGGTAGAGACTTTAACATTGGAGTATATGGGTAGAGACTTTAACATTGGAGTCTATGGGTAGAGACTTTAACATTGGAGTCTATGGGTAGAGACTTTAACATTGGAGTCTATGGGTAGAGACTTTAACATTGGAGTCTATGGGTAGAGACTTTAACATTGGAGTCTATGGGTAGAGACTTTAACATTAGAGTCTATAGGTGGAGACTTTAACATTGGAGTCTATGGGTAGAGACTTTAACATTGGAGTCTATGGGAGACTTTAACATTGGAGTCTAGGGGAGACTTTATCATTGGAGTCTATGGGTAGAGACTTTAACATTGGAGTATATGGGTAGAGACTTTAACATTGGAGTCTATGGCTAGAGACTTTAACATTGGAGTCTATGGGTAGAGACTTTAACATTGGAGTCTATGGGTAGAGACTTTAACATTGGAGTCTATGGGTAGAGACTTTAACATTGGAGTCTATGGGTAGAGACTTTAACATTGGAGTCTATGGGTAGAGACTTTAACATTAGAGTCTATAGGTGGAGACTTTAACAATGGAGTCTATGGGTAGAGACTTTAACATTGGAGTCTATGGGTAGAGACTTTAACATTGGAGTCTATGGGTAGAGACTTTAACATTAGAGTCTATAGGTGGAGACTTTAACATTGGAGTCTATGGGTAGAGACTTTAACATTGGAGTCTATGGGAGACTTTAACATTGGAGTCTACGGGAGACTTTAACATTGAAGTCTATGGGAGACTTTAACATTGGAGTCTATGGGAGACTTTAACATTGGAGTCTATGAGAGACTTTAACATTGGAGTCTTTGGGAGAGTTTAACATTGGAGTTTATGGGAGACTTTAACATTGGAGTCTATGGGAGACTTTAACATTGGAGTCTATGGGAGACTTTAACATTGGAGTCTATGGGAGACTTTAACATAGGAGTCTATGGGAGACTTTAACATAGGAGTCTATGGGAGACTTTAACATTGGAGTCTATGGGAGACTTTAACATTGGAGTCTATGGGAGACTTTAACATTGGAGTCTATGGGAGACTTTAACATTGGAGTCTATGGGAGACTTTAACATTAGTGTCTATGGGAGACTTTAACATTGAAGTCTATGGGAGACTTTAACATTGGGGTCTATGGGAGACTTTAACATTGGAGTCTATGGGAGACTTTAACATTGGAGTCTATGGGAGACTTTAACATTAGAGTCTATGGGAGACTTTAACATTGGAGTCTATGGGAGACTTTAACATTGAAGTCTATGGGAGACTTTAACATTGGCGTCTATGGGTAGAGACTTTAACATTGGAGTCTATGGGTAGAGACTTTAACATTGGAGTCTATGGGTAGAGACTTTAACATTGGAGTCTATGGGTAGAGACTTTAACATTGGAGTCTATGGGTAGAGACTTTAACATTGGAGTCTATGGTTAGAGACTTTAACATTGGAGTCTATGTGAGACTTTAAAATTGGAGTCTATGGGTAGAGACTTTAACATTGGAGTCTATGGGTAGAGACTTTAACATTGGAGTCTATGGGTAGAGACTTTAACATTGGAGTCTATGGGTAGAGACTGTAACATTGAAGTCTATGGGTAGAGACTTTAACATTGGAGTCTATGGGTAGAGACTTTAACATTGGAGTCTATGGGTAGAGACTTTAACATTGGAGTCTATGGCTAGAGACTTTAACAATGGAGTCTATGGGTAGAGACTTTAACATTGGAGTCTATGGTTAGAGACTTTAACATTGGAGTCTATGTGAGACTTTAAAATTGGAGTCTATGGGTAGAGACTTTAACATTGGAGTCTATGGGTAGAGACTTTAACATTGGAGTCTATGGGTAGAGACTGTAACATTGAAGTCTATGGGTAGAGACTTTAACATTGAAGTCTATGGGTAGAGACTTTAACATTGGAGTCTATGGGTAGAGACTTTAACATTGGAGTCTATGGGTAGAGACTTTAACATTTGAATCTATGGGTAGAGACTTTAACATTGGAGTCTATGGGTAGAGACTTTAACATTGGAGTCTATGGGTAGAGACTTTAACAATGGAGTCTATGGGTAGAGACTTTAACATTGGAGTCTATGGGTAGAGACTTTAACATTGGAGTCTATGGGTAGAGACTTTAACATCGGAGTCTATGGGTAGAGACTTTAACATTGGAGTCTATGGCTAGAGACTTTAACAATGGAGTCTATGGGTAGAGACTTTAACATTGGAGTCTATGGGTAGAGACTTTAACATTGGAGTCTATGGGTAGAGACTTTAACATTAGAGTCTATAGGTGGAGACTTTAACATTGGAGTCTATGGGTAGAGACTTTAACATTGGAGTCTATGGGAGACTTTAACATTGGAGTCTAGGGGAGACTTTATCATTGGAGTCTATGGGTAGAGACTTTAACATTGGAGTATATGGGTAGAGACTTTAACATTGGAGTCTATGGGTAGAGACTTTAACATTGGAGTCTATGGGTAGAGACTTTAACATTGGAGTCTATGGGTAGAGACTTTAACATTGGAGTCTATGGGTAGAGACTTTAACATTGGAGTCTATGGGTAGAGACTTTAACATTAGAGTCTATAGGTGGAGACTTTAACATTGGAGTCTATGGGTAGAGACTTTAACATTGGAGTCTATGGGAGACTTTAACATTGGAGTCTAGGGGAGACTTTATCATTGGAGTCTATGGGTAGAGACTTTAACATTGGAGTATATGGGTAGAGACTTTAACATTGGAGTCTATGGCTAGAGACTTTAACATTGGAGTCTATGGGTAGAGACTTTAACATTGGAGTCTATGGGTAGAGACTTTAACATTGGAGTCTATGGGTAGAGACTTTAACATTGGAGTCTATGGGTAGAGACTTTAACATTGGAGTCTATGGGTAGAGACTTTAACATTAGAGTCTATAGGTGGAGACTTTAACAATGGAGTCTATGGGTAGAGACTTTAACATTGGAGTCTATGGGTAGAGACTTTAACATTGGAGTCTATGGGTAGAGACTTTAACATTATAGTCTATAGGTGGAGACTTTAACATTGGAGTCTATGGGTAGAGACTTTAACATTGGAGTCTATGGGAGACTTTAACATTGGAGTCTAGGGGAGACTTTATCATTGGAGTCTATGGGTAGAGACTTTAACATTGGAGTATATGGGTAGAGACTTTAACATTGGAGTCTATGGGTAGAGACTTTAACATTGGAGTCTATGGGTAGAGACTTTAACATTGGAGTCTATGGGTAGAGACTTTAACATTGGAGTCTATGGGTAGAGACTTTAACATTGGAGTCTATGGGTAGAGACTTTAACATTAGAGTCTATAGGTGGAGACTTTAACATTGGAGTCTATGGGTAGAGACTTTAACATTGGAGTCTATGGGAGACTTTAACATTGGAGTCTAGGGGAGACTTTATCATTGGAGTCTATGGGTAGAGACTTTAACATTGGAGTATATGGGTAGAGACTTTAACATTGGAGTCTATGGCTAGAGACTTTAACATTGGAGTCTATGGGTAGAGACTTTAACATTGGAGTCTATGGGTAGAGACTTTAACATTGGAGTCTATGGGTAGAGACTTTAACATTGGAGTCTATGGGTAGAGACTTTAACATTGGAGTCTATGGGTAGAGACTTTAACATTAGAGTCTATAGGTGGAGACTTTAACATTGGAGTCTATGGGTAGAGACTTTAACATTGGAGTCTATGGGAGACTTTAACATTGGAGTCTAGGGGAGACTTTATCATTGGAGTCTATGGGTAGAGACTTTAACATTGGAGTATATGGGTAGAGACTTTAACATTGGAGTCTATGGGTAGAGACTTTAACATTGGAGTCTATGGGTAGAGACTTTAACATTGGAGTCTATGGGTAGAGACTTTAACATTGGAGTCTATGGGTAGAGACTTTAACATTGGAGTCTATGGGTAGAGACTTTAACATTGGAGTCTATGGGTAGAGACTTTAAGATTGGAGTCTATGGGTAGAGACTTTAACATTGGAGTCTATGGGTAGAGACTTTAACATTGGAGTCTATGGGTAGAGACTTTAACATTGGAGTCTATGGGTAGAGACTTTAACATCGGAGTCTATGGGTAGAGACTTTAACATTGGAGTCTATGGCTAGAGACTTTAACAATGGAGTCTATGGGTAGAGACTTTAACATTGGAGTCTATGGGTAGAGACTTTAACATTGGAGTCTATGGGTAGAGACTTTAACATTAGAGTCTATAGGTGGAGACTTTAACATTGGAGTCTATGGGTAGAGACTTTAACATTGGAGTCTATGGGAGACTTTAACATTGGAGTCTAGGGGAGACTTTATCATTGGAGTCTATGGGTAGAGACTTTAACATTGGAGTATATGGGTAGAGACTTTAACATTGGAGTCTATGGGTAGAGACTTTAACATTGGAGTCTATGGGTAGAGACTTTAACATTGGAGTCTATGGGTAGAGACTTTAACATTGGAGTCTATGGGTAGAGACTTTAACATTGGAGTCTATGGGTAGAGACTTTAACATTAGAGTCTATAGGTGGAGACTTTAACATTGGAGTCTATGGGTAGAGACTTTAACATTGGAGTCTATGGGAGACTTTAACATTGGAGTCTAGGGGAGACTTTATCATTGGAGTCTATGGGTAGAGACTTTAACATTGGAGTATATGGGTAGAGACTTTAACATTGGAGTCTATGGCTAGAGACTTTAACATTGGAGTCTATGGGTAGAGACTTTAACATTGGAGTCTATGGGTAGAGACTTTAACATTGGAGTCTATGGGTAGAGACTTTAACATTGGAGTCTATGGGTAGAGACTTTAACATTGGAGTCTATGGGTAGAGACTTTAACATTAGAGTCTATAGGTGGAGACTTTAACATTGGAGTCTATGGGTAGAGACTTTAACATTGGAGTCTATGGGAGACTTTAACATTGGAGTCTAGGGGAGACTTTATCATTGGAGTCTATGGGTAGAGACTTTAACATTGGAGTATATGGGTAGAGACTTTAACATTGGAGTCTATGGGTAGAGACTTTAACATTGGAGTCTATGGGTAGAGACTTTAACATTGGAGTCTATGGGTAGAGACTTTAACATTGGAGTCTATGGGTAGAGACTTTAACATTGGAGTCTATGGGTAGAGACTTTAACATTGGAGTCTATGGGTAGAGACTTTAAGATTGGAGTCTATGGGTAGAGACTTTAACATTGGAGTCTATTGGTAGAGACTTTAACATTGGAGTCTATGGGTAGAGACTTTAACATTGGAGTCTATGGATAGAGACTTTAACATTGGAGTCTATGGGTAGAGACTTTAACATTGAAGTCTATGGGTAGAGACTTTAACATTGGAGCCTATGGGAGACTTTAACATTGGAGTCTATGGGTAGAGACTTTAACATTGGAGTCTATGGGAGACTTTAACATTGGAGTCTATGGGAGACTAACATTGGAGCCTATGGGAGACTTTAACATTGGAGCCTATGGGTAGAGACTTTAACATTGGAGTCTATGGGTAGAGACTTTAACATTGAAGTCTATGGGTAGAGACTTTAACATCGGAGCCTATGGGAGACTTTAACATTGGAGTCTATGGGTAGACTTTAACATTGGAGTCTATGGGAGACTTTAACATTGGAGTCTATGGGAGACTAACATTGGAGCCTATGGGAGACTTTAACATTGGAGCCTATGGGTAGAGACTTTAACATTGGAGTCTATGGGTAGAGACTTTAACATTGGAGTCTATGGGTAGAGACTTTAACATTGGAGTCTATGGGTAGAGACTTTAACATTGGAGTCTATGGGAGACTTTAACATTGGAGTCTATGGGAGACTGTAACATTGGAGCCTATGGGAGATTTTAACATTGGAGCCTATGAGTAGAGACTTTAACATTGGAGTCTATGGGAGACTTTAACATTGGAGTCTATGGGTAGAGACTTTAACATTGGAGTCTATGGGTAGAGACTTTAACATTGGAGTCTGTGGGTAGAGACTTTAACATTGAAGTCTATGGGTAGAGACTTTAACATTGGAGTCTATGGGTAGAGACTTTAACATTGGAGTCTATGGGTAGAGACTTTAAAATTGGAGTCTATGGGTAGAGACTTTAACATTGAAGTCTATGGGTAGAGACTTTAACATTGGAGTCTATGGGAGACTTTAACATTGGAGCCTATGGGAGACTTTAACATTGGAGCCTATGAGTAGAGACTTTAACATTGGAGTCTATGGGAGACTTTAACATTGGAGTCTATGGGTAGAGACTTTAACATTGGAGTCTATGGGTAGAGACTTTAACATTGGAGTCTGTGGGTAGAGACTTTAACATTGAAGTCTATGGGTAGAGACTTTAACATTGGAGTCTACGGGTAGAGACTTTAACATTGGAGCCTATGGAAGACTTTAACATCGGAGTCTATGGGTAGAGACTTTAACATTGGAGTCTATGGGTAGAGACTTTAACATTGGAGTCTATGGGTAGAGACTTTAACATTGGAGTCTATGGGTAGAGACTTTAACATTGGAGTCTACGGGTAGAGACTTTAACATTGGAGTCTATGGGTAGAGACTTTAACATTGGAGTCTATGGGAGACTTTAACATTGGAGTCTATGGGTAGAGACTTTAACATTGGAGCCTATGGGTAGAGACTTTAACATTGGAGTCTATGGGTAGAGACTTTAACATTGGAGTCTATGGGAGACTTTAACATTGGAGTCTATGGGTAGAGACGTTAACATTGGAGTCTATGGGAGACTTTAACATTGGAGTCTATGGGAGACTTTAACATTGGAGCCTATGGGAGACTTTAACATTGGAGCCTATGGGTAGAGACTTTAACATTGGAGTCTATGGGTAGAGACTTTAACATTGGAGTCTATGGGAGACTTTAACATTGGAGTCTATGGGTAAAGACTTTAACATTGGAGTCTATGGGTAGAGACTTTAACATTGGAGTCTATGGGTAGAGACTTTAACATTGAAGTCTATGGGTAGAGACTTTAACATTGGAGTCTATGGGTAGAGACTTTAACATTGGAGTCTATGGGTAGAGACTTTAACATTGGAGTCTATGGGTAGAGACTTTAACATTGGAGTCTATGGGTAGAGACTTTAACATTGGAGCCTATGGGAGACTTTAACATTGGAGTCTATGGGTAGAGACTTTAACATTGGAGTCTATGGGTAGAGACTTTAACATTGGAGTCTATGGGAGACTTTAACATTGGAGTCTATGGGAGACTTTAACATTGGAGCCTATGGGAGACTTTAACATCGGAGCCTATGGGTAGAGACTTTAACATTGGAGTCTATGGGTAGAGACTTTAACATTGGAGTCTATGGGAGACTTTAACATTGGAGTCTATGGGTAGACTTTAACATTGGAGTCTATGGGTAGAGACTTTAACATTGGAGTCTATGGGTAGAGACTTTAACATTGGAGTCTATGGGTAGAGACTTTAACATTGGAGTCTATGGGTAGAGACTTTAACATTGGAGTCTATGGGTAGAGACTTTAACATTGGAGACTATGGGAGACTTTAACATTGGAGTCTATGGGAGACTTTTGAATTCCCCTCCACGGGAATTTTCTTGCATTCGCCAGCGAGGATGTATCTGGGGGTTTGTTGGGGCAAGTGCTGTTAGCAGCGTCTATGAAGGCTACCGGCACTGTGGCTACACACACAGAGGGGGTGGGTGGCCAGCACCACGCCCGGCCGCCTTTGTCTCTCCACCAGTGCTGGAGATGTTCACTACGCTGCACCAGGTACTCATTTGAGGAGAGGCCCAGGACCGGTTCAGATAATCGTCACCGGTGGTGTTGGCCGTGAGCGGGAATCGAACCCGGGACGCCGGGTTCGTAGCGCAGCGTAGCGCTAAACACACACACACAGACACACACGCACAGACACACACACAGACACACACACACAGACACAACAACAACCGCCATTCACTACTAAGTGGCGGTGACGTCACCACGACGCTTGTGCCAGGCCATGTGCACCTTGAGGCCACGTGAAGTGTCGAACGCCCGCTGGCAGGAGGTCACGGGGCAGACCCAGCAGGTGCCACGGGTCGACTGACTGAGATGACTGGCTGATGCACCACCTGTGCCCCCTACTGTGTCAACCTGCTGTGCTTTAGCCACCCGGCGCTCCGCTCGTTGTTGTGAGCGTCGCTCCTCCGCCCTCCGTTTTTGTTGGAGGGCGACTGCCTCCAACTGCCCTGTAGCGTCCTTCACGAGCCACCTCCACAGAGGCCGATCTTGACAACGCTGGTACCAGTCATCGGCAAGTCCACTCAGCTCCTCCTCCTCCTGTACCACATCACTCCATCTCTTCTCTAGCCCGTGCCGCGCCCGTTTAGCCCCCTCGATCCGGCTGAACAAGAGCTGTTTGGGCATGCGGTGGCTGGGCATGCGGGCTACATGACCCAGCCAACGCAGCCTTGCCTGCCGGAGGAGCTCACCGATGGGACTTTGTCCACCTCTTTCGATGATTTGTGAGCTCCTCACACAATCCAGCCTGGTTAAACCCAGGATGGATCGTAGGCAGGCTAGCCTAAATGTTTCTAACCGGCGAAGATGTTCCATTAGGGGGGTCCACGTTTCGCAAGCGTAGAGAAGGGAGGGAATGACCGTGGCCGAGAAGACCTGAAGCTTCGTGCGGAGTGACAGACCAGGTAACTTCCACACAGCGTTACGCAACCGATGAAACGATATTGACGCTCGACTGATTTGGAATGAGACCTCTGCTGTTAAACTGGAGCTGGTCATAAGCACACTGCCTAGGTATGGGAAACTCTCCACTCTCTCCACAACTGCCCCATCACGGATTGGGAGTTGTGGGGGTGGAGTGTCCGATGGTACAAAATACCCAGGCAGGTGCTTAGTTTTGGTGGGGCTGATGGTAAGGCCCCACCTCTTAGTGGCACGCTCCAGTCTCAGCAGCAGCGTCTCCAACTCCTCCTCTGAGTGAGCTGCAATTACCAAATCATCGGCATACATAACGTGGTTGACCAATAGGGAGTCATCCCTTGACCGCACCTGGGCATCGATCAGACTCCCATTATATCTGTACCATATGGAGATTCCCCCGGTACAGCTATTGAAGGCTTCACGAACTACGTGGTCGAAATAGATGTGAAATAATGTTGGAGCCAGAGGACATCCCTGTCGCACCCCAAGGTGTACAGGGAATGGCTCTGACTCCCGGCCATGTAGTTTTACCCGGGCCCGCTCACCATCGTGAAGGTCCTTAATGAGCGTGAGCAGAGGGTCAGGGACTCCGAAAGCACGAAGAACAACCCAGAGCCCAGGCCTACTGATGGTAGCAAAGGCCTTGACCAAGGTCAATAAAGCAGAGATGTAGGACTTGTTGGAATTCCCTACACCTCTGCTGTAACAGACGGACAGAAAATATGGCATCTGTGCAGGACCGCCCTTTCCTGAAACCGCATTGGGGCTCCGCAAGCCTCTCCTCAGCGTGCCTAGCAAGGCGATGTTGAATAATCCTTGCCAGGACCTTTCCTGGCACACTGAGGAGTGAGATGCCCCTGTAGTTGTTACAGTCTGTGCGGTCCCCCTTCTTAAAGACACACACAGACACACACAGACACACACACAGACACAAACAGACACAGACACACACACAGACATACACAGACACACACAGACAGACACACACAGACAGACACATACAGATAGACACACACACAGACACACTGACACACACTGACACACACAGCCACGTGCAGTGTGTTGACGTCACCACGAGGTGGCGATGTCTCCACACGGCACGAGGCTAAAGAGTAAACATCGCTAGCACTGGGGGAGAGACAAAGGCGGCCGGACGTGGTGCTGACCACCCACCCTGTGTGTACCACAGTGTCAGTAGCCTTCATAGGTGCTCGCTAACAACACTTGCCCCTACAGCCCTGCTAGAGGCTACCTGGGGTAGCTTTGTCTGTGTGTGGTGTGTGTAGTACATAGACACTGCTGCTGCTACTCGCTACTAACAGCACTTGCCCCTACAGCCCTGCTAGAGGCTACCTGGGGGAGCTTTGTCTGTGCCTCACTCGTCAATGGCCGCTGCCGCTCGCTCCACCCTCGCTCGCAGAGTCTCCGGGCACCGCAGCAGCGACGAAAGCTCCGTGACGGAGAGCTCCATCAGGGAGCCTAGGGGCGGAAGAGGGCGAGACACGGAGCTCCATCAGGGAGCCTAGGGGCGGAGGAGGGCGAGACACGGAGCTCCATCAGGGAGCCTAGAGGCGGAGGAGGGGGCGAGACACGGAGCTCCATCAGGGAGCCTAGGGGCGGAGGAGGGGGCGAGACACGGAGCTCCATCAGGGAGCCTAGGGGCGGAGGAGGGGGCGAGACACGGAGCTCCATCAGGGAGCCTAGGGGCGGAGGGGGGGGGGGGGCGAGACACGGAGCTCCATCAGGGAGCCTAGGGGCGGAGGAGGGGGCGAGACACGGAGCTCCATCAGGGAGCCTAGGGGCGGAGGGGGTCGAGACACGGAGCTCCATCAGGGAGCCTAGGGGCGGAGGAGGGGGCGAGACACGGAGCTCCATCAGGGAGCCTAGCGGCGGAGGAGGGCGAGACACGGAGCTCCATCAGGGAGCCTATGGGCGGAGGGGGGGGCGAGACACGGAGCTCCATCAGGGAGCCTAGGGGCAGAGGAGGGGGCGAGACACGGAGCTCCATCAGGGAGCCTAGGGGCGGAGGAGGGGGCGAGACACGGAGCTCCATCAGGGAGCCTAGGGGCGGAGGAGGGGGCGAGACACGGAGCTCCATCAGGGAGCCTAGGGGCGGAGGAGGGGGCGAGACACGGAGCTCCATCAGGGAGCCTAGGGGCGGAGGAGGGGGCGAGACACGGAGCTCCATCAGGGAGCCTAGGGGCGGAGGGGGGGTCGAGACACGGAGCTCCATCAGGGAGCCTAGGGGCGGAGGAGGGGGGCGAGACACGGAGCTCCATCAGGGAGCCTAGGGGTGGAGGAGGGGGCGAGACACGGAGCTCCATCAGGGAGCCTAGGGGCGGAGGAGGGGGCGAGACACGGAGCTCCATCAGGGAGCCTAGGGGCGAAGGAGGGGGCGAGACACGGAGCTCCATCAGGGAGCCTAGGGGCGGAGGAGGGGGCGAGACACGGAGCTCCATCAGGGAGCCTAGGGGCGGAGGGGGGGGTGGGCGAGACACGGAGCTCCATCAGGGAGCCTAGGGGCGGAGGAGGGGGCGAGACACGGAGCTCCATCAGGGAGCCTAGGGGCGGAGGGGGTCGAGACACGGAGCTCCATCAGGGAGCCTAGGGGCGGAGGAGGGGGCGAGACACGGAGCTCCATCAGGGAGCCTAGCGGCGGAGGAGGGCGAGACACGGAGCTCCATCAGGGAGCCTATGGGCGGAGGGGGGGGGGCGAGACACGGAGCTCCATCAGGGAGCCTAGGGGCAGAGGAGGGAGCGAGACACGGAGCTCCATCAGGGAGCCTAGGGGCGGAGGAGGGGGCGAGACACGGAGCTCCATCAGGGAGCCTAGGGGCGGAGGAGGGGGCGAGACACGGAGCTCCATCAGGGAGCCTAGGGGCGGAGGGGGGGTCGAGACACGGAGCTCCATCAGGGAGCCTAGGGACGGAGGAGGGGGGCGAGACACGGAGCTCCATCAGGGAGCCTAGGGGCGGAGGAGGGGGCGAGACACGGAGCTCCATCAGGGAGCCTAGGGGCGGAGGAGGGGGCGAGACACGGAGCTCCATCAGGGAGCCTAGGGGCGGAGGAGGGGGCGAGACACGGAGCTCCATCAGGGAGCCTAGGGGCGGAGGAGGGGGCGAGACACGGAGCTCCATCAGGGAGCCTAGGGGCGGAGGGGGGGGGTCGAGACACGGAGCTCCATCAGGGAGCCTAGGGGCGGAGGAGGGGGGCGAGACACGGAGCTCCATCAGGGAGCCTAGGGGCAGAGGAGGGGGCCGAGACACGGAGCTACATCAGGGAGCCTAGGGGCGGAGGAGGGGGCGAGACACGGAGCTCCATCAGGGAGCCTAGGGGCGGAGGAGGGGGCGAGACACGGAGCTCCATCAGGGAGCCTAGGGGCGGAGGAGGGGGCGAGACACGGAGCTCCATCAGGGAGCCTAGGGGCGGAGGAGGGGGCGAGACACGGAACTCCATCAGGGAGCCTAGGGGCGGAGGAGGGGGCGAGACATGGAGCTCCATCAGGGAGCCTAGGGGCGGAGGAGGGGGCGAGACACGGAGCTCCATCAGGGAGCCTAGGGGCGGAGGAGGGGGCGAGACACGGAGCTCCATCAGGGAGCCTAGGGGCGGCGGAGGGGGCGAGACACGGAGCTCCATCAGGGAGCCTAGGGGTGGAGGAGGGGGCGAGACACGGAGCTCCATCAGGGAGCCTAGGGACGGAGGAGGGGGCGAGACACGGAGCTCCATCAGGGAGCCTAGGAGCGAAGGGGGGGGGGGTCGAGATACGGAGCTCCATCAGGGAGCCTAGGGGCGGAGGAGGGGGGCGAGACACGGAGCTCCATCAGGGAGCCTAGGGGCGGAGGAGGGGGCGAGACACGGAGCTCCATCAGGGAGCCTAGGGGCGGAGGAGGGGGCGAGACACGGAGCTCCATCAGGGAGCCTAGGGGCGGAGGAGGGGGCGAGACACGGAGCTCCATCAGGGAGCCTAGGGGCGGAGGAGGGGGCGAGACAAGGAGCTCCATCAGGGAGCCTAGGGGCGGAGGAGGAGGCGAGACACGGAACTCCATCAGGGAGCCTAGAGGCGGAGGAGGGGGGCGAGACACGGAGCTCCATCAGGGAGCCTAGGGGCGGAGGAGGGGGCGAGACACGGAGCTCCATCAGGGAGCCTAAGGGCGGAGGGAGGGGGGGTCGAGACACGGAGCTCCATCAGGAAGCCTAGGGGCGGAGGAGGGGGCGAGACACGGAGCTCCATCAGGGAGCCTAGGGGCGGAGGAGGGGGGCGAGACACGGAGCTCCATGAGGGAGCATAGGGGCGGAGGAGGGGGCGAGACACGGAGCTCCATCAGGGAGCCTAGGGGCGGAGGAGGGGGCGAGACACGGAGCTCCATCAGGGAGCCTAGGGGCGGAGGAGGCGGCGAGACACGGAGCTCCATCAGGGAGCCTAGGGGCGGAGGAGGGGGCGAGACACGGAGCTCCATCAGGGAGCCTAGGGGCGGAGGGGGGGGGTCGAGACACGGAGCTCCATCAGGGAGCCTACGGGCGGAGGAGGGGGGCGAGACACGGAGCTCCATCAGGGAGCCTATGGGCGGAGGAGGGGGCGAGACACGGAGCTCCATCAGGGAGCCTAGGGGCGGAGGAGGGGGCGAGACACGGAGCTCCATCAGGGAGCCTAGGGGCGGAGGAGGGGGCGAGACACGGAGCTCCATCAGGGAGCCTAGGGGCGGAGGAGGGGGCAAGACACGGAGCTCCATCAGGGAGCCTAGGGGCGGAGGAGGGGGCGAGACACGGAGCTCCATCAGGGAGACTAGGGGCGGAGGAGGGGGTGAGACACGGAGCTCCATCAGGGAGCCTAGGGGCGGAGGAGGGGGCGAGACACGGAGCTCCATCAGGGAGCCTAGGGGCGGAGGGGGGGGTCGAGACACGGAGCTCCATCACGGAGCCTAGGGGCGGAGGAGGGGGGCGAGACACGGAGCTCCATCAGGGAGCCTAGTGGCGGAGGAGGGGGCGAGACACGGAGCTCCATCAGGGAGCCTAGGGGCGGAGGAGGGGGCGAGACACGGAGCTCCATCAGGGAGCCTAGGGGCGGAGGAGGGGGCGAGACACGGAGCTCCATCAGGGAGCCTAGGGGCGGAGGAGGGGGCGAGACACGGAGCTCCATCAGGGAGCGTAGGGGCGGAGGGGGGGATCGAGACACGGAGCTCCATCAGGGAGCCTAGGGGCGGAGAAGGGGGGTGAGACACGGAGCTCCATCAGGGAGCCTAGGGGCGGAGGAGGGGGCGAGACACGGAGTCCATCAGGGAGCCTAGGGGCGGAGGAGGGGGCGAGACACGGAGCTCCATCAGGGAGCCTAGGGGCGGAGGAGGGGGCAAGACACGGAGCTCCATCAGTGAGCCTAGGGGCGGAAGAGGGGGCGAGAAACGGAGCTCCATCAGGGAGCCTAGGGGCGGAGGAGGGGGCGAGACACGGAGCTCCATCAGGGAGCCTAGGGGCGGAGGAAGGGGCGAGACACGGAGCTCCATCAGGGAGCCTAGGGGCGGAGGAGGGGGCGAGACACGGAGCTCCATCAGGGAGCCTAGGGGCAGAGGAGGGGGCGAGACACGGAGCTCCATCAGGGAGCCTAGGGGCGGAGGAGGGGGCGAGACACGGAGCTCCATCAGGGAGCCTAGGGGCGGAGGAGGGGGCGAGACAAGGAGCTCCATCAGGGAGCCTAGGGGCGGAGGAGGGGGCGAGACACGGAGCTCCATCAGGGAGCCTAGGGGCAGAGGAGGGGGCGAGACACGGAGCTCCATCAGGGAGCCTAGGGGCGGAGGAGGGGGCGAGACACGGAGCTCCATCAGGGAGCCTAGGGGCGGAGGGGGGGTCGAGACACGGAGCTCCATCAGGGAGCCTAGGGGCGGAGGAGGGGGCGAGACACGGAGCTCCATCAGGGAGCCTAGGGGCGGAGGAGGGGGCGAGACACGGAGCTCCATCAGGGAGCCTAGGGGCGGAGGAGGGGGTGAGACACGGAGCTCCATCAGGGAGCCTAGGGGCGGCGGAGGGGGCGAGACACGGAGCTCCATCAGGGAGCCTAGGGGCGGAGGAGGGGGCGAGACACGGAGCTCCATCAGGGAGCCTAGGGGCAGAGGAGGGGGCGAGACACGGAGCTCCATCAGGGAGCCTAGGGGCGGAGGAGGGGGCGAGTGACGTAGCTCCATCAGGGAGCCTAGGGGCGGAGGAGGGGGCGAGACACGGAGCTCCATCAGGGAGCCTAGGGGCGGAGGGGGGGTCGAGACACGGAGCTCCATCAGGGAGCCTAGGGGCGGAGGAGGGGGGCGAGACACGAAGCTCCATCAGGGAGCCTAGGGGCGGAGGAGGGAGCGAGACACGGAGCTCCATCAGGGAGCCTAGGGGCGGAGGAGGGGGCGAGACACGGAGCTCCATCAGGGAGCCTAGGGGCGGAGGAGGGGGCGAGACACGGAGCTCCATCAGGGATCCTAGGGGCGGAGGAGGGGGCGAGACACGGAGCTCCATCAGGGAGCCTAGGGGCGGAGGGGGGGGGTCGAGACACGGAGCTCCATCAGGGAGCCTAGGGGCGGAGGAGGGGGGCGAGACACGGAGCTCCATCAGGGAGCCTAGGGGCGGAGGAGGGGGCCGAGACACGGAGCTCCATCAGGGAGCCTAGGGGCGGAGGAGGGGGCGAGACACGGAGCTCCATCAGGGAGCCTAGGGTCGGAGGAGGGGGCGAGACACGGAGCTCCATCAGGGAGCCTAGGGGCGGAGGAGGGGGCGAGACACGGAGCTCCATCAGGGAGCCTAGGGGCGGAGGAGGGGGCGAGACACGGAGCTCCATCAGGGAGCCTAGGGGCGGAGGAGGGGGCGAGACACGGAGCTCCATCAGGGAGCCTAGGGGTGGAGGAGGGGGCGAGACACGGAGCTCCATCAAGGAGCCTAGGGGCGGAGGAGGGGGCGAGACACGGAGCTCCATCAGGGAGCCTAGGGGCGGAGGAGGGGGCGAGACACGGAGCTCCATCAGGGAGCCTAGGGGCGGAGGAGGGGGCGAGACACGGAGCTCCATCAGGGAGCCTAGGGGTGGAGGAGGGGGCGAGACACGGAGCTCCATCAGGGAGCCTAGGGGCGGAGGAGGGGGCGAGACACGGAGCTCCATCAGGGAGCCTAGGAGCGAAGGGGGGGGGGTCGAGACACGGAGCTCCATCAGGGAGCCTAGGGGCGGAGGAGGGGGGCGAGACACGGAGCTCCATCAGGGAGCCTAGGGGCGGAGGAGGGGGCGAGACACGGAGCTCCATCAGGGAGCCTAGGGGCGGAGGAGGGGGCGAGACACGGAGCTCCATCAGGGAGCCTAGGGGCGGAGGAGGGGGTGAGACACGGAGCTCCATCAGGGAGCCTAGGGGCGGAGGAGGGGGCGAGACACGGAGCTCCATCAGGGAGCCTAGGGGCGGAGGAGGGGGCGAGACACGGAACTCCATCAGGGAGCCTAGAGGCGGAGGAGGGGGGCGAGACACGGAGCTCCATCAGGGAGCCTAGGGGCGGAGGAGGGGGCGAGACACGGAGCTCCATCAGGGAACCTAGGGGCGGAGGAGGGGGCGAGACACGGAGCTCCATCAGGGAGCCTAGGGGCGGAGGGGGGGGTCGAGACACGGAGCTCCATCAGGGAGCCTAGGGGCGGAGGAGGGGGGCGAGACACGGAGCTCCATCAGGGAGCCTAGGGGCGGAGGGGGGGGCGAGACACGGAGCTCCATCAGGGAGCCTAGGGGCGGAGGGGGGGGCGAGACACGGAGCTCCATCAGGGAGCCTAGGTGCGGAGGGGGGGGGCGAGACACGGAGCTCCATCAGGGAGCCTAGGGGCGGAGGGGGGGGCGAGACACGGAGCTCCATCAGGGAGCCTAGGGGCGGAGGAGGGGGCGAGACACGGAGCTCCATCAGGGAGCCTAGGGGCGGAGGAGGGGGCGAGACACGGAGCTCCATCAGGGAGCCTAGGGGCAGAGGAGGGGGGCGAGGCACGGAGCTCCATCAGGGAGCCTAGGGGTGTGTGTGACTGTGTCTGTGTGTGTGTCTGTGTGTGTGTCTGTGTGTGTGTCACTGTGTGTGTGACTGTGTGTGTGTGTCACTGTGTGTGTGTGGCTGTGTGTGTGTCTGTGTGTGTGTGACTGTGTGTCACTGTGTGTGTGACTGTGTGTGTGTCTGTGTGTGTGTCACTGTGTGTGTGTCACTGTGTGTGTGTGTCACTGTGTGTGTGTCTGTGTGTGACTGTGTGTTAGTGTGTGTGTGTGTCACTGTGTGTGTGTGTCTGTGTGTGTATGTCTGTGTGTGTGTGACTGTGTGTCACTGTGTGTGTGACTGTGTGTGACTGTGTGTGTGACTGTGTGTGACTGTGTGTGTGTCTGTGTGTCACTGTGTGTGTGTGTCACTGTGTGTGACTGTGTGTGTGTGTCACTGTGTGTGTGTGTCACTGTGTGTGTGTGACTGTGTGTGTGTGTGACTGTGTGTGTGACTGTGTGTGTGTGACTGTGTGTGTGTGTGACTGTGTGTGTGTCTGTGTGTGTGTGTGATTGTGTGTGTGACTGTGTGTGTGTGTTACTGTGTGACTGTGTGTGTGTGACTGTGTGTGTGTGTGTGTTACTGTGTGTGTGTGTGACTGTGTGTGTTACTGTGTGTGTGACTGTGTGTGTGACTGTGTGTGTGTGTGACTGTGTGTTACTGTGTCACTGTGTGTGTATGTGACTGTGTGTGTGTGTGTGACTGTGTGTGTGTGTCACTGTGTGTGTGTTACTGTGTGTGACTGTGTGTGTCTGTGTGACTGTGTGTGACTGTGTGTGACTGTGTGTGTGTCACTGTGTTACTGTGTGTGTGTGTCACTGTGTGTGACTGTGTGTGACTGTGTGTGTGTCTGTGTGTCACTGTGTGTGTGTGTCACTGTGTGTGACTGTGTGTGTGTGTCACTGTGTGTGTGTGTCACTGTGTGTGTGTGACTGTGTGTGTGTGTGACTGTGTGTGTGACTGTGTGTGTGTGACTGTGTGTGTGTGTGACTGTGTGTGTGTCTGTGTGTGTGTGTGATTGTGTGTGTGACTGTGTGTGTGTGTTACTGTGTGACTGTGTGTGTGTGACTGTGTGTGTGTGTGTGTTACTGTGTGTGTGTGTGACTGTGTGTGTTACTGTGTGTGTGACTGTGTGTGTGACTGTGTGTGTGTGTGTGACTGTGTGTTACTGTGTCACTGTGTGTGTATGTGACTGTGTGTGTGTGTGTGACTGTGTGTGTGTGTGTCACTGTGTGTGTGTTACTGTGTGTGACTGTGTGTGTCTGTGTGACTGTGTGTGACTGTGTGTGACTGTGTGTGTGTCACTGTGTTACTGTGTGACTGTCTGTGTGTGTGACTGTGTGTGTTACTGTGTGTATGACTGTGTGACTGTGTGTGTGTATGTGTGTGACTGTGTGTGTGTGTCTGTGTGTGTGACTGTGTGTGTTACTGTGTGTGTGACTGTGTGTGTCTGAGTGTGTGTCACTGTGTGTGTGTGTCTGTGTGTGTGACTGTGTGTGTTACTGTGTGTGTGACTGTGTGTGTCTGTGTGTGTGTGTCACTGTGTGTGTGTGTCACTGTGTGTGTGTGAGACTGTGTGTGTGTCACTGTGTGTGACTGTGTGTCACTGTGTGACTGTGTCTGTGTGTGACTGTGTGTGTGTCACTGTGTGTGTGTGTGTCACTGTGTGTGTGTCACTGTGTGTGTCTGTGTGTGTCACTGTGAGACAGTGTGTGTGTCACTGTGTGTGACTGTGTGTGTCTGTGTGTGTGTCACTCTGTGTGTGTGTCACTGTGTGTGTGTGAGTCACTGTGTGTGTCACTGTGTGTCACTGTGTGTGTGTCACTGTGTGTCACTGTGTGTGTGTCACTGTGTGTGTGTCACTGTGTGTGTGACTGTGTGTGTCACTGTGTGTGTGACTGTGTGTGTGTGTGTGTGACTGTGTGTGTGTACCTGTGATCCTGTCCGCCATCTCTGGATAACTTCTCTCCACCACGCTGTAGATTGCCTCTCCCAGTCGCTCCCTCTCCTCCTCATCCTCCTCCATGGAGCTCCTCATCATCATCATCGCTCTCCCCACTCTCTGCGCAGGCTCTCCACGCGATGACGTCATTTACCTCACTCCCTGTTCCGCGTACATGACGTCATCGAAAAGTGACGTCACAAGGGCGGCCGCACGTCTCTCGGTGGGGGTGGGGGAGGGAGAGAGAGAGGGGGAGGGAGGGAGAGTCACCACCCCCCCCTCGTCCCCCCCCCCTCGTCCCCCTCCCTCGTCCCCCCCCCTCGTCCCCCCTCCTTGTCTCCCACTCTCGTAGGGATGCACACAGCACTGTGTCTATGTCTCTGTGTGTCTCTATGAGTCTCTGTGTGTGTCTATGAGTCTCTGTGTGTCTCTATGAGTCTCTGTGTGTGTCTATGAGTCTCTGTGTGTCTCTATGAGTCTCTGTGTGTGTCTATGAGTCTCTGTGTGTCTCTATGAGTCTCTGTGTGTGTCTATGAGTCTCTGTGTGTCTCTATGAGTCTCTGTGTGTGTGTATGAGTCTCTGTGTGTCTCTATGAGTCTCTGTGTGTGTCTATGAGTCTCTGTGTGTCTCTGTGTGTCTCTGTGTGTCTCTATGAGCATCTGTGTGTCTCTGTGTGTCTCTGTGAGTCTCTATGTGTCTCTATGTGTCTCTGTGTGTCTCTATGAGTCTCTATGTGTCTCTATGGGTCTCTGTGTGTCTCTATGTGGCTCTGTGTCTCTATGAGTATCTGTGTGTCTCTGTGTGTCTCTATGAGTCTCTGTGTGTCTCTGTGTGTCTCTGTGAGTCTCTGTGTGTCTCTATGAGCATCTGTGTGTCTCTGTGTGTCTCTATGAGTCTCTATGTGTCTCTGTGTGTCTCTGTGTGTCTCTATGAGTCTCTGTGTGTCTCTATGAGTCTCTATGTGTCTCTATGCGTCTCTGTGTGTCTCTATGAGTCTCTGTGTGTCTCAATGAGTATCTGTGTGTCTCTGTGTCTCTATGAGTCTCTGTGTGTCTCTATGAGTCTCTGTGTGTCTCTGCGTGTGTCTCTATGAGTCTCTGTGAGTCTCTGTGTGTCTCTGTGTGTCTCTATGAGTCTCTGTGTGTCTCTATGAGTCTCTGTGTGTCTCTATGAGTCTCTGTGTGTCTCTGTGTGTCTCTATGAGTCTCTTTGTGTCTCTATGAGTCTCTGTGTGTCTCTATGAGTCTCTGTGTGTCTCTATGAGTCTCTGTGTGTCTCTGTGTGTCTCTATGAGTCTCTGTGTGTCTCTGTGTGTCTATGTCTCTGTGTGTCTCTATGAGTCTCTGTGTGTGTCTATGAGTCTCTGTGTGTCTCTATGAGTCTCTGTGTGTGTCTATGAGTCTCTGTGTGTCTCTATGAGTCTCTGTGTGTGTCTATGAGTCTCTGTGTGTCTCTATGAGTCTCTGTGTGTGTCTATGAGTCTATGTGTGTCTCTGTGTGTCTCTATGAGTCTCTGTGTGTGTCTATGAGTCTCTGTGTGTCTCTATGAGTCTCTGTGTGTGTCTATGAGTCTCTGTGTGTCTCTGTGTGTCTCTGTGTGTCTCTATGAGCATCTGTGTGTCTCTGTGAGTCTCTATGTGTCTCTATGTGTCTCTGTGTGTCTCTATGAGTCTCTATGTGTCTCTATGAGTCTTTGTGTGTCTCTATGTGGCTCTGTGTCTCTATGAGTATCTGTGTGTCTCTGTGTGTCTCTATGAGTCTCTGTGTGTCTCTGTGTGTCTCTGTGAGTCTCTGTGTGTCTCTATGAGCATCTGTGTGTCTCTGTGTGTCTCTATGAGTCTCTATGTGTCTCTATGTGTCTCTGTGTGTCTCTATGAGTCTCTTTGTGTCTCTATGAGTCTCTATGTGTCTCTATGAGTCTCTGTGTGTCTCTATGAGTCTCTGTGTGTCTCTATGAGTATCTATGTGTCTCTGTGTGTCTCTATGAGTCTCTGTGTGTCTCTAGGAGTCTCTATGTGTCTCTATGCGTCTCTGTGTGTCTCTATGAGTCTCTGTGTGTCTCAATGAGTATCTGTGTGTCTCTGTGTGTCTCTATGAGTCTCTGTGTGTCTCTATGAGTCTCTGTGTGTCTCTGCGTGTGTCTCTATGAGTCTCTGTGAGTCTCTGTGTGTCTCTGTGTGTCTCTGTGTGTCTCTATGAGTCTCTGTGTGTCTCTATGAGTCTCTGTGTGTCTCTGTGTGTCTCTATGAGTCTCTTTGTGTCTCTATGAGTCTCTGTGTGTCTCTATGAGTCTCTGTGTGTCTCTATGAGTCTCTGTGTGTCTCTGTGTGTCTCTGTGTGTCTCTATGAGTCTCTGTGTGTCTCTATGAGTCTCTGTGTGTCTCTATGAGTCTCTATGTGTCTCTATGAGTCTCTGTGTGTCTCTATGAGTATCTGTGTGTCGCTGTGTGTCTCTATGAGTCTCTGTGTGTCTCTTTGAGTCTCTGTGTGTCTCTGCGTGTGTCTATATGAGTATCTGTGTGTCTCTATGCGTCTCTGTGTGTCTCTATGAGTATCTGTGTGTCTCTGTGTGTCTCTATGAGTCTCTGTGTGTCTCTATGAGTCTCTGTGTGTCTCTATGAGTCTCTGTGTGTCTCTATGAGTCTCTGTGTGTCTCTATGAGTATCTGTGTGTCGCTGTGTGTCTCTGTGTGTCTCTATGAGTCTCTGTGTGTCTCTATGAGTCTCTGTGTGTCTCTATGAGTCTCTGTGTGTCTCTATGAGTATCTGTGTGTCGCTGTGTGTCTCTATGAGTCTCTGTGTGTCTCTTTGAGTCTCTGTGTGTCTCTGCGTGTGTCTATATGAGTCTCTGTGTGTCTCTATGCGTCTCTGTGTGTCTCTATGAGTATCTGTGTGTCTCTGTGTGTCTCTATGAGTCTCTGTGTGTCTCTATGAGTCTCTGTGTGTCTCTATGAGTCTCTGTGTGTCTCTATGAGTCTCTATGTGTCTCTATGAGTCTCTGTGTGTCTCTATGAGTCTCTGTGTGTCTCTATGAGTATCTGTCTGTCTCTGTGTGTCTCTATGAGTCTCTGTGCGTCTCTATGAGTCTCTGTGTGTCTCTGCGTGTGTCTCTATGAGTCTCTGTGTGTCTCTATGAGTCTCTATGTGTCTCTATGAGTCTCTATGTGTCTCTATGAGTCTCTGTGTGTCTCTATGAGTCTCTGTGTGTCTCTATGAGTATCTGTGTGTCTCTGTGTCTCTCTATGAGTCTCTGTGTGTCTCTATGAGTCTCTATGTGTCTCTATGCGTCTCTCTGTGTGTCTATGAGTCTCTGTGTGTCTCAATGAGTATCTGTGTGTCTCTGTGGGTCTCTATGAGTCTCTGTGTGTCTCTCTGAGTCTCTGTGTGTCTCTGCGTGTGTCTCTATGAGTCTCTGTGTGTCTCTATGAGTCTCTATGTGTCTCTATGAGTCTATATGTGTCTCTATGAGTCTCTGTGTGTCTCTATGAGTCTCTGTGTGTCTCCATGAGTCTCTGTGTGTCTCCATGAGTCTCTGTGTGTCTCTATGAGTCTCTGTGTGTCTCTATGAGTCTCTGTGTGTCTCTATGAGTATCTGTCTGTCTCTGTGTGTCTCTATGAGTTTCTGTGCGTCTCTATGAGTCTCTGTGTGTCTCTGCGTGTGTCTCTATGAGTCTCTGTGTGTCTCTATGAGTATCTATGTGTCTCTGTGTGTCTCTATGAGTCTCTGTGTGTCTCTAGGAGTCTCTATGTGTCTCTATGCGTCTCTGTGTGTCTCTATGAGTCTCTGCGTGTCTCAATGAGTATCTGTGTGTCTCTGTGTGTCTCTATGAGTCTCTGTGTGTCTCTATGAGTCTCTGTGTGTCTCTGCGTGTGTCTCTATGAGTCTCTGTGAGTCTCTGTGTGTCTCTGTGTGTCTCTATGAGTCTCTGTGTGTCTCTATGAGTCTCTGTGTGTCTCTATGAGTCTCTGTGTGTCTCTGTGTGTCTCTATGAGTCTCTTTGTGTCTCTATGAGTCTCTGTGTGTCTCTATGAGTCTCTGTGTGTCTCTATGAGTCTCTGTGTGTCTCTGTGTGTCTCTGTGTGTCTCTATGAGTCTCTGTGTGTCTCTATGAGTCTCTGTGTGTCTCTATGAGTCTCTATGTGTCTCTATGAGTCTCTGTGTGTCTCTATGAGTATCTGTGTGTCGCTGTGTGTCTCTATGAGTCTCTGTGTGTCTCTTTGAGTCTCTGTGTGTCTCTGCGTGTGTCTATATGAGTATCTGTGTGTCTCTATGCGTCTCTGTGTGTCTCTATGAGTATCTGTGTGTCTCTGTGTGTCTCTATGAGTCTCTGTGTGTCTCTATGAGTCTCTGTGTGTCTCTATGAGTCTCTGTGTGTCTCTATGAGTCTCTGTGTGTCTCTATGAGTATCTGTGTGTCGCTGTGTGTCTCTGTGTGTCTCTATGAGTCTCTGTGTGTCTCTATGAGTCTCTGTGTGTCTCTATGAGTCTCTGTGTGTCTCTATGAGTATCTGTGTGTCGCTGTGTGTCTCTATGAGTCTCTGTGTGTCTCTTTGAGTCTCTGTGTGTCTCTGCGTGTGTCTATATGAGTCTCTGTGTGTCTCTATGCGTCTCTGTGTGTCTCTATGAGTATCTGTGTGTCTCTGTGTGTCTCTATGAGTCTCTGTGTGTCTCTATGAGTCTCTGTGTGTCTCTATGAGTCTCTGTGTGTCTCTATGAGTCTCTATGTGTCTCTATGAGTCTCTGTGTGTCTCTATGAGTCTCTGTGTGTCTCTATGAGTATCTGTCTGTCTCTGTGTGTCTCTATGAGTCTCTGTGCGTCTCTACGAGTCTCTGTGTGTCTCTGCGTGTGTCTCTATGAGTCTCTGTGTGTCTCTATGAGTCTCTATGTGTCTCTATGAGTCTCTATGTGTCTCTATGAGTCTCTGTGTGTCTCTATGAGTCTCTGTGTGTCTCTATGAGTATCTGTGTGTCTCTGTGTCTCTCTATGAGTCTCTGTGTGTCTCTATGAGTCTCTATGTGTCTCTATGCGTCTCTCTGTGTGTCTATGAGTCTCTGTGTGTCTCAATGAGTATCTGTGTGTCTCTGTGGGTCTCTATGAGTCTCTGTGTGTCTCTATGAGTCTCTGTGTGTCTCTGCGTGTGTCTCTATGAGTCTCTGTGTGTCTCTATGAGTCTCTATGTGTCTCTATGAGTCTATATGTGTCTCTATGAGTCTCTGTGTGTCTCTATGAGTCTCTGTGTGTCTCCATGAGTCTCTGTGTGTCTCCATGAGTCTCTGTGTGTCTCTATGAGTCTCTGTGTGTCTCTATGAGTCTCTGTGTGTCTCTATGAGTATCTGTCTGTCTCTGTGTGTCTCTATGAGTTTCTGTGCGTCTCTATGAGTCTCTGTGTGTCTCTGCGTGTGTCTCTATGAGTCTCTGTGTGTCTCTATGAGTCTCTATGTGTCTCTATGAGTCTCTATGTGTCTCTATGCGTCTCTGTGTGTCTCTATGAGTCTCTGTGTGTCTCAATGAGTATCTGTGTGTCTCTGTGGGTCTCTATGAGTCTCTGTGTGTCTCTATGAGTCTCTGTGTGTCTCTGCGTGTGTCTCTATGAGTCTCTGTGTGTATCTATGAGTCTCTATGTGTCTCTATGAGTCTCTGTGTGTCTCTATGAGTCTCTGTGTGTCTCCATGAGTCTCTGTGTGTCTCCATGAGTCTCTGTGGGTCTCTATGAGTCTCTGTGTGTCTCTGTGTGTCTCTATGAGTCTCTGTGTGTCTCTATGCGTCTCTATGTGTCTCTATGCGTCTCTGTGTGTCTCTATGAGTCTCTGTGTGTCTCAATGAGTATCTGTGTGTCTCTGTGTGTCTCTATGAGTCTCTGTGTGTCTCTATGAGTCTCTGTGTGTCTCTGCGTGTGTCTCTATGAGTCTCTGTGAGTCTCTGTGTGTCTCTGTGTGTCTCTATGAGTCTCTGTGTGTCTCTATGAGTCTCTGTGTGTCTCTATGAGTCTCTGTGTGTCTCTGTGTGTCTCTATGAGTCTCTGTGTGTCTCTATGAGTCTCTGTGTGTCTCTATGAGTCTCTGTGTGTCTCTATGAGTCTCTGTGTGTTTCTGTGTGTCTCTGTGTGTCTCTATGAGTCTCTGTGTGTCTCTATGAGTCGTTGTGTGTCTCTATGAGTCTCTATGTGTCTCTATGAGTCTCTGTGTGTCTCTATGAGTCTCTGTGTGTCTCTATGAGTATCTGTGTGTCTCTGTGTGTCTCTATGAGTCTCTGTGTGTCTCTTTGAGTCTCTGTGTGTCTCTGCGTGTGTCTATATGAGTCTCTGTGTGTCTCTATGCGTCTCTGTGTGTCTCTATGAGTATCTGTGTGTCTCTGTGTGTCTCTATGAGTCTCTGTGTGTCTCTATGAGTCTCTGTGTGTCTCTATGAGTCTCTGTGTGTCTCTATGAGTCTCTATGTGTCTCTATGAGTCTATGTGTGTCTCTATGAGTCTCTGTGTGTCTCTATGAGTGTCTGTGTGTCTCTGTGTGTCTCTATGAGTCTCTGTGCGTCTCTATGAGTCTCTGTGTGTCTCTGCGTGTGTCTCTATGAGTCTCTGTGTGTCTCTATGAGTCTCTATGTGTCTCTATGAGTCTTTATGTGTCTCTATGAGTCTCTGTGTGTCTCTATGAGTCTCTGTGTGTCTCTATGAGTATCTGTGTGTCTCTGTGTGTCTCTATGAGTCTCTGTGTGTCTCTATGAGTCTCTATGTGTCTTTATGCATCTCTGTGTGTCTCTATGAGTCTCTGTGTGTCTCAATGAGTATCTGTGTGCCTCTGTGGGTCTCTATGAGTCTCTGTGTGTCTCTATGAGTCTCTGTGTGTCTCTGCGTGTGTCTCTATGAGTCTCTGTGTGTCTCTATGTGTCTCTATGAGTCTATATGTGTCTCTATAAGTCTCTGTGTGTCTCTATGAGTCTCTGTGTGTCTCCATGAGTCTCTGTGTGTCTCCATGAGTCTCTGTGTGTCTCTATGAGTCTCTGTGTGTCTCTATGAGTATCTGTCTGTCTCTGTGTCTCTATGAGTCTCTGTGCATCTCTATGAGTCTCTGTGTGTCTCTGCGTGTGTCTCTATGAGTCTCTGTGTGTCTCTATGAGTCTCTATGTGTCTCTATGAGTCTCTATGTGTCTCTATCAGTCTCTATGTGTCTCTATGAGTCTCTGTGTGTCTCTATGAGTCTCTGTGTGTCTCTATGAGTATCTGTGTGTCTCTGTGTGTCTCTATGAGTCTCTGTGTGTCTCTTTGAGTCTCTGTGTGTCTCTGCGTGTGTCTATATGAGTCTCTGTGTGTCTCTATGCGTCTCTGTGTGTCTCTATGAGTATCTGTGTGTCTCTGTGTGTCTCTATGAGTCTCTGTGTGTCTCTATGAGTCTCTGTGTGTCTCTATGAGTCTCTGTGTGTCTCTATGAGTCTCTATGTGTCTCTATGAGTCTATGTGTGTCTCTATGAGTCTCTGTGTGTCTCTATGAGTGTCTGTGTGTCTCTGTGTGTCTCTATGAGTCTCTGTGCGTCTCTATGAGTCTCTGTGTGTCTCTGCGTGTGTCTCTATGAGTCTCTGTGTGTCTCTATGAGTCTCTATGTGTCTCTATGAGTCTTTATGTGTCTCTATGAGTCTCTGTGTGTCTCTATGAGTCTCTGTGTGTCTCTATGAGTATCTGTGTGTCTCTGTGTGTCTCTATGAGTCTCTGTGTGTCTCTATGAGTCTCTATGTGTCTTTATGCATCTCTGTGTGTCTCTATGAGTCTCTGTGTGTCTCAATGAGTATCTGTGTGTCTCTGTGGGTCTCTATGAGTCTCTGTGTGTCTCTATGAGTCTCTGTGTGTCTCTGCGTGTGTCTCTATGAGTCTCTGTGTGTCTCTATGTGTCTCTATGAGTCTATATGTGTCTCTATAAGTCTCTGTGTGTCTCTATGAGTCTCTGTGTGTCTCCATGAGTCTCTGTGTGTCTCCATGAGTCTCTGTGTGTCTCTATGAGTCTCTGTGTGTCTCTATGAGTATCTGTCTGTCTCTGTGTCTCTATGAGTCTCTGTGCGTCTCTATGAGTCTCTGTGTGTCTCTGCGTGTGTCTCTATGAGTCTCTGTGTGTCTCTATGAGTCTCTATGTGTCTCTATGAGTCTCTATGTGTCTCTATGAGTCTCTGTGTGTCTCTATGAGTCTCTATGTGTCTCTATGCGTCTCTGTGTGTCTCTATGCGTCTCTGTGTGTCTCAATGAGTATCTGTGTGTCTCTGTGGGTCTCTATGAGTCTCTGTGTGTCTCTATGAGTCTCTGTGTGTCTCTGCGTGTGTCTCTATGAGTCTCTGTGTGTCTCTATGAGTCTCTATGTGTCTCTATGAGTCTGTATGTGTGTCTATGAGTCTCTGTGTGTCTCTATGAGTCTCTGTGTGTCTCCATGAGTCTCTGTGTGTCTCCATGAGTCTCTGTGGGTCTCTATGAGTCTCTGTATGTCTCTGTGTGTCTCTATGAGTCTCTGTGTGTCTCTATGAGTCTCTGTGTGTCTCTATGAGTCTCTGTGTGTCTCCATGAGTCTCTGTGAGTCTCTATGAGTCTCTGTGTGTCTCTGTGTGTCTCTATGAGTCTCTGTGTGTCTCGATGAGTCTCTGTGTGTCTCTATGAGTCTCTGTGTGTCTCTATGAGTCTCTGTGTGTCTCTATGAGTCTCTGTGTGTCTCTGTGTGTCTCTATGTGTCTCTGTGTGTCTCTATGAGTCTCTATGTGTCTCTATGAGTCTCTGTGTGTCTCTATGTGGCTCTGTGTCTCTATGAGTATCTGTGTGTCTCTGTGTGTCTCTATGAGTCTCTGTGTGTCTCTATGAGTCTCTGTGTGTTTCTATGAGTCTCTGTGTGTCTCTATGAGTCTCTGTGTGTCTCTGTGTGTCTCTATGAGTCTCTGTGTGTCTCTATGAGTCTCTGTGTGTCTCTATGAGTCTCTGTGTGTCTCTATGAGTCTCTGTGTGTCTCTGTGTGTCTCTATGAGTCTCTGTGTGTCTCTATGAGTCTCTGTGTGTCTGTGTGTGTCTCTATGAGTCTCTGTGTGTCTCTATTAATCTCTGTGTGTCTCCATGAGTCTCTGTGTGTCTCTATGAGTCTCTGTGTGTCTCTGTGTGTCTCTATGAGTCTCTGTGTGTCTCCATAAGTCTGTGTGTGTCTCTATGAGTCTCTGTGTGTCTCTATGAGTCTCTGTGTGTCTCTATGAGTCTCTGTGTTTCTCTGCGTGTGTCTCTATGAGTCTCTGTGTGTCTCTATGAGTCTCTATGTGTCTCTATGAGTCTGTATGTGTGTCTATGAGTCTCTGTGTGTCTCTATGAGTCTCTGTGTGTCTCCATGAGTCTCTGTGTGTCTCCATGAGTCTCTGTGGGTCTCTATGAGTCTCTGTGTGTCTCTGTGTGTCTCTATGAGTCTCTGTGTGTCTCTATGAGTCTCTGTGTGTCGCTATGAGTCTCTGTGTGTCTCCATGAGTCTCTGTGTGTCTCTATGAGTCTCTGTGTGTCTCTGTGTGTCTCTATGAGTCTCTGTGTGTCTCGATGAGTCTCTGTGTGTCTCTATGAGTCTCTGTGTGTCTCTATGAGTCTCTGTGTGTCTCTGTGTGTCTCTATGTGTCTCTGTGTGTCTCTATGAGTCTCTATGTGTCTCTATGAGTCTCTGTGTGTCTCTATGTGGCGCTGTGTCTCTATGAGTATCTGTGTGTCTCTGTGTGTCTCTATGAGTCTCAGTGTGTCTCTATGAGTCTCTGTGTGTTTCTATGAGTCTCTGTGTGTCTCTATGGGTCTCTGTGTGTCTCTGTGTGTCTCTATGAGTCTCTGTGTGTCTCTATGAGTCTCTGTGTGTCTCTATGAGTCTCTGTGTGTCTCTGTGTGTCTCTATGAGTCTCTATGTGTCTCTATGAGTCTCTGTGTGTCTGTGTGTGTCTCTATGAGTCTCTGTGTGTCTCTATTAATCTCTGTGTGTCTCCATGAGTCTCTGTGTGTCTCTATGAGTCTCTGTGTGTGTCTGTGTGTCTCTATGAGTCTCTGTGTGTCTCCATAAGTCTGTGTGTGTCTCTATGAGTCTCTGTGTGTCTCTATGAGTCTCTGTGTGTCTCTATGAGTCTCTGTGTTTCTCTATGTCTCTCTGTGTGTCTCTTTGAGTCTATGTGTGTGTCTGTGAGTCTATGTGTGTCTCTATGAGTCTCTGTGTGTCTCTATGAGTCTCTGTGTGTCTCTATGAGTCTCTGTGTGTCTCTGCGTGTGTCTCTATGGGTCTCTGTGTGTCTCTATGAGTCTCTGTGTGTCTCTGTGTGTCTCTATGTGTCTCTGTGTGTCTCTATGAGTCTCTGTGTGTCTCTATGAGTCTCTATGTGTCTCTATGAGTCTCTATGTTTCTCTATGAGTCTCTGTGTGTCTCTATGAGACTCTATGTGTCTCTATGCGTCTCTGTGTGTCTCTGAGTCTCTGTGTGTCTCAATGAGTATCTGTGTGTCTCTATGAGTCTCTGTGTGTCTCTGCGTGTGTCTCTATGAGTCTCTGTGTGTCTCTATGAGTCTCTATGTGTCTCTATGAGTCTGTATGTGTCTCTATGAGTCTCTGTGTGTCTCTATGAGTCTCTGTGTGTCTGCATGAGTCTCTGTGTGTCTCCATGAGTCTCTGTAGGTCTCTATGAGTCTCTGTGTGTCTCTGTGTGTCTCTATGAGTCTCTGTGTGTCTCTATGAGTCTCTGTGTGTCTCTATGAGTCTCTGTGTGTCTCCATGAGTCTCTGTGTGTATCTATGAGTCTCTGTGTGTCTCTGTGTGTCTCTATGAGTCTCTGTGTGTCTCGATGAGTCTCTGTGTGTCTCTATGAGTCTCTGTGTGTCTCTATGAGTCTCTGTGTGTTTCTATGAGTCTCTGTGTGTCTCTGTGTGTCTCTATGAGTCTCTTTGTGTCTCTGTGTGTCTCTATGAGTCTCTGTGTGTCTCTATGAGTCTCTGTGTGTCTCTATGAGTCTCTGTGTTTCTCTATGAGTCTCTGTGTGTCTCTATGAGTCTCTGTGTGTCTCTATGAGTCTCTGTGTGTCTCTATGAGTCTCTGTGTGTCCCTGTGTGTCTCTATGAGTCTCTCTGTGTCTATATGATTCTCTGTGTGTCTCTATGAGTCTCTATGTGTCTCTATGAGTCTCTGTGTGTCTCTATGAGTCTCTGTGTGTCTCTATGAGTCTCTGTGTGTCTCTGCGTGTGTCTCTATGAGTCTCTGTGTGTCTCTATGAGTCTCTGTGTGTCTCTATGAGTCTCTGTGTGTCTCTGTGTGTCTCTATGAGTCTCTGTGTGTCTCTATGAGTCTATGTGTGTCTGTTTGTGTCTCTATGAGTCTCTGTGTGTCTCTATTAGTCTCTGTGTGTCTCCATGAGTCTCTGTGTGTCTCTATGAGTCTCTGTGTGTCTCCATGAGTCTGTGTGTGTCTCTATGAGTCTCTGTGTGTCTCTATGAGTCTCTGTGTGTCTCTATGAGTCTCTGTGTTTCTCTATGTCTCTCTGTGTGTCTCTATGAGTCTCTGTGTGTTTCTGTGAGTCTATGTGTGTCTCTATGAGTCTCTGTGTGTCTCTATGAGTCTCTGTGTGTCTCTATGAGTCTCTGTGTGTCTCTGCGTGTGTCTCTATGGGTCTCTGTGTGTCTCTATGAGTCTCTGTGTGTCTCTGTGTGTCTGTATGTGTCTCTATGATTCTCTGTGTGTCTCTATGTGTCTATGTGTGTCTCTATGAGTCTCTATGTGTCTCTATGAGTCTCTGTGTGTCTCTACGTGTCTCTGTGTGTCTCTATGAGTATCTGTGTGTCTCTGTGTGTCTCTATGAGTCTCTGTGTGTCTCTATGAGTCTTTGTGTGTCTCTATGAGTCTCTGTGTGTCTCTATGAGTCTCTGTGTGTCTCTGTGTGTCTCTGTGTGTCTCTATGAGTCTCTGTGTGTCTCCATGAGTCTCTGTGTGTTTCTATGAGTCTCTATGTGTCTCTATGAGTCTCTGTGTGTCTCTATGAGTATCTGTGTGTGTCTGTGAGTCTATGTGTGTCTCTATGAGTCTCTGTGTGTCTCTATGAGTCTCTGTGTGTCTCTGCGTGTGTCTCTATGGGTCTCTGTGTGTCTCTATGAGTCTCTGTGTGTCTCTGTGTGTCTCTATGTGTCTCTATGAGTCTCTGTGTGTCTCTATGTGTCTATGTGTGTCTCTATGAGTCTCTGTGTGTCTCTATGAGTCTCTGTGTGTCTCTATGAGTCTCTGCGTGTCTCTGTGTGTCTCTATGAGTCTCTGTGTGTCTCTATCAGTCTCTGTGTGTCTCTATGAGTCTCTGTGTGTCTCTTTGTCTCTCTGTGTGTCTCTTTGAGTCTCTGTGTGTCTCTATGAGTCTCTCTGTGTCCCTATGAGTCTCTGTGTGTCTCTATGTGTCTCTGTGTGTCTCTATGAGTCTCTGTGTGTCTCTATGAGTCTCTGTGTGTCTCTATGAGTCTCTGTGTGTCTCTATGAGTCTCTGTGTTTCTCTATGAGTTTCTGTGTGTCTCTATTTATCTCTGTGTGTCTCTATGAGTCTCTGCGTGTCTCTATGAGTCTCTATGAGTCTCTGTGTGTCTCTTTGAGTCTCTCCGTGTCTCTATGAGTCTCTGTGTGTCTCTATGAGTCTCTGTGTTTCTCTATTAGTTTCTGTGTGTCTCTATGTCTCTCTGTGTGTCTCTATGCGTCTCTGCGTGTCTCTATGAGTCTCTATGAGTCTCTGTGTGTCTCTTTGAGTCTCTGTGCGTCTCTATGAGTCTCTCTGTGTCTCTATGAGTCTCTGTGTGTCTCTATGTCTCTCTGTGTGTCTCTTTGAGTCTCTGTGTGTCTCTATGAGTCTCTCTGTGTCTCTATGAGTCTCTGTGTGTCTCTATGTGTCTCTGTGTGTCTCTATGAGTCTCTATGTGTCTCTATGAGTCTCTGTGTGTCTCTATGTGGCTTTGTGTCTCTATGAGTATCTGTGTGTCTCTGTGTGTCTCTATGAGTCTCTGTGTGTCTCTATGAGTCTCTGTGTGTTTCTATGAGTCTCTGTGTGTCTCTATGAGTCTCTGTGTGTCTCTGTCTGTCTCTATGAGTCTCTGTGTGTCTCTATGAGTCTCTGTGTGTCTCTATGAGTCTCTGTGTGTCTCTATGAGTCTCTGTGTGTCTCTGTGTGTCTCTATGAGTCTCTGTGTGTCTCTATGAGTCTCTGTGTGTCTGTGTGTGTCTCTATGAGTCTCTGTGTGTCTCTATTAATCTCTGTGTGTCTCCATGAGTCTCTGTGTGTCTCTATGAGTCTCTGTGTGTCTCTGTGTGTCTCTATGAGTCTCTGTGTGTCTCCATAAGTCTGTGTGTGTCTCTATGAGTCTCTGTGTGTCTCTATGAGTCTCTGTGTGTCTCTGTGTGTCTCTATGAGTCTCTGTGTGTCTCTATGAGTCTCTGTGTGTCTCTATGAGTCTCTGTGTGTCTCTATGAGTCTCTGTGTGTCTCTGTGTGTCTCTATGAGTCTCTGTGTGTCTCTATGAGTCTCTGTGTGTCTGTGTGTGTCTCTATGAGTCTCTGTGTGTCTCTATTAATCTCTGTGTGTCTCCATGAGTCTCTGTGTGTCTCTATGAGTCTCTGTGTGTCTCTGTGTGTCTCTATGAGTCTCTGTGTGTCTCCATAAGTCTGTGTGTGTCTCTATGAGTCTCTGTGTGTCTCTATGAGTCTCTGTGTGTCTCTATGAGTCTCTGTGTTTCTCTGCGTGTGTCTCTATGAGTCTCTGTGTGTCTCTATGAGTCTCTATGTGTCTCTATGAGTCTGTATGTGTGTCTATGAGTCTCTGTGTGTCTCTATGAGTCTCTGTGTGTCTCCATGAGTCTCTGTGTGTCTCCATGAGTCTCTGTGGGTCTCTATGAGTCTCTGTGTGTCTCTGTGTGTCTCTATGAGTCTCTGTGTGTCTCTATGAGTCTCTGTGTGTCGCTATGAGTCTCTGTGTGTCTCCATGAGTCTCTGTGTGTCTCTATGCGTCTCTGTGTGTCTCTGTGTGTCTCTATGAGTCTCTGTGTGTCTCGATGAGTCTCTGTGTGTCTCTATGAGTCTCTGTGTGTCTCTATGAGTCTCTGTGTGTCTCTGTGTGTCTCTATGTGTCTCTGTGTGTCTCTATGAGTCTCTATGTGTCTCTATGAGTCTCTGTGTGTCTCTTTGTGGCTCTGTGTCTCTATGAGTATCTGTGTGTCTCTGTGTGTCTCTATGAGTCTCAGTGTGTCTCTATGAGTCTCTGTGTGTTTCTATGAGTCTCTGTGTGTCTCTATGAGTCTCTGTGTGTCTCTGTGTGTCTCTATGAGTCTCTGTGTGTCTCTATGAGTCTCTGTGTGTCTCTATGAGTCTCTGTGTGTCTCTGTGTGTCTCTATGAGTCTCTATGTGTCTCTATGAGTCTCTGTGTGTCTGTGTGTGTCTCTATGAGTCTTTGTGTGTCTCTATTAATCTCTGTGTGTCTCCATGAGTCTCTGTGTGTCTCTATGAGTCTCTGTGTGTGTCTGTGTGTCTCTATGAGTCTCTGTGTGTCTCCATAAGTCTGTGTGTGTCTCTATGAGTCTCTGTGTGTCTCTATGAGTCTCTGTGTGTCTCTATGAGTCTCTGTGTTTCTCTATGTCTCTCTGTGTGTCTCTATGAGTCTCTGTGTGTCTCTATGAGTCTCTATGTGTCTCTATGAGTCTGTATGTGTGTCTATGAGTCTCTGTGTGTCTCTATGAGTCTCTGTGTGTCTCCATGAGTCTCTGTGTGTCTCCATGAGTCTCTGTGGGTCTCTATGAGTCTCTGTGTGTCTCTGTGTGTCTCTATGAGTCTCTGTGTGTCTCTATGAGTCTCTGTGTGTCGCTATGAGTCTCTGTGTGTCTCCATGAGTCTCTGTCTGTCTCTATGAGTCTCTGTGTGTCTCTGTGTGTCTCTATGAGTCTCTGTGTGTCTCGATGAGTCTCTGTGTGTCTCTATGAGTCTCTGTGTGTCTCTATGAGTCTCTGTGTGTCTCTGTGTGTCTCTATGTGTCTCTGTGTGTCTCTATGAGTCTCTATGTGTCTCTATGAGTCTCTGTGTGTCTCTATGAGTCTCTGTGTGTCTCTATGAGTCTCTGTGTGTTTCTGTGTGTCTCTGTGTGTCTCTATGAGTCTCTGTGTGTCTCTATGAGTCGTTGTGTGTCTCTATGAGTCTCTATGTGTCTCTATGAGTCTCTGTGTGTCTCTATGAGGCTCTGTGTGTCTCTATGAGTATCTGTGTGTCTCTGTGTGTCTCTATGAGTCTCTGTGTGTCTCTTTGAGTCTCTGTGTGTCTCTGCGTGTGTCTATATGAGTCTCTGTGTGTCTCTATGCGTCTCTGTGTGTCTCTATGAGTATCTGTGTGTCTCTGTGTGTCTCTATGAGTCTCTGTGTGTCTCTATGAGTCTCTGTGTGTCTCTATGAGTCTCTGTGTGTCTCTATGAGTCTCTATGTGTCTCTATGAGTCTATGTGTGTCTCTATGAGTCTCTGTGTGTCTCTATGAGTGTCTGTGTGTCTCTGTGTGTCTCTATGAGTCTCTGTGCGTCTCTATGAGTCTCTGTGTGTCTCTGCGTGTGTCTCTATGAGTCTCTGTGTGTCTCTATGAGTCTCTATGTGTCTCTATGAGTCTTTATGTGTCTCTATGAGTCTCTGTGTGTCTCTATGAGTCTCTGTGTGTCTCTATGAGTCTCTATGTGTCTTTATGCATCTCTGTGTGTCTCTATGAGTCTCTGTGTGTCTCAATGAGTATCTGTGTGCCTCTGTGGGTCTCTATGAGTCTCTGTGTGTCTCTATGAGTCTCTGTGTGTCTCTGCGTGTGTCTCTATGAGTCTCTGTGTGTCTCTATGTGTCTCTATGAGTCTATATGTGTCTCTATAAGTCTCTGTGTGTCTCTATGAGTCTCTGTGTGTCTCCATGAGTCTCTGTGTGTCTCCATGAGTCTCTGTGTGTCTCTATGAGTCTCTGTGTGTCTCTATGAGTATCTGTCTGTCTCTGTGTCTCTATGAGTCTCTGTGCGTCTCTATGAGTCTCTGTGTGTCTCTGCGTGTGTCTCTATGAGTCTCTGTGTGTCTCTATGAGTCTCTATGTGTCTCTATGAGTCTCTATGTGTCTCTATGAGTCTCTATGTGTCTCTATGAGTCTCTGTGTGTCTCTATGAGTCTCTGTGTGTCTCTATGAGTATCTGTGTGTCTCTGTGTGTCTCTATGAGTCTCTGTGTGTCTCTTTGAGTCTCTGTGTGTCTCTGCGTGTGTCTATATGAGTCTCTGTGTGTCTCTATGCGTCTCTGTGTGTCTCTATGAGTATCTGTGTGTCTCTGTGTGTCTCTATGAGTCTCTGTGTGTCTCTATGAGTCTCTGTGTGTCTCTATGAGTCTCTGTGTGTCTCTATGAGTCTCTATGTGTCTCTATGAGTCTATGTGTGTCTCTATGAGTCTCTGTGTGTCTCTATGAGTGTCTGTGTGTCTCTGTGTGTCTCTATGAGTCTCTGTGCGTCTCTATGAGTCTCTGTGTGTCTCTGCGTGTGTCTCTATGAGTCTCTGTGTGTCTCTATGAGTCTCTATGTGTCTCTATGAGTCTTTATGTGTCTCTATGAGTCTCTGTGTGTCTCTATGAGTCTCTGTGTGTCTCTATGAGTATCTGTGTGTCTCTGTGTGTCTCTATGAGTCTCTGTGTGTCTCTATGAGTCTCTATGTGTCTTTATGCGTCTCTGTGTGTCTCTATGAGTCTCTGTGTGTCTCAATGAGTATCTGTGTGTCTCTGTGGGTCTCTATGAGTCTCTGTGTGTCTCTATGAGTCTCTGTGTGTCTCTGCGTGTGTCTCTATGAGTCTCTGTGTGTCTCTATGTGTCTCTATGAGTCTATATGTGTCTCTATAAGTCTCTGTGTGTCTCTATGAGTCTCTGTGTGTCTCCATGAGTCTCTGTGTGTCTCCATGAGTCTCTGTGTGTCTCTATGAGTCTCTGTGTGTCTCTATGAGTATCTGTCTGTCTCTGTGTCTCTATGAGTCTCTGTGCGTCTCTATGAGTCTCTGTGTGTCTCTGCGTGTGTCTCTATGAGTCTCTGTGTGTCTCTATGAGTCTCTATGTGTCTCTATGAGTCTCTATGTGTCTCTATGAGTCTCTGTGTGTCTCTATGAGTCTCTATGTGTCTCTATGCGTCTCTGTGTGTCTCTATGCGTCTCTGTGTGTCTCAATGAGTATCTGTGTGTCTCTGTGGGTCTCTATGAGTCTCTGTGTGTCTCTATGAGTCTCTGTGTGTCTCTGCGTGTGTCTCTATGAGTCTCTGTGTGTCTCTATGAGTCTCTATGTGTCTCTATGAGTCTGTATGTGTGTCTATGAGTCTCTGTGTGTCTCTATGAGTCTCTGTGTGTCTCCATGAGTCTCTGTGTGTCTCCATGAGTCTCTGTGGGTCTCTATGAGTCTCTGTATGTCTCTGTGTGTCTCTATGAGTCTCTGTGTGTCTCTATGAGTCTCTGTGTGTCTCTATGAGTCTCTGTGTGTCTCCATGAGTCTCTGTGAGTCTCTATGAGTCTCTGTGTGTCTCTGTGTGTCTCTATGAGTCTCTGTGTGTCTCGATGAGTCTCTGTGTGTCTCTATGAGTCTCTGTGTGTCTCTATGAGTCTCTGTGTGTCTCTATGAGTCTCTGTGTGTCTCTGTGTGTCTCTATGTGTCTCTGTGTGTCTCTATGAGTCTCTATGTGTCTCTATGAGTCTCTATGTGTCTCTATGTGGCTCTGTGTCTCTATGAGTATCTGTGTGTCTCTGTGTGTCTCTATGAGTCTCTGTGTGTCTCTATGAGTCTCTGTGTGTTTCTATGAGTCTCTGTGTGTCTCTATGAGTCTCTGTGTGTCTCTGTGTGTCTCTATGAGTCTCTGTGTGTCTCTATGAGTCTCTGTGTGTCTCTATGAGTCTCTGTGTGTCTCTATGAGTCTCTGTGTGTCTCTGTGTGTCTCTATGAGTCTCTGTGTGTCTCTATGAGTCTCTGTGTGTCTGTGTGTGTCTCTATGAGTCTCTGTGTGTCTCTATTAATCTCTGTGTGTCTCCATGAGTCTCTGTGTGTCTCTATGAGTCTCTGTGTGTCTCTATGAGTCTCTGTGTGTCTCTGTGTGTCTCTATGAGTCTCTGTGTGTCTCTATGAGTCTCTGTGTGTCTGTGTGTGTCTCTATGAGTCTCTGTGTGTCTCTATTAATCTCTGTGTGTCTCCATGAGTCTCTGTGTGTCTCTATGAGTCTCTGTGTGTCTCTGTGTGTCTCTATGAGTCTCTGTGTGTCTCCATAAGTCTGTGTGTGTCTCTATGAGTCTCTGTGTGTCTCTATGAGTCTCTGTGTGTCTCTGTGTGTCTCTATGAGTCTCTGTGTGTCTCTATGAGTCTCTGTGTGTCTCTATGAGTCTCTGTGTGTCTCTATGAGTCTCTGTGTGTCTCTGTGTGTCTCTATGAGTCTCTGTGTGTCTCTATGAGTCTCTGTGTGTCTGTGTGTGTCTCTATGAGTCTCTGTGTGTCTCTATTAATCTCTGTGTGTCTCCATGAGTCTCTGTGTGTCTCTATGAGTCTCTGTGTGTCTCTGTGTGTCTCTATGAGTCTCTGTGTGTCTCCATAAGTCTGTGTGTGTCTCTATGAGTCTCTGTGTGTCTCTATGAGTCTCTGTGTGTCTCTATGAGTCTCTGTGTTTCTCTGCGTGTGTCTCTATGAGTCTCTGTGTGTCTCTATGAGTCTCTATGTGTCTCTATGAGTCTGTATGTGTGTCTATGAGTCTCTGTGTGTCTCTATGAGTCTCTGTGTGTCTCCATGAGTCTCTGTGTGTCTCCATGAGTCTCTGTGGGTCTCTATGAGTCTCTGTGTGTCTCTGTGTGTCTCTATGAGTCTCTGTGTGTCTCTATGAGTCTCTGTGTGTCGCTATGAGTCTCTGTGTGTCTCCATGAGTCTCTGTGCGTCTCTATGAGTCTCTGTGTGTCTCTGTGTGTCTCTATGAGTCTCTGTGTGTCTCGATGAGTCTCTGTGTGTCTCTATGAGTCTCTGTGTGTCTCTATGAGTCTCTGTGTGTCTCTGTGTGTCTCTATGTGTCTCTGTGTGTCTCTATGAGTCTCTATGTGTCTCTATGAGTCTCTGTGTGTCTCTATGTGGCTCTGTGTCTCTATGAGTATCTGTGTGTCTCTGTGTGTCTCTATGAGTCTCAGTGTGTCTCTATGAGTCTCTGTGTGTTTCTATGAGTCTCTGTGTGTCTCTATGAGTCTCTGTGTGTCTCTGTGTGTCTCTATGAGTCTCTGTGTGTCTCTATGAGTCTCTGTGTGTCTCTATGAGTCTCTGTGTGTCTCTGTGTGTCTCTATGAGTCTCTATGTGTCTCTATGAGTCTCTGTGTGTCTGTGTGTGTCTCTATGAGTCTTTGTGTGTCTCTATTAATCTCTGTGTGTCTCCATGAGTCTCTGTGTGTCTCTATGAGTCTCTGTGTGTGTCTGTGTGTCTCTATGAGTCTCTGTGTGTCTCCATAAGTCTGTGTGTGTCTCTATGAGTCTCTGTGTGTCTCTATGAGTCTCTGTGTGTCTCTATGAGTCTCTGTGTTTCTCTATGTCTCTCTGTGTGTCTCTATGAGTCTCTGTGTGTCTCTATGAGTCTCTATGTGTCTCTATGAGTCTGTATGTGTGTCTATGAGTCTCTGTGTGTCTCTATGAGTCTCTGTGTGTCTCCATGAGTCTCTGTGTGTCTCCATGAGTCTCTGTGGGTCTCTATGAGTCTCTGTGTGTCTCTGTGTGTCTCTATGAGTCTCTGTGTGTCTCTATGAGTCTCTGTGTGTCGCTATGAGTCTCTGTGTGTCTCCATGAGTCTCTGTCTGTCTCTATGAGTCTCTGTGTGTCTCTGTGTGTCTCTATGAGTCTCTGTGTGTCTCGATGAGTCTCTGTGTGTCTCTATGAGTCTCTGTGTGTCTCTATGAGTCTCTGTGTGTCTCTGTGTGTCTCTATGTGTCTCTGTGTGTCTCTATGAGTCTCTATGTGTCTCTATGAGTCTCTGTGTGTCTCTATGAGTCTCTGTGTGTCTCTATGAGTCTCTGTGTGTTTCTGTGTGTCTCTGTGTGTCTCTATGAGTCTCTGTGTGTCTCTATGAGTCGTTGTGTGTCTCTATGAGTCTCTATGTGTCTCTATGAGTCTCTGTGTGTCTCTATGAGTCTCTGTGTGTCTCTATGAGTATCTGTGTGTCTCTGTGTGTCTCTATGAGTCTCTGTGTGTCTCTTTGAGTCTCTGTGTGTCTCTGCGTGTGTCTATATGAGTCTCTGTGTGTCTCTATGCGTCTCTGTGTGTCTCTATGAGTATCTGTGTGTCTCTGTGTGTCTCTATGAGTCTCTGTGTGTCTCTATGAGTCTCTGTGTGTCTCTATGAGTCTCTGTGTGTCTCTATGAGTCTCTATGTGTCTCTATGAGTCTATGTGTGTCTCTATGAGTCTCTGTGTGTCTCTATGAGTGTCTGTGTGTCTCTGTGTGTCTCTATGAGTCTCTGTGCGTCTCTATGAGTCTCTGTGTGTCTCTGCGTGTGTCTCTATGAGTCTCTGTGTGTCTCTATGAGTCTCTATGTGTCTCTATGAGTCTTTATGTGTCTCTATGAGTCTCTGTGTGTCTCTATGAGTCTCTGTGTGTCTCTATGAGTCTCTATGTGTCTTTATGCATCTCTGTGTGTCTCTATGAGTCTCTGTGTGTCTCAATGAGTATCTGTGTGCCTCTGTGGGTCTCTATGAGTCTCTGTGTGTCTCTATGAGTCTCTGTGTGTCTCTGCGTGTGTCTCTATGAGTCTCTGTGTGTCTCTATGTGTCTCTATGAGTCTATATGTGTCTCTATAAGTCTCTGTGTGTCTCTATGAGTCTCTGTGTGTCTCCATGAGTCTCTGTGTGTCTCCATGAGTCTCTGTGTGTCTCTATGAGTCTCTGTGTGTCTCTATGAGTATCTGTCTGTCTCTGTGTCTCTATGAGTCTCTGTGCGTCTCTATGAGTCTCTGTGTGTCTCTGCGTGTGTCTCTATGAGTCTCTGTGTGTCTCTATGAGTCTCTATGTGTCTCTATGAGTCTCTATGTGTCTCTATGAGTCTCTATGTGTCTCTATGAGTCTCTGTGTGTCTCTATGAGTCTCTGTGTGTCTCTATGAGTATCTGTGTGTCTCTGTGTGTCTCTATGAGTCTCTGTGTGTCTCTTTGAGTCTCTGTGTGTCTCTGCGTGTGTCTATATGAGTCTCTGTGTGTCTCTATGCGTCTCTGTGTGTCTCTATGAGTATCTGTGTGTCTCTGTGTGTCTCTATGAGTCTCTGTGTGTCTCTATGAGTCTCTGTGTGTCTCTATGAGTCTCTGTGTGTCTCTATGAGTCTCTATGTGTCTCTATGAGTCTATGTGTGTCTCTATGAGTCTCTGTGTGTCTCTATGAGTGTCTGTGTGTCTCTGTGTGTCTCTATGAGTCTCTGTGCGTCTCTATGAGTCTCTGTGTGTCTCTGCGTGTGTCTCTATGAGTCTCTGTGTGTCTCTATGAGTCTCTATGTGTCTCTATGAGTCTTTATGTGTCTCTATGAGTCTCTGTGTGTCTCTATGAGTCTCTGTGTGTCTCTATGAGTATCTGTGTGTCTCTGTGTGTCTCTATGAGTCTCTGTGTGTCTCTATGAGTCTCTATGTGTCTTTATGCGTCTCTGTGTGTCTCTATGAGTCTCTGTGTGTCTCAATGAGTATCTGTGTGTCTCTGTGGGTCTCTATGAGTCTCTGTGTGTCTCTATGAGTCTCTGTGTGTCTCTGCGTGTGTCTCTATGAGTCTCTGTGTGTCTCTATGTGTCTCTATGAGTCTATATGTGTCTCTATAAGTCTCTGTGTGTCTCTATGAGTCTCTGTGTGTCTCCATGAGTCTCTGTGTGTCTCCATGAGTCTCTGTGTGTCTCTATGAGTCTCTGTGTGTCTCTATGAGTATCTGTCTGTCTCTGTGTCTCTATGAGTCTCTGTGCGTCTCTATGAGTCTCTGTGTGTCTCTGCGTGTGTCTCTATGAGTCTCTGTGTGTCTCTATGAGTCTCTATGTGTCTCTATGAGTCTCTATGTGTCTCTATGAGTCTCTGTGTGTCTCTATGAGTCTCTATGTGTCTCTATGCGTCTCTGTGTGTCTCTATGCGTCTCTGTGTGTCTCAATGAGTATCTGTGTGTCTCTGTGGGTCTCTATGAGTCTCTGTGTGTCTCTATGAGTCTCTGTGTGTCTCTGCGTGTGTCTCTATGAGTCTCTGTGTGTCTCTATGAGTCTCTATGTGTCTCTATGAGTCTGTATGTGTGTCTATGAGTCTCTGTGTGTCTCTATGAGTCTCTGTGTGTCTCCATGAGTCTCTGTGTGTCTCCATGAGTCTCTGTGGGTCTCTATGAGTCTCTGTATGTCTCTGTGTGTCTCTATGAGTCTCTGTGTGTCTCTATGAGTCTCTGTGTGTCTCTATGAGTCTCTGTGTGTCTCCATGAGCATCTGTGTGTCTCTGTGTGTCTCTGTGAGTCTCTATGAGTCTCTGTGTGTCTCTGTGTGTCTCTATGAGTCTCTGTGTGTCTCGATGAGTCTCTGTGTGTCTCTATGAGTCTCTGTGTGTCTCTATGAGTCTCTGTGTGTCTCTATGAGTCTCTGTGTGTCTCTGTGTGTCTCTATGTGTCTCTGTGTGTCTCTATGAGTCTCTATGTGTCTCTATGAGTCTCTATGTGTCTCTATGTGGCTCTGTGTCTCTATGAGTATCTGTGTGTCTCTGTGTGTCTCTATGAGTCTCTGTGTGTCTCTATGAGTCTCTGTGTGTTTCTATGAGTCTCTGTGTGTCTCTATGAGTCTCTGTGTGTCTCTGTGTGTCTCTATGAGTCTCTGTGTGTCTCTATGAGTCTCTGTGTGTCTCTATGAGTCTCTGTGTGTCTCTATGAGTCTCTGTGTGTCTCTGTGTGTCTCCATGAGTCTCTGTGTGTCTCTATGAGTCTCTGTGTGTCTCTGTGTGTCTCTATGAGTCTCTGTGTGTCTCCATAAGTCTGTGTGTGCCTCTATGAGTCTCTGTGTGTCTCTATGAGTCTCTGTGTGTCTCTATGAGTCTCTGTGTGTCTCTATGAGTCTCTGTGTGTCTCTATGAGTCTCTGTGTGTCTCTATGAGTCTCTGTGTGTCTCTGTGTGTCTCCATGAGTCTCTGTGTGTCTCTATGAGTCTCTGTGTGTCTCTGTGTGTCTCTATGAGTCTCTGTGTGTCTCTATGAGTCTCTGTGTGTCTCCATGAGTCTCTGTGAGTCTCTATGAGTCTCTGTGTGTCTCTGTGTGTCTCTATGAGTCTCTGTGTGTCTCGATGAGTCTCTGTGTGTCTCTATGAGTCTCTGTGTGTCTCTATGAGTCTCTGTGTGTCTCTATGAGTCTCTGTGTGTCTCTGTGTGTCTCTATGTGTCTCTGTGTGTCTCTATGAGTCTCTATGTGTCTCTATGAGTCTCTGTGTGTCTCTGTGTGTCTCTATGAGTCTCTGTGTGTCTCGATGAGTCTCTGTGTGTCTCTATGAGTCTCTGTGTGTCTCTATGAGTCTCTGTGTGTCTCTATGAGTCTCTGTGTGTCTCTGTGTGTCTCTATGTGTCTCTGTGTGTCTCTATGAGTCTCTATGTGTCTCTATGAGTCTCTGTGTGTCTCTATGAGTCTCTGTGTGTCTCTATGAGTCTCTGTGTGTCTCTGTGTGTCTCCATGAGTCTCTGTGTGTCTCTATGAGTCTCTGTGTGTCTCTGTGTGTCTCTATGAGTCTCTGTGTGTCTCTATGAGTCTCTGTGTGTCTCTGTGTGTCTCTATGAGTCTCTGTGTGTCTCCATAAGTCTGTGTGTGCCTCTATGAGTCTCTGTGTGTCTCTATGAGTCTCTGTGTGTCTCTATGAGTCTCTGTGTTTCTCTGCGTGTGTCTCTATGAGTCTCTGTGTGTCTCTATGAGTCTCTATGTGTCTCTATGAGTCTGTATGTGTGTCTATGAGTCTCTGTGTGTCTCTATGAGTCTCTGTGTGTCTCCATGAGTCTCTGTGTGTCTCCATGAGTCTCTGTGGGTCTCTATGAGTCTCTGTGTGTCTCTGTGTGTCTCTATGAGTCTCTGTGTGTCTCTATGAGTCTCTGTGTGTCGCTATGAGTCTCTTTGTGTCTCCATGAGTCTCTGTGTGTCTCTATGAGTCTCTGTGTGTCTCTGTGTGTCTCTATGAGTCTCTGTGTGTCTCGATGAGTCTCTGTGTGTCTCTATGAGTCTCTGTGTGTCTCTATGAGTCTCTGTGTGTCTCTGTGTGTCTCTATGTGTCTCTGTGTGTCTCTATGAGTCTCTATGTGTCTCTATGAGTCTCTGTGTGTCTCTATGTGGCTCTGTGTCTCTATGAGTATCTGTGTGTCTCTGTGTGTCTCTATGAGTCTCAGTGTGTCTCTATGAGTCTCTGTGTGTTTCTATGAGTCTCTGTGTGTCTCTATGAGTCTCTGTGTGTCTCTGTGTGTCTCTATGAGTCTCTGTGTGTCTCTATGAGTCTCTGTGTGTCTCTATGAGTCTCTGTGTGTCTCTGTGTGTCTCTATGAGTCTCTATGTGTCTCTATGAGTCTCTGTGTGTCTGTGTGTGTCTCTATGAGTCTCTGTGTGTCTCTATTAATCTCTGTGTGTCTCCATGAGTCTCTGTGTGTCTCTATGAGTCTCTGTGTGTGTCTGTGTGTCTCTATGAGTCTCTGTGTGTCTCCATAAGTCTGTGTGTGTCTCTATGAGTCTCTGTGTGTCTCTATGAGTCTCTGTGTGTCTCTATGAGTCTCTGTGTTTCTCTATGTCTCTCTGTGTGTCTCTTTGAGTCTATGTGTGTGTCTGTGAGTCTATGTGTGTCTCTATGAGTCTCTGTGTGTCTCTATGAGTCTCTGTGTGTCTCTATGAGTCTCTGTGTGTCTCTGCGTGTGTCTCTATGGGTCTCTGTGTGTCTCTATGAGTCTCTGTGTGTCTCTGTGTGTCTCTATGTGTCTCTGTGTGTCTCTATGAGTCTCTGTGTGTCTCTATGAGTCTCTATGTGTCTCTATGAGTCTCTATGTTTCTCTATGAGTCTCTGTGTGTCTCTATGAGACTCTATGTGTCTCTATGCGTCTCTGTGTGTCTCTGAGTCTCTGTGTGTCTCAATGAGTATCTGTGTGTCTCTATGAGTCTCTGTGTGTCTCTGCGTGTGTCTCTATGAGTCTCTGTGTGTCTCTATGAGTCTCTATGTGTCTCTATGAGTCTGTATGTGTCTCTATGAGTCTCTGTGTGTCTCTATGAGTCTCTGTGTGTCTGCATGAGTCTCTGTGTGTCTCCATGAGTCTCTGTAGGTCTCTATGAGTCTCTGTGTGTCTCTGTGTGTCTCTATGAGTCTCTGTGTGTCTCTATGAGTCTCTGTGTGTCTCTATGAGTCTCTGTGTGTCTCCATGAGTCTCTGTGTGTATCTATGAGTCTCTGTGTGTCTCTGTGTGTCTCTATGAGTCTCTGTGTGTCTCGATGAGTCTCTGTGTGTCTCTATGAGTCTCTGTGTGTCTCTATGAGTCTCTGTGTGTTTCTATGAGTCTCTGTGTGTCTCTGTGTGTCTCTATGAGTCTCTTTGTGTCTCTGTGTGTCTCTATGAGTCTATGTGTGTCTCTATGAGTCTCTGTGTGTCTCTATGAGTCTCTGTGTTTCTCTATGAGTCTCTGTGTGTCTCTATGAGTCTCTGTGTGTCTCTATGAGTCTCTGTGTGTCTCTATGAGTCTCTGTGTGTCCCTGTGTGTCTCTATGAGTCTCTCTGTGTCTATATGATTCTCTGTGTGTCTCTATGAGTCTCTATGTGTCTCTATGAGTCTCTGTGTGTCTCTATGAGTCTCTGTGTGTCTCTATGAGTCTCTGTGTGTCTCTGCGTGTGTCTCTATGAGTCTCTGTGTGTCTCTATGAGTCTCTGTGTGTCTCTATGAGTCTCTGTGTGTCTCTGTGTGTCTCTATGAGTCTCTGTGTGTCTCTATGAGTCTATGTGTGTCTGTTTGTGTCTCTATGAGTCTCTGTGTGTCTCTATTAGTCTCTGTGTGTCTCCATGAGTCTCTGTGTGTCTCTATGAGTCTCTGTGTGTCTCCATGAGTCTGTGTGTGTCTCTATGAGTCTCTGTGTGTCTCCATGAGTCTGTGTGTGTCTCTATGAGTCTCTGTGTGTCTCTATGAGTCTCTGTGTGTCTCTATGAGTCTCTGTGTTTCTCTATGTCTCTCTGTGTGTCTCTATGAGTCTCTGTGTGTCTCTATTAGTCTCTGTGTGTCTCCATGAGTCTCTGTGTGTCTCTATGAGTCTCTGTGTGTCTCCATGAGTCTGTGTGTGTCTCTATGAGTCTCTGTGTGTCTCTATGAGTCTCTGTGTGTCTCTATGAGTCTCTGTGTTTCTCTATGTCTCTCTGTGTGTCTCTATGAGTCTCTGTGTGTCTCCATGAGTCTCTGTGGGTCTCTATGAGTCTCTGTGTGTCTCTGTGTGTCTCTATGAGTCTCTGTGTGTCTCTATGAGTCTCTGTGTGTCGCTATGAGTCTCTTTGTGTCTCCATGAGTCTCTGTGTGTCTCTATGAGTCTCTGTGTGTCTCTGTGTGTCTCTATGAGTCTCTGTGTGTCTCGATGAGTCTCTGTGTGTCTCTATGAGTCTCTGTGTGTCTCTATGAGTCTCTGTGTGTCTCTGTGTGTCTCTATGTGTCTCTGTGTGTCTCTATGAGTCTCTATGTGTCTCTATGAGTCTCTGTGTGTCTCTATGTGGCTCTGTGTCTCTATGAGTATCTGTGTGTCTCTGTGTGTCTCTATGAGTCTCAGTGTGTCTCTATGAGTCTCTGTGTGTTTCTATGAGTCTCTGTGTGTCTCTATGAGTCTCTGTGTGTCTCTGTGTGTCTCTATGAGTCTCTGTGTGTCTCTATGAGTCTCTGTGTGTCTCTATGAGTCTCTGTGTGTCTCTGTGTGTCTCTATGAGTCTCTATGTGTCTCTATGAGTCTCTGTGTGTCTGTGTGTGTCTCTATGAGTCTCTGTGTGTCTCTATTAATCTCTGTGTGTCTCCATGAGTCTCTGTGTGTCTCTATGAGTCTCTGTGTGTGTCTGTGTGTCTCTATGAGTCTCTGTGTGTCTCCATAAGTCTGTGTGTGTCTCTATGAGTCTCTGTGTGTCTCTATGAGTCTCTGTGTGTCTCTATGAGTCTCTGTGTTTCTCTATGTCTCTCTGTGTGTCTCTTTGAGTCTATGTGTGTGTCTGTGAGTCTATGTGTGTCTCTATGAGTCTCTGTGTGTCTCTATGAGTCTCTGTGTGTCTCTATGAGTCTCTGTGTGTCTCTGCGTGTGTCTCTATGGGTCTCTGTGTGTCTCTATGAGTCTCTGTGTGTCTCTGTGTGTCTCTATGTGTCTCTGTGTGTCTCTATGAGTCTCTGTGTGTCTCTATGAGTCTCTATGTGTCTCTATGAGTCTCTATGTTTCTCTATGAGTCTCTGTGTGTCTCTATGAGACTCTATGTGTCTCTATGCGTCTCTGTGTGTCTCTGAGTCTCTGTGTGTCTCAATGAGTATCTGTGTGTCTCTATGAGTCTCTGTGTGTCTCTGCGTGTGTCTCTATGAGTCTCTGTATGTCTCTATGAGTCTCTATGTGTCTCTATGAGTCTGTATGTGTCTCTATGAGTCTCTGTGTGTCTCTATGAGTCTCTGTGTGTCTGCATGAGTCTCTGTGTGTCTCCATGAGTCTCTGTAGGTCTCTATGAGTCTCTGTGTGTCTCTGTGTGTCTCTATGAGTCTCTGTGTGTCTCTATGAGTCTCTGTGTGTCTCTATGAGTCTCTGTGTGTCTCCATGAGTCTCTGTGTGTATCTATGAGTCTCTGTGTGTCTCTGTGTGTCTCTATGAGTCTCTGTGTGTCTCGATGAGTCTCTGTGTGTCTCTATGAGTCTCTGTGTGTCTCTATGAGTCTCTGTGTGTTTCTATGAGTCTCTGTGTGTCTCTGTGTGTCTCTATGAGTCTCTTTGTGTCTCTGTGTGTCTCTATGAGTCTATGTGTGTCTCTATGAGTCTCTGTGTGTCTCGATGAGTCTCTGTGTGTCTCTATGAGTCTCTGTGTGTCTCTATGAGTCTCTGTGTGTCTCTATGAGTCTCTGTGTGTCTCTGTGTGTCTCTATGTGTCTCTGTGTGTCTCTATGAGTCTCTATGTGTCTCTATGAGTCTCTATGTGTCTCTATGAGTCTCTATGTGTCTCTATGAGTCTCTGTGTGTCTCTATGAGTCTCTGTGTGTCTCTATGAGTCTCTGTGTGTCTCTGCGTGTGTCTCTATGAGTCTCTGTGTGTCTCTATGAGTCTCTGTGTGTCTCTATGAGTCTCTGTGTGTCTCTGTGTGTCTCTATGAGTCTCTGTGTGTCTCTATGAGTCTATGTGTGTCTGTTTGTGTCTCTATGAGTCTCTGTGTGTCTCTATTAGTCTCTGTGTGTCTCCATGAGTCTCTGTGTGTCTCTATGAGTCTCTGTGTGTCTCCATGAGTCTGTGTGTGTCTCTATGAGTCTCTGTGTGTCTCCATGAGTCTGTGTGTGTCTCTATGAGTCTCTGTGTGTCTCTATGAGTCTCTGTGTGTCTCTATGAGTCTCTGTGTTTCTCTATGTCTCTCTGTGTGTCTCTATGAGTCTCTGTGTGTCTCTATTAGTCTCTGTGTGTCTCCATGAGTCTCTGTGTGTCTCTATGAGTCTCTGTGTGTCTCCATGAGTCTGTGTGTGTCTCTATGAGTCTCTGTGTGTCTCTATGAGTCTCTGTGTGTCTCTATGAGTCTCTGTGTTTCTCTATGTCTCTCTGTGTGTCTCTATGAGTCTCTGTGTGTCTCCATGAGTCTCTGTGGGTCTCTATGAGTCTCTGTGTGTCTCTGTGTGTCTCTATGAGTCTCTGTGTGTCTCTATGAGTCTCTGTGTGTCGCTATGAGTCTCTTTGTGTCTCCATGAGTCTCTGTGTGTCTCTATGAGTCTCTGTGTGTCTCTGTGTGTCTCTATGAGTCTCTGTGTGTCTCGATGAGTCTCTGTGTGTCTCTATGAGTCTCTGTGTGTCTCTATGAGTCTCTGTGTGTCTCTGTGTGTCTCTATGTGTCTCTGTGTGTCTCTATGAGTCTCTATGTGTCTCTATGAGTCTCTGTGTGTCTCTATGTGGCTCTGTGTCTCTATGAGTATCTGTGTGTCTCTGTGTGTCTCTATGAGTCTCAGTGTGTCTCTATGAGTCTCTGTGTGTTTCTATGAGTCTCTGTGTGTCTCTATGAGTCTCTGTGTGTCTCTGTGTGTCTCTATGAGTCTCTGTGTGTCTCTATGAGTCTCTGTGTGTCTCTATGAGTCTCTGTGTGTCTCTGTGTGTCTCTATGAGTCTCTATGTGTCTCTATGAGTCTCTGTGTGTCTGTGTGTGTCTCTATGAGTCTCTGTGTGTCTCTATTAATCTCTGTGTGTCTCCATGAGTCTCTGTGTGTCTCTATGAGTCTCTGTGTGTGTCTGTGTGTCTCTATGAGTCTCTGTGTGTCTCCATAAGTCTGTGTGTGTCTCTATGAGTCTCTGTGTGTCTCTATGAGTCTCTGTGTGTCTCTATGAGTCTCTGTGTTTCTCTATGTCTCTCTGTGTGTCTCTTTGAGTCTATGTGTGTGTCTGTGAGTCTATGTGTGTCTCTATGAGTCTCTGTGTGTCTCTATGAGTCTCTGTGTGTCTCTATGAGTCTCTGTGTGTCTCTGCGTGTGTCTCTATGGGTCTCTGTGTGTCTCTATGAGTCTCTGTGTGTCTCTGTGTGTCTCTATGTGTCTCTGTGTGTCTCTATGAGTCTCTGTGTGTCTCTATGAGTCTCTATGTGTCTCTATGAGTCTCTATGTTTCTCTATGAGTCTCTGTGTGTCTCTATGAGACTCTATGTGTCTCTATGCGTCTCTGTGTGTCTCTGAGTCTCTGTGTGTCTCAATGAGTATCTGTGTGTCTCTATGAGTCTCTGTGTGTCTCTGCGTGTGTCTCTATGAGTCTCTGTATGTCTCTATGAGTCTCTATGTGTCTCTATGAGTCTGTATGTGTCTCTATGAGTCTCTGTGTGTCTCTATGAGTCTCTGTGTGTCTGCATGAGTCTCTGTGTGTCTCCATGAGTCTCTGTAGGTCTCTATGAGTCTCTGTGTGTCTCTGTGTGTCTCTATGAGTCTCTGTGTGTCTCTATGAGTCTCTGTGTGTCTCTATGAGTCTCTGTGTGTCTCCATGAGTCTCTGTGTGTATCTATGAGTCTCTGTGTGTCTCTGTGTGTCTCTATGAGTCTCTGTGTGTCTCGATGAGTCTCTGTGTGTCTCTATGAGTCTCTGTGTGTCTCTATGAGTCTCTGTGTGTTTCTATGAGTCTCTGTGTGTCTCTGTGTGTCTCTATGAGTCTCTTTGTGTCTCTGTGTGTCTCTATGAGTCTCTGTGTGTCTCTATGAGTCTCTGTATGTCTGTGTGTGTCTCTATGAGTCTCTGTGTGTCTCTATTAATCTCTGTGTGTCTCCATGAGTCTCTGTGTGTCTCTATGAGTCTCTGTGTGTGTCTGTGTGTCTCTATGAGTCTCTGTGTGTCTCCATAAGTCTGTGTGTGTCTCTATGAGTCTCTGTGTGTCTCTATGAGTCTCTGTGTGTCTCTATGAGTCTCTGTGTTTCTCTATGTCTCTCTGTGTGTCTCTATGAGTCTATGTGTGTGTCTGTGAGTCTATGTGTGTCTCTATGAGTCTCTGTGTGTCTCTATGAGTCTCTGTGTGTCTCTATGAGTCTCTGTGTGTCTCTGCGTGTGTCTCTATGGGTCTCTGTGTGTCTCTATGAGTCTCTGTGTGTCTCTGTGTGTCTCTATGTGTCTCTGTGTGTCTCTATGAGTCTCTGTGTGTCTCTATGAGTCTCTATGTGTCTCTATGAGTCTCTATGTTTCTCTATGAGTCTCTGTGTGTCTCTATGAGACTCTATGTGTCTCTATGCGTCTCTGTGTGTCTCTGAGTCTCTGTGTGTCTCAATGAGTATCTGTGTGTCTCTATGAGTCTCTGTGTGTCTCTGCGTGTGTCTCTATGAGTCTCTGTGTGTCTCTATGAGTCTCTATGTGTCTCTATGAGTCTGTATGTGTCTCTATGAGTCTCTGTGTGTCTCTATGAGTCTCTGTGTGTCTGCATGAGTCTCTGTGTGTCTCCATGAGTCTCTGTAGGTCTCTATGAGTCTCTGTGTGTCTCTGTGTGTCTCTATGAGTCTCTGTGTGTCTCTATGAGTCTCTGTGTGTCTCTATGAGTCTCTGTGTGTCTCCATGAGTCTCTGTGTGTATCTATGAGTCTCTGTGTGTCTCTGTGTGTCTCTATGAGTCTCTGTGTGTCTCGATGAGTCTCTGTGTGTCTCTATGAGTCTCTGTGTGTCTCTATGAGTCTCTGTGTGTTTCTATGAGTCTCTGTGTGTCTCTGTGTGTCTCTATGAGTCTCTTTGTGTCTCTGTGTGTCTCTATGAGTCTCTGTGTGTCTCTATGAGTCTCTGTGTGTCTCTATGAGTCTCTGTGTTTCTCTATGAGTCTCTGTGTGTCTCTATGAGTCTCTGTGTGTCTCTATGAGTCTCTGTGTGTCTCTATGAGTCTCTGTGTGTCCCTGTGTGTCTCTATGAGTCTCTCTGTGTCTATATGAGTCTCTGTGTGTCTCTATGAGTCTCTATGTGTCTCTATGAGTCTCTGTGTGTCTCTATGAGTCTCTGTGTGTCTCTATGAGTCTCTGTGTGTCTCTGCGTGTGTCTCTATGAGTCTCTGTGTGTCTCTATGAGTCTCTGTGTGTCTCTATGAGTCTCTGTGTGTCTCTGTGTGTCTCTATGAGTCTCTGTGTGTCTCTATGAGTCTATGTGTGTCTGTTTGTGTCTCTATGAGTCTCTGTGTGTCTCTATTAGTCTCTGTGTGTCTCCATGAGTCTCTGTGTGTCTCTATGAGTCTTTGTGTGTCTCCATGAGTCTGTGTGTGTCTCTATGAGTCTCTGTGTGTCTCTATGAGTCTCTGTGTGTCTCTATGAGTCTCTGTGTTTCTCTATGTCTCTCTGTGTGTCTCTATGAGTCTCTGTGTGTTTCTGTGAGTCTATGTGTGTCTCTATGAGTCTCTGTGTGTCTCTATGAGTCTCTGTGTGTCTCTATGAGTCTCTGTGTGTCTCTGCGTGTGTCTCTATGGGTCTCTGTGTGTCTCTATGAGTCTCTGTGTGTCTCTGTGTGTCTGTATGTGTCTCTATGATTCTCTGTGTGTCTCTATGTGTCTATGTGTGTCTCTATGAGTCTCTATGTGTCTCTATGAGTCTCTGTGTGTCTCTACGTGTCTCTGTGTGTCTCTATGAGTATCTGTGTGTCTCTGTGTGTCTCTATGAGTCTCTGTGTGTCTCTATGAGTCTTTGTGTGTCTCTATGAGTCTCTGTGTGTCTCTATGAGTCTCTGTGTGTCTCTGTGTGTCTCTGTGTGTCTCTATGAGTCTCTGTGTGTCTCCATGAGTCTCTGTGTGTTTCTATGAGTCTCTATGTGTCTCTATGAGTCTCTGTGTGTCTCTATGAGTCTCTGTGTGTCTCTATGAGTATCTGTGTGTGTCTGTGAGTCTATGTGTGTCTCTATGAGTCTCTGTGTGTCTCTATGAGTCTCTGTGTGTCTCTGCGTGTGTCTCTATGGGTCTCTGTGTGTCTCTATGAGTCTCTGTGTGTCTCTGTGTGTCTCTATGTGTCTCTATGAGTCTCTGTGTGTCTCTATGTGTCTATGTGTGTCTCTATGAGTCTCTGTGTGTCTCTATGAGTCTCTGTGTGTCTCTATGAGTCTCTGCGTGTCTCTGTGTGTCTCTATGAGTCTCTGTGTGTCTCTATCAGTCTCTGTGTGTCTCTATGAGTCTCTGTGTGTCTCTTTGTCTCTCTGTGTGTCTCTTTGAGTCTCTGTGTGTCTCTATGAGTCTCTCTGTGTCCCTATGAGTCTCTGTGTGTCTCTATGTGTCTCTGTGTGTCTCTATGAGTCTCTGTGTGTCTCTATGAGTCTCTGTGTGTCTCTATGAGTCTCTGTGTGTCTCTATGAGTCTCTGTGTTTCTCTATGAGTTTCTGTGTGTCTCTATTTATCTCTGTGTGTCTCTATGAGTCTCTGCGTGTCTCTATGAGTCTCTATGAGTCTCTGTGTGTCTCTTTGAGTCTCTCCGTGTCTCTATGAGTCTCTGTGTGTCTCTATGAGTCTCTGTGTTTCTCTATTAGTTTCTGTGTGTCTCTATGTCTCTCTGTGTGTCTCTATGAGTCTCTGCGTGTCTCTATGAGTCTCTATGAGTCTCTGTGTGTCTCTTTGAGTCTCTGTGCGTCTCTATGAGTCTCTCTGTGTCTCTATGAGTCTCTGTGTGTCTCTATGTCTCTCTGTGTGTCTCTTTGAGTCTCTGTGTGTCTCTATGAGTCTCTCTGTGTCTCTATGAGTCTCTGTGTGTCTCTATGTGTCTCTGTGTGTCTCTATGAGTCTCTATGTGTCTCTATGAGTCTCTGTGTGTCTCTATGTGGCTTTGTGTCTCTATGAGTATCTGTGTGTCTCTGTGTGTCTCTATGAGTCTCTGTGTGTCTCTATGAGTCTCTGTGTGTTTCAATGAGTCTCTGTGTGTCTCTATGAGTCTCTGTGTGTCTCTGTCTGTCTCTATGAGTCTCTGTGTGTCTCTATGAGTCTCTGTGTGTCTCTATGAGTCTCTGTGTGTCTCTATGAGTCTCTGTGTGTCTCTGTGTGTCTCTATGAGTCTCTGTGTGTCTCTATGAGTCTCTGTGTGTCTGTGTGTGTCTCTATGAGTCTCTGTGTGTCTCTATTAATCTCTGTGTGTCTCCATGAGTCTCTGTGTGTCTCTATGAGTCTCTGTGTGTCTCTGTGTGTCTCTATGAGTCTCTGTGTGTCTCCATAAGTCTGTGTGTGTCTCTATGAGTCTCTGTGTGTCTCTATGAGTCTCTGTGTGTCTCTATGAGTCTCTGTGTTTCTCTGCGTGTGTCTCTATGAGTCTCTGTGTGTCTCTATGAGTCTCTATGTGTCTCTATGAGTCTGTATGTGTGTCTATGAGTCTCTGTGTGTCTCTATGAGTCTCTGTGTGTCTCCATGAGTCTCTGTGTGTCTCCATGAGTCTCTGTGGGTCTCTATGAGTCTCTGTGTGTCTCTGTGTGTCTCTATGAGTCTCTGTGTGTCTCTATGAGTCTCTGTGTGTCTCTATGAGTCTCTGTGTGTCTCCATGAGTCTCTGTGTGTCTCTATGAGTCTCTGTGTGTCTCTGTGTGTCTCTATGAGTCTCTGCGTGTCTCTATGAGTCTCTATGAGTCTCTGTGTGTCTCTTTGAGTCTCTGTGCGTCTCTATGAGTCTCTCTGTGTCTCTATGAGTCTCTGTGTGTCTCTATGTCTCTCTGTGTGTCTCTTTGAGTCTCTGTGTGTCTCTATGAGTCTCTCTGTGTCTCTATGAGTCTCTGTGTGTCTCTATGTGTCTCTGTCTGTCTCTATGAGTCTCTATGTGTCTCTATGAGTCTCTGTGTGTCTCTATGTGGCTCTGTGTCTCTATGAGTATCTGTGTGTCTCTGTGTGTCTCTATGAGTCTCTGTGTGTCTCTATGAGTCTCTGTGTGTTTCTATGAGTCTCTGTGTGTCTCTATGAGTCTCTGTGTGTCTCTGTGTGTCTCTATGAGTCTCTGTGTGTCTCTATGAGTCTCTGTGTGTCTCTATGAGTCTCTGTGTGTCTCTATGAGTCTCTGTGTGTCTCTGTGTGTCTCTATGAGTCTCTGTGTGTCTCTATGAGTCTCTGTGTGTCTGTGTGTGTCTCTATGAGTCTCTGTGTGTCTCTATTAATCTCTGTGTGTCTCCATGAGTCTCTGTGTCTCTATGAGTCTCTGTGTGTCTCTGTGTGTCTCTATGAGTCTCTGTGTGTCTCCATAAGTCTGTGTGTGTCTCTATGAGTCTCTGTGTGTCTCTATGAGTCTCTGTGTGTCTCTATGAGTCTCTGTGTTTCTCTGCGTGTGTCTCTATGAGTCTCTGTGTGTCTCTATGAGTCTCTATGTGTCTCTATGAGTCTGTATGTGTGTCTATGAGTCTCTGTGTGTCTCTATGAGTCTCTGTGTGTCTCCATGAGTCTCTGTGTGTCTCCATGAGTCTCTGTGGGTCTCTATGAGTATCTGTGTGTCTCTGTGTGTCTCTATGAGTCACTGTGTGTCTCTATGAGTCTCTGTGTGTCTCTATGAGTCTCTGTGTGTCTCCATGAGTCTCTGTGTGTCTCTATGAGTCTCTGTGTGTCTCTGTGTGTCTCTATGAGTCTCTGTGTGTCTCGATGAGTCTCTGTGTGTATCTATGAGTCTCTGTGTGTCTCTATGAGTCTCTGTGTGTCTCTGTGTGTCTCTATGTGTCTCTGTGTGTCTCTATGAGTCTCTATGTGTCTCTATGAGTCTCTGTGTGTCTCTATGTGGCTCTGTGTCTCTATGAGTATCTGTGTGTCTCTGTGTGTCTCTATGAGTCTCAGTGTGTCTCTATGAGTCTCTGTGTGTTTCTATGAGTCTCTGTGTGTCTCTATGAGTCTCTGTGTGTCTCTGTGTGTCTCTATGAGTCTCTGTGTGTCTCTATGAGTCTCTGTGTGTCTCTATGAGTCTCTGTGTGTCTCTATGAGTCTCTGTGTGTCTCTGTGTGTCTCTATGAGTCTCTATGTGTCTCTATGAGTCTCTGTGTGTCTGTGTGTGTCTCTATGAGTCTCTGTGTGTCTCTATTAATCTCTGTGTGTCTCCATGAGTCTCTGTGTGTCTCTATGAGTCTCTGTGTGTCTCTGTGTGTCTCTATGAGTCTCTGTGTGTCTCCATAAGTCTGTGTGTGTCTCTATGAGTCTCTGTGTGTCTCTATGAGTCTCTGTGTGTCTCTATGAGTCTCTGTGTTTCTCTATGTCTCTCTGTGTGTCTCTATGAGTCTATGTGTGTGTCTGTGAGTCTATGTGTGTCTCTATGAGTCTCTGTGTGTCTCTATGAGTCTCTGTGTGTCTCTATGAGTCTCTGTGTGTCTCTGCGTGTGTCTCTATGGGTCTCTGTGTGTCTCTATGAGTCTCTGTGTGTCTCTGTGTGTCTCTATGTGTCTCTGTGTGTCTCTATGAGTCTCTGTGTGTCTCTATGAGTCTCTATGTGTCTCTATGAGTCTCTATGTTTCTCTATGAGTCTCTGTGTGTCTCAATGAGTATCTGTGTGTCTCTATGAGTCTCTGTGTGTCTCTGCGTGTGTCTCTATGAGTCTCTGTGTGTCTCTATGAGTCTCTATGTGTCTCTATGAGTCTGTATGTGTCTCTATGAGTCTCTGTGTGTCTCTATGAGTCTCTGTGTGTCTGCATGAGTCTCTGTGTGTCTCCATGAGTCTCTGTAGGTCTCTATGAGTCTCTGTGTGTCTCTGTGTGTCTCTATGAGTCTCTGTGTGTCTCTATGAGTCTCTGTGTGTCTCTATGAGTCTCTGTGTGTCTCCATGAGTCTCTGTGTGTATCTATGAGTCTCTGTGTGTCTCTGTGTGTCTCTATGAGTCTCTGTGTGTCTCGATGAGTCTCTGTGTGTCTCTATGAGTCTCTGTGTGTCTCTATGAGTCTCTGTGTGTCTCTATGAGTCTCTGTGTGTCTCTGTGTGTCTCTATGAGTCTCTTTGTGTCTCTGTGTGTCTCTATGAGTCTCTGTGTGTCTCTATGAGTCTCTGTGTGTCTCTATGAGTCTCTGTGTTTCTCTATGAGTCTCTGTGTGTCTCTATGAGTCTCTGTGTGTCTCTATGAGTCTCTGTGTGTCTCTATGAGTCTCTGTGTGTCCCTGTGTGTCTCTATGAGTCTCTCTGTGTCTATATGAGTCTCTGTGTGTCTCTATGAGTCTCTATGTGTCTCTATGAGTCTCTGTGTGTCTCTATGAGTCTCTGTGTGTCTCTATGAGTCTCTGTGTGTCTCTGCGTGTGTCTCTATGAGTCTCTGTGTGTCTCTATGAGTCTCTGTGTGTCTCTATGAGTCTCTGTGTGTCTCTGTGTGTCTCTATGAGTCTCTGTGTGTCTCTATGAGTCTATGTGTGTCTGTTTGTGTCTCTATGAGTCTCTGTGTGTCTCTATTAGTCTCTGTGTGTCTCCATGAGTCTCTGTGTGTCTCTATGAGTCTCTGTGTGTCTCCATGAGTCTGTGTGTGTCTCTATGAGTCTCTGTGTGTCTCTATGAGTCTCTGTGTGTCTCTATGAGTCTCTGTGTTTCTCTATGTCTCTCTTTGTGTCTCTATGAGTCTCTGTGTGTTTCTGTGAGTCTATGTGTGTCTCTATGAGTCTCTGTGTGTCTCTATGAGTCTCTGTGTGTCTCTATGAGTCTCTGTGTGTCTCTGCGTGTGTCTCTATGGGTCTCTGTGTGTCTCTATGAGTCTCTGTGTGTCTCTGTGTGTCTGTATGTGTCTCTATGAGTCTCTGTGTGTCTCTATGTGTCTATGTGTGTCTCTATGAGTCTCTATGTGTCTCTATGAGTCTCTGTGTGTCTCTACGTGTCTCTGTGTGTCTCTATGAGTATCTGTGTGTCTCTGTGTGTCTCTATGAGTCTCTGTGTGTCTCTATGAGTCTTTGTGTGTCTCTATGAGTCTCTGTGTGTCTCTATGAGTCTCTGTGTGTCTCTGTGTGTCTCTGTGTGTCTCTATGAGTCTCTGTGTGTCTCCATGAGTCTCTGTGTGTTTCTATGAGTCTCTATGTGTCTCTATGAGTCTCTGTGTGTCTCTATGAGTCTCTGTGTGTCTCTATGAGTATCTGTGTGTGTCTGTGAGTCTATGTGTGTCTCTATGAGTCTCTGTGTGTCTCTATGAGTCTCTGTGTGTCTCTGCGTGTGTCTCTATGGGTCTCTGTGTGTCTCTATGAGTCTCTGTGTGTCTCTGTGTGTCTCTATGTGTCTCTATGAGTCTCTGTGTGTCTCTATGTGTCTATGTGTGTCTCTATGAGTCTCTGTGTGTCTCTATGAGTCTCTGTGTGTCTCTATGAGTCTCTGTGTGTCTCTGTGTGTCTCTATGAGTCTCTGTGTGTCTCTATCAGTCTCTGTGTGTCTCTATGAGTCTCTGTGTGTCTCTTTGTCTCTCTGTGTGTCTCTTTGAGTCTCTGTGTGTCTCTATGAGTCTCTCTGTGTCCCTATGAGTCTTTGTGTGTCTCTATGTGTCTCTGTGTGTCTCTATGAGTCTCTGTGTGTCTCTATGAGTCTCTGTGTTTCTCTATGAGTTTCTGTGTGTCTCTATTTCTCTCTGTGTGTCTCTATGAGTCTCTGCGTGTCTCTATGAGTCTCTATGAGTCTCTGTGTGTCTCTTTGAGTCTCTCCGTGTCTCTATGAGTCTCTGTGTGTCTCTATGAGTCTCTGTGTTTCTCTATTAGTTTCTGTGTGTCTCTATGTCTCTCTGTGTGTCTCTATGAGTCTCTGCGTGTCTCTATGAGTCTCTATGAGTCTCTGTGCGTCTCTTTGAGTCTCTGTGCGTCTCTATGAGTCTCTCTGTGTCTCTATGAGTCTCTGTGTGTCTCTATGTCTCTCTGTGTGTCTCTTTGAGTCTCTGTGTGTCTCTATGAGTCTCTCTGTGTCTCTATGAGTCTCTGTGTGTCTCTATGTGTCTCTGTGTGTCTCTATGAGTCTCTGTGTGTCTCTATGAGTCTCTGTGTGTCTCTGTGAGTCTCTGTGTGTCTCTATGAGCCTCTGTGTGTCTTTATGAGTCTCTGTGTGTCTCTGTGTGTCTCTATGAGTCTCTGTGTGTCTCTATGAGTCTCTGTGAGTCTCTGTGTGTCTCTATGAGCCTCTGTGTGTCTCTATGAGTCTCTGTGTGTCTCTATTTCTCTCTGTGTATCTCTGTGAGTCTGTGTGTGTCTATATGAGTCCCTGTGTGTCTCTATGAGTCTCTGTGTGTCTCTACGTCTCTCTCTGTGGCTCTATGAGTCTGTGTGTGTCTATATGAGTCCCTGTGTGTCTCTATGAGTCTCTGTGTGTGTCTATGAATGTCTGTGTGTCTCTATGTCTCTCTGTGTGTCTCTATGAGTCTCTGTGTGTCTCTATGAGTCTCTCTGTGTCTCTATGAGTCTCTGTGTGTCTCTATGAGTCTCTGTGAGTCTCTCTGTGTCTCTATGAGTCTCTGTGTGTCTCTATGTGTCTCTATGTGTCTCTGTGAGTGTCTGTGAGACTCTGTGTGTCTCTATGAGTCTCTCTGTGTCTCTTTGAGTCTCTGTGTGTCTCTATGTGTCTCTATGTGTCTCTGTGTGTGTCTGTGAGTCTCTGTGTGTCTCTATGAGTCTCTGTGTGTCTCTATGAGTCTCTGTGTGTCTCTGTGTGTCTCTGTGTGTCTCTATGAGTCTCTCCGTGTCTCTATGAGTCTCTGTGTGTCTCTATGAGTCTCTGTGTTTCTCTATTAGTTTCTGTGTGTCTCTATGTCTCTCTGTGTGTCTCTATGAGTCTCTGCGTGTCTCTATGAGTCTCTATGAGTCTCTGTGTGTCTCTTTGAGTCTCTGTGCGTCTCTATGAGTCTCTCGGTGTCTCTATGAGTCTCTGTGTGTCTCTATGTCTCTCTGTGTGTCTCTTTGAGTCTCTGTGTGTCTCTATGAGTCTCTCTGTGTCTCTATGAGTCTCTGTGTGTCTCTATGTGTCTCTGTGTGTCTCTATGAGTCTCTGTGTGTCTCTATGAGTCTCTGTGTGTCTCTGTGAGTCTCTGTGTGTCTCTATGAGCCTCTGTGTGTCTTTATGAGTCTCTGTGTGTCTCTGTGTGTCTCTATGAGTCTCTGTGTGTCTCTATGAGTCTCTGTGAGTCTCTGTGTGTCTCTATGAGCCTCTGTGTGTCTCTATGAGTCTCTGTGTGTCTCTATTTCTCTCTGTGTGTCTCTGTGAGTCTGTGTGTGTCTATATGAGTCCCTGTGTGTCTCTATGAGTCTCTGTGTGTCTCTACGTCTCTCTCTGTGGCTCTATGAGTCTGTGTGTGTCTATATGAGTCCCTGTGTGTCTCTATGAGTCTCTGTGTGTGTCTATGAGTGTCTGTGTGTCTCTATGTCTCTCTGTGTGTCTCTATGAGTCTCTGTGTGTCTCTATGAGTCTCTGCGTGTCTCTATGAGTCTCTATGCGTCTCTGTGTGTCTCTTTGAGTCTCTCCGTGTCTCTATGAGTCTCTGTGTGTCTCTATGAGTCTCTGTGTTTCTCTATTAGTTTCTGTGTGTCTCTATGTCTCTCTGTGTGTCTCTATGAGTCTCTGCGTGTCTCTATGAGTCTCTATGAGTCTCTGTGTGTCTCTTTGAGTCTCTGTGCGTCTCTATGAGTCTCTCTGTGTCTCTATGAGTCTCTGTGTGTCTCTATGTCTCTCTGTGTGTCTCTTTGAGTCTCTGTGTGTCTCTATGAGTCTCTCTGTGTCTCTATGAGTCTCTGTGTGTCTCTATGTGTCTCTGTGTGTCTCTATGAGTCTCTGTGTGTCTCTATGAGTCTCTGTGTGTCTCTGTGAGTCTCTGTGTGTCTCTATGAGCCTCTGTGTGTCTTTATGAGTCTCTGTGTGTCTCTGTGTGTCTCTATGAGTCTCTGTGTGTCTCTATGAGTCTCTGTGAGTCTCTGTGTGTCTCTATGAGCCTCTGTGTGTCTCTATGAGTCTCTGTGTGTCTCTATTTCTCTCTGTGTGTCTCTGTGAGTCTGTGTGTGTCTATATGAGTCCCTGTGTGTCTCTATGAGTCTCTGTGTGTCTCTACGTCTCTCTCTGTGGCTCTATGAGTCTGTGTGTGTCTATATGAAACCCTGTGTGTCTCTATGAGTCTCTGTGTGTGTCTATGAGTGTCTGTGTGTCTGTATGTCTCTCTGTGTGTCTCTATGAGTCTCTGTGTGTCTCTATGAGTCTCTCTGTGTCTCTATGAGTCTCTGTGTGTCTCTATGAGTCTCTGTGAGTCTCTCTGTGTCTCAATGAGTCTCTGTGTGTCTCTATGTGTCTCTATGTGTCTCTGTGAGTGTCTGTGAGACTCTGTGTGTCTCTATGAGTCTCTCTGTGTCTCTTTGAGTCTCTGTGTGTCTCTATGTGTCTCTATGTGTCTCTGTGTGTGTCTGTGAGTCTCTGTGTGTCTCTATGAGTCTCTGTGTGTCTCTATGAGTCTCTGTGTGTCTCTATGAGTCTCTGTGTGTCTCTATGAGTATCTGTGTGTCTCTATGTCTCTCTGTGTGTTTCTATGAGTCTATGTGTGTTTCTATGAGTCTCTCTGTGCCTCTATGAGTCTCTGTGTTTCTCTATGAGTCTCTGTGTGTCTCTATGAGTCTCTGTGTGTCTCTATGTCTCTCTGTGTGTCTCTATGAGTCTCTGTGAGTCGCTCTGTGTCTCTATGAGTCTCTATGTGTCTCTATGTGTCTCTATGAGTCTCTGTGTATCTCTATGAGTCTCTGTGTGTCTCTATGAGTCTCTGTGTGTCTCTATGTCTCTCTGTGTGTCTCTATGAGTCTCTGTGAGTCGCTCTGTGTCTCTATGAGTCTCTGTGTGTCTCTATGTGTCTCTATGTGTCTCTGTGTGTCTCTATGTGTCTCTATGAGTCTCTCTGTGTCTCTATGAGTCTCTGTGTGTCTCTATGAGTCTCTGTGAGTCTCTCTGTGTCTCTATGTGTCTCTATGTGTCTCTGTGTGTGTCTCTATGTGTCTTTATGAGTCTATGTGTGTCTCTATGAGTCTCTATGTGTCTCTATGAGTCTCTGTGAGTCTCTCTGTGTCTCTATGTGTCTCTATGTGTCTCTGTGTGTGTCTCTATGTGTCTTTATGAGTCTATGTGTGTCTCTATGAGTCTCTATGTGTCTCTCTGAGTCTCTATGAGTCTCTGTGTGTCTCTATGAGTCTCTGTGTGTCTCTGCGTGTGTCTCTATGAGTCTCTGTGTGTCTCTATGAGTCTCTATGTGTCTCTATGAGTCTGTATGTGTGTCTATGAGTCTATGTGTGTCTCTATGAGTCTCTGTGTGTCTCCATGAGTCTCTGTGTGTCTCCATGAGTCTCTGTGGGTCTCTATGAGTCTCTGTGTGTCTCTGTGTGTCTCTATGAGTCTCTGTGTGTCTCTATGAGTCTCTGTGTGTCTCTATGAGTCTCTGTGTGTCTCTATGAGTCTCTGTGTGTCTCTTTGTGTCTCTATGAGTCTCTGTGTGTCTCGATGAGTCTCTGTGTGTCTCTATGAGTCTCTGTGTGTCTCTATGAGTATCTGTGTGTCTCTGTGTGTCTCTATGTGTCTCTGTGTGTCTCTATGAGTCTCTATGTGTCTCTATGAGTCTCTGTGTGTCTCTATGTGGCTCTGTGTCTCTATGAGTATCTGTGTGCCTCTGTGTGTCTCTATGAGTCTCTGTGTGTCTCTATGAGTCTCTGTGTGTTTCTATGAGTCTCTGTGTGTCTCTATGAGTCTCTGTGTGTCTCTGTGTGTCTCTATGAGTCTCTGTGTGTCTCTATGAGTCTCTGTGTGTCTCTATGAGTCTCTGTGTGTCTCTATGAGTCTCTGTGTGTCTCTGTGTGTCTCTATGAGTCTCTGTGTGTCTCTATGAGTCTCTGTGTGTCTGTGTGTGTCTCTATGAGTCTCTGTGTGTCTCTATTAATCTCTGTGTGTCTCCATGAGTCTCTGTGTGTCTCTATGAGTCTCTGTGTGTCTCTGTGTGTCTCTATGAGTCTCTGTGTGTCTCCATAAGTCTGTGTGTGTCTCTATGAGTCTCTGTGTGTCTCTATGAGTCTCTGTGTGTCTCTATGAGTCTCTGTGTTTCTCTATGTCTCTCTGTGTGTCTCTATGAGTCTCTGTGTGTGTCTGTGAGTCTATGTGTGTCTCTATGAGTCTCTGTGTGTCTCTATGAGTCTCTGTGTGTCTCTATGAGTCTCTGTGTGTCTCTGCGTGTGTCTCTATGGGTCTCTGTGTGTCTCTATGAGTCTTTGTGTGTCTCTGTGTGTCTCCATGAGTCTCTGTGTGTCTCTATGAGTCTCTGTGTGTCTCTATGAGTCTCTATGTGTCTCTATGAGTCTCTATGTGTCTCTATGAGTCTCTGTGTGTCTCTATGAGTCTCTATGCATCTCTATGCGTCTCTGTGTGTCTCTATGAGTCTCTGTGTGTCTCAAAGAGTATCTGTGTCTCTCTATGAGTCTCTGTGTGTCTCTGCGTGTGTCTCTATGAGTCTCTGTGTGTCTCTATGAGTCTCTATGTGTCTCTATGAGTCTCTGTGTGTCTCTATGAGTCTCTGTGTGTCTCCATGAGTCTCTGTGTGTCTCCATGAGTCTCTGTGGGTCTCTATGAGTCTCTGTGTGTCTCTGTGTGTCTCTATGAGTCTCTGTGTGTCTCTATGAGTCTCTGTGTGTCTCCATGAGTCTCTGTGTGTCTCTATGAGTCTCTGTGTGTCTCTGTGTGTCTCTATGAGTCTCTGTCTGTCTCGATGAGTCTCTGTGTGTCTCTATGAGTCTCTGTGTGTCTCTATGAGTCTCTGTGTGTCTCTATGAGTCTCTGTGTGTCTCTGTGTGTCTCTATGAGTCTTTGTGTCTCTCTGTGTGTCTCTATGAGTCTCTGTGTGTCTCTATGAGTCTCTGTGTGTCTTTATGCGTCTCTGTGTTTCTCTATGAGTCTCTGTGTGTCTCTATGAGTCTCTGTGTGTCTCTGCGTGTGTCTCTATGGGTCTCTGTGTGTCTCTATGAGTCTCTGTGTGTCTCTGTGTGTCTGTATGTGTCTCTATGATTCTCTGTGTGTCTCTATGTGTCTATGTGTGTCTCTATGAGTCTCTATGTGTCTCTATGAGTCTCTGTGTGTCTCTACGTGTCTCTGTGTGTCTCTATGAGTATCTGTGTGTCTCTGTGTGTCTCTATGAGTCTCTGTGTGTCTCTATGAGTCTTTGTGTGTCTCTATGAGTCTCTGTGTGTCTCTATGAGTCTCTGTGTGTCTCTGTGTGTCTCTGTGTGTCTCTATGAGTCTCTGTGTGTCTCCATGAGTCTCTGTGTGTTTCTATGAGTCTCTATGTGTCTCTATGAGTCTCTGTGTGTCTCTATGAGTATCTGTGTGTCTCTGTGTGTCTCTATGAGTCTCTGTGTGTCTCTATGAGTCTCTGTGTGTCTCTATGAGTCTCTGTGTGTCTCTATGAGTCTCTGTGTGTCTCTGTGTGTCTCTATGAGTCTCTATGTGTCTCTATGAGTCTCTGTGTGTCTGTGTGTGTCTCTATGAGTCTCTGTGTGTCTCTATTAATCTCTGTGTGTCTCCATGAGTCTCTGTGTGTCTCTATGAGTCTCTGTGTGTCTCTGTGTGTCTCTATGAGTCTCTGTGTGTCTCCATAAGTCTGTGTGTGTCTCTATGAGTCTCTGTGTGTCTCTATGAGTCTCTGTGTGTCTCTATGAGTCTCTGTGTTTCTCTATGTCTCTCTGTGTGTCTCTATGAGTCTATGTGTGTGTCTGTGAGTCTATGTGTGTCTCTATGAGTCTCTGTGTGTCTCTATGAGTCTCTGTGTGTCTCTATGAGTCTCTGTGTGTCTCTGCGTGTGTCTCTATGGGTCTCTGTGTGTCTCTATGAGTCTCTGTGTGTCTCTGTGTGTCTCTATGTGTCTCTGTGTGTCTCTATGAGTCTCTGTGTGTCTCTATGAGTCTCTATGTGTCTCTATGAGTCTCTATGTTTCTCTATGAGTCTCTGTGTGTCTGAATGAGTATCTGTGTGTCTCTATGAGTCTCTGTGTGTCTCTGCGTGTGTCTCTATGAGTCTCTGTGTGTCTCTATGAGTCTCTATGTGTCTCTATGAGTCTGTATGTGTCTCTATGAGTCTCTGTGTGTCTCTATGAGTCTCTGTGTGTCTGCATGAGTCTCTGTGTGTCTCCATGAGTCTCTGTAGGTCTCTATGAGTCTCTGTGTGTCTCTGTGTGTCTCTATGAGTCTCTGTGTGTCTCTATGAGTCTCTGTGTGTCTCTATGAGTCTCTGTGTGTCTCCATGAGTCTCTGTGTGTATCTATGAGTCTCTGTGTGTCTCTGTGTGTCTCTATGAGTCTCTGTGTGTCTCGATGAGTCTCTGTGTGTCTCTATGAGTCTCTGTGTGTCTCTATGAGTCTCTGTGTGTCTCTATGAGTCTCTGTGTGTCTCTGTGTGTCTCTATGAGTCTCTTTGTGTCTCTGTGTGTCTCTATGAGTCTCTGTGTGTCTCTATGAGTCTCTGTGTGTCTCTATGAGTCTCTGTGTTTCTCTATGAGTCTCTGTGTGTCTCTATGAGTCTCTGTGTGTCTCTATGAGTCTCTGTGTGTCTCTATGAGTCTCTGTGTGTCCCTGTGTGTCTCTATGAGTCTCTCTGTGTCTATATGAGTCTCTGTGTGTCTCTATGAGTCTCTATGTGTCTCTATGAGTCTCTGTGTGTCTCTATGAGTCTCTGTGTGTCTCTATGAGTCTCTGTGTGTCTCTGCGTGTGTCTCTATGAGTCTCTGTGTGTCTCTATGAGTCTCTGTGTGTCTCTATGAGTCTCTGTGTGTCTCTGTGTGTCTCTATGAGTCTCTGTGTGTCTCTATGAGTCTATGTGTGTCTGTTTGTGTCTCTATGAGTCTCTGTGTGTCTCTATTAGTCTCTGTGTGTCTCCATGAGTCTCTGTGTGTCTCTATGAGTCTCTGTGTGTCTCCATGAGTCTGTGTGTGTCTCTATGAGTCTCTGTGTGTCTCTATGAGTCTCTGTGTGTCTCTATGAGTCTCTGTGTTTCTCTATGTCTCTCTTTGTGTCTCTATGAGTCTCTGTGTGTTTCTGTGAGTCTATGTGTGTCTCTATGAGTCTCTGTGTGTCTCTATGAGTCTCTGTGTGTCTCTATGAGTCTCTGTGTGTCTCTGCGTGTGTCTCTATGGGTCTCTGTGTGTCTCTATGAGTCTCTGTGTGTCTCTGTGTGTCTGTATGTGTCTCTATGAGTCTCTGTGTGTCTCTATGTGTCTATGTGTGTCTCTATGAGTCTCTATGTGTCTCTATGAGTCTCTGTGTGTCTCTACGTGTCTCTGTGTGTCTCTATGAGTATCTGTGTGTCTCTGTGTGTCTCTATGAGTCTCAGTGTGTCTCTATGAGTCTTTGTGTGTCTCTATGAGTCTCTGTGTGTCTCTATGAGTCTCTGTGTGTCTCTGTGTGTCTCTGTGTGTCTCTATGAGTCTCTGTGTGTCTCCATGAGTCTCTGTGTGTTTCTATGAGTCTCTATGTGTCTCTATGAGTCTCTGTGTGTCTCTATGAGTCTCTGTGTGTCTCTATGAGTATCTGTGTGTGTCTGTGAGTCTATGTGTGTCTCTATGAGTCTCTGTGTGTCTCTATGAGTCTCTGTGTGTCTCTGCGTGTGTCTCTATGGGTCTCTGTGTGTCTCTATGAGTCTCTGTGTGTCTCTGTGTGTCTCTATGTGTCTCTATGAGTCTCTGTGTGTCTCTATGTGTCTATGTGTGTCTCTATGAGTCTCTGTGTGTCTCTATGAGTCTCTGTGTGTCTCTATGAGTCTCTGTGTGTCTCTGTGTGTCTCTATGAGTCTCTGTGTGTCTCTATCAGTCTCTGTGTGTCTCTATGAGTCTCTGTGTGTCTCTTTGTCTCTCTGTGTGTCTCTTTGAGTCTCTGTGTGTCTCTATGAGTCTCTCTGTGTCCCTATGAGTCTTTGTGTGTCTCTATGTGTCTCTGTGTGTCTCTATGAGTCTCTGTGTGTCTCTATGAGTCTCTGTGTGTCTCTATGAGTCTCTGTGTGTCTCTATGAGTCTCTGTGTTTCTCTATGAGTTTCTGTGTGTCTCTATTTCTCTCTGTGTGTCTCTATGAGTCTCTGCGTGTCTCTATGAGTCTCTATGAGTCTCTGTGTGTCTCTTTGAGTCTCTCCGTGTCTCTATGAGTCTCTGTGTGTCTCTATGAGTCTCTGTGTTTCTCTATTAGTTTCTGTGTGTCTCTATGTCTCTCTGTGTGTCTCTATGAGTCTCTGCGTGTCTCTATGAGTCTCTATGAGTCTCTGTGCGTCTCTTTGAGTCTCTGTGCGTCTCTATGAGTCTCTCTGTGTCTCTATGAGTCCTTGTGTGTCTCTATGTCTCTCTGTGTGTCTCTTTGAGTCTCTGTGTGTCTCTATGAGTCTCTCTGTGTCTCTATGAGTCTCTGTGTGTCTCTATGTGTCTCTGTGTGTCTCTATGAGTCTCTGTGTGTCTCTATGAGTCTCTGTGTGTCTCTGTGAGTCTCTGTGTGTCTCTATGAGCCTCTGTGTGTCTTTATGAGTCTCTGTGTGTCTCTGTGTGTCTCTATGAGTCTCTGTGTGTCTCTATGAGTCTCTGTGAGTCTCTGTGTGTCTCTACGAGCCTCTGTGTGTCTCTATGAGTCTCTGTGTGTCTCTATTTCTCTCTGTGTATCTCTGTGAGTCTGTGTGTGTCTATATGAGTCCCTGTGTGTCTCTATGAGTCTCTGTGTGTCTCTACGTCTCTCTCTGTGGCTCTATGAGTCTGTGTGTGTCTATATGAGTCCCTGTGTGTCTCTATGAGTCTCTGTGTGTGTCTATGAATGTCTGTGTGTCTCTATGTCTCTCTGTGTGTCTCTATGAGTCTCTGTGTGTCTCTATGAGTCTCTCTGTGTCTCTATGAGTCTCTGTGTGTCTCTATGAGTCTCTGTGAGTCTCTCTGTGTCTCTATGAGTCTCTGTGTGTCTCTATGTGTCTCTATGTGTCTCTGTGAGTGTCTGTGAGACTCTGTGTGTCTCTATGAGTCTCTCTGTGTCTCTTTGAGTCTCTGTGTGTCTCTATGTGTCTCTATGTGTCTCTGTGTGTGTCTGTGAGTCTCTGTGTGTCTCTATGAGTCTCTGTGTGTCTCTATGAGTCTCTGTGTGTCTCTGTGTGTCTCTGTGTGTCTCTATGAGTCTCTCCGTGTCTCTATGAGTCTCTGTGTGTCTCTATGAGTCTCTGTGTTTCTCTATTAGTTTCTGTGTGTCTCTATGTCTCTCTGTGTGTCTCTATGAGTCTCTGCGTGTCTCTATGAGTCTCTATGAGTCTCTGTGTGTCTCTTTGAGTCTCTGTGCGTCTCTATGAGTCTCTCGGTGTCTCTATGAGTCTCTGTGTGTCTCTATGTCTCTCTGTGTGTCTCTTTGAGTCTCTGTGTGTCTCTATGAGTCTCTCTGTGTCTCTATGAGTCTCTGTGTGTCTCTATGTGTCTCTGTGTGTCTCTATGAGTCTCTGTGTGTCTCTATGAGTCTCTGTGTGTCTCTGTGAGTCTCTGTGTGTCTCTATGAGCCTCTGTGTGTCTTTATGAGTCTCTGTGTGTCTCTGTGTGTCTCTATGAGTCTCTGTGTGTCTCTATGAGTCTCTGTGAGTCTCTGTGTGTCTCTATGAGCCTCTGTGTGTCTCTATGAGTCTCTGTGTGTCTCTATTTCTCTCTGTGTGTCTCTGTGAGTCTGTGTGTGTCTATATGAGTCCCTGTGTGTCTCTATGAGTCTCTGTGTGTCTCTACGTCTCTCTCTGTGGCTCTATGAGTCTGTGTGTGTCTATATGAGTCCCTGTGTGTCTCTATGAGTCTCTGTGTGTGTCTATGAGTGTCTGTGTGTCTCTATGTCTCTCTGTGTGTCTCTATGAGTCTCTGTGTGTCTCTATGAGTCTCTGCGTGTCTCTATGAGTCTCTATGCGTCTCTGTGTGTCTCTTTGAGTCTCTCCGTGTCTCTATGAGTCTCTGTGTGTCTCTATGAGTCTCTGTGTTTCTCTATTAGTTTCTGTGTGTCTCTATGTCTCTCTGTGTGTCTCTATGAGTCTCTGCGTGTCTCTATGAGTCTCTATGAGTCTCTGTGTGTCTCTTTGAGTCTCTGTGCGTCTCTATGAGTCTCTCTGTGTCTCTATGAGTCTCTGTGTGTCTCTATGTCTCTCTGTGTGTCTCTTTGAGTCTCTGTGTGTCTCTATGAGTCTCTCTGTGTCTCTATGAGTCTCTGTGTGTCTCTATGTGTCTCTGTGTGTCTCTATGAGTCTCTGTGTGTCTCTATGAGTCTCTGTGTGTCTCTGTGAGTCTCTGTGTGTCTCTATGAGCCTCTGTGTGTCTTTATGAGTCTCTGTGTGTCTCTGTGTGTCTCTATGAGTCTCTGTGTGTCTCTATGAGTCTCTGTGAGTCTCTGTGTGTCTCTATGAGCCTCTGTGTGTCTCTATGAGTCTCTGTGTGTCTCTATTTCTCTCTGTGTGTCTCTGTGAGTCTGTGTGTGTCTATATGAGTCCCTGTGTGTCTCTATGAGTCTCTGTGTGTCTCTACGTCTCTCTCTGTGGCTCTATGAGTCTGTGTGTGTCTATATGAAACCCTGTGTGTCTCTATGAGTCTCTGTGTGTGTCTATGAGTGTCTGTGTGTCTGTATGTCTCTCTGTGTGTCTCTATGAGTCTCTGTGTGTCTCTATGAGTCTCTCTGTGTCTCTATGAGTCTCTGTGTGTCTCTATGAGTCTCTGTGAGTCTCTCTGTGTCTCAATGAGTCTCTGTGTGTCTCTATGTGTCTCTATGTGTCTCTGTGAGTGTCTGTGAGACTCTGTGTGTCTCTATGAGTCTCTCTGTGTCTCTTTGAGTCTCTGTGTGTCTCTATGTGTCTCTATGTGTCTCTGTGTGTGTCTGTGAGTCTCTGTGTGTCTCTATGAGTCTCTGTGTGTCTCTATGAGTCTCTGTGTGTCTCTATGAGTCTCTGTGTGTCTCTATGAGTATCTGTGTGTCTCTATGTCTCTCTGTGTGTTTCTATGAGTCTATGTGTGTTTCTATGAGTCTCTCTGTGCCTCTATGAGTCTCTGTGTTTCTCTATGAGTCTCTGTGTGTCTCTATGAGTCTCTGTGTGTCTCTATGTCTCTCTGTGTGTCTCTATGAGTCTCTGTGAGTCGCTCTGTGTCTCTATGAGTCTCTATGTGTCTCTATGTGTCTCTATGAGTCTCTGTGTATCTCTTTGAGTCTCTGTGTGTCTCTATGAGTCTCTGTGTGTCTCTATGTCTCTCTGTGTGTCTCTATGAGTCTCTGTGAGTCGCTCTGTGTCTCTATGAGTCTCTGTGTGTCTCTATGTGTCTCTATGTGTCTCTGTGTGTCTCTATGTGTCTCTATGAGTCTCTCTGTGTCTCTATGAGTCTCTGTGTGTCTCTATGAGTCTCTGTGAGTCTCTCTGTGTCTCTATGTGTCTCTATGTGTCTCTGTGTGTGTCTCTATGTGTCTTTATGAGTCTATGTGTGTCTCTATGAGTCTCTATGTGTCTCTATGAGTCTCTGTGAGTCTCTCTGTGTCTCTATGTGTCTCTATGTGTCTCTGTGTGTGTCTCTATGTGTCTTTATGAGTCTATGTGTGTCTCTATGAGTCTCTATGTGTCTCTCTGAGTCTCTATGAGTCTCTGTGTGTCTCTATGAGTCTCTGTGTGTCTCTGCGTGTGTCTCTATGAGTCTCTGTGTGTCTCTATGAGTCTCTATGTGTCTCTATGAGTCTGTATGTGTGTCTATGAGTCTATGTGTGTCTCTATGAGTCTCTGTGTGTCTCCATGAGTCTCTGTGTGTCTCCATGAGTCTCTGTGGGTCTCTATGAGTCTCTGTGTGTCTCTGTGTGTCTCTATGAGTCTCTGTGTGTCTCTATGAGTCTCTGTGTGTCTCTATGAGTCTCTGTGTGTCTCTATGAGTCTCTGTGTGTCTCTTTGTGTCTCTATGAGTCTCTGTGTGTCTCGATGAGTCTCTGTGTGTCTCTATGAGTCTCTGTGTGTCTCTATGAGTATCTGTGTGTCTCTGTGTGTCTCTATGTGTCTCTGTGTGTCTCTATGAGTCTCTATGTGTCTCTATGAGTCTCTGTGTGTCTCTATGTGGCTCTGTGTCTCTATGAGTATCTGTGTGCCTCTGTGTGTCTCTATGAGTCTCTGTGTGTCTCTATGAGTCTCTGTGTGTTTCTATGAGTCTCTGTGTGTCTCTATGAGTCTCTGTGTGTCTCTGTGTGTCTCTATGAGTCTCTGTGTGTCTCTATGAGTCTCTGTGTGTCTCTATGAGTCTCTGTGTGTCTCTATGAGTCTCTGTGTGTCTCTGTGTGTCTCTATGAGTCTCTGTGTGTCTCTATGAGTCTCTGTGTGTCTGTGTGTGTCTCTATGAGTCTCTGTGTGTCTCTATTAATCTCTGTGTGTCTCCATGAGTCTCTGTGTGTCTCTATGAGTCTCTGTGTGTCTCTGTGTGTCTCTATGAGTCTCTGTGTGTCTCCATAAGTCTGTGTGTGTCTCTATGAGTCTCTGTGTGTCTCTATGAGTCTCTGTGTGTCTCTATGAGTCTCTGTGTTTCTCTATGTCTCTCTGTGTGTCTCTATGAGTCTCTGTGTGTGTCTGTGAGTCTATGTGTGTCTCTATGAGTCTCTGTGTGTCTCTATGAGTCTCTGTGTGTCTCTATGAGTCTCTGTGTGTCTCTGCGTGTGTCTCTATGGGTCTCTGTGTGTCTCTATGAGTCTTTGTGTGTCTCTGTGTGTCTCCATGAGTCTCTGTGTGTCTCTATGAGTCTCTGTGTGTCTCTATGAGTCTCTATGTGTCTCTATGAGTCTCTATGTGTCTCTATGAGTCTCTGTGTGTCTCTATGAGTCTCTATGCGTCTCTATGCGTCTCTGTGTGTCTCTATGAGTCTCTGTGTGTCTCAAAGAGTATCTGTGTCTCTCTATGAGTCTCTGTGTGTCTCTGCGTGTGTCTCTATGAGTCTCTGTGTGTCTCTATGAGTCTCTATGTGTCTCTATGAGTCTCTGTGTGTCTCTATGAGTCTCTGTGTGTCTCCATGAGTCTCTGTGTGTCTCCATGAGTCTCTGTGGGTCTCTATGAGTCTCTGTGTGTCTCTGTGTGTCTCTATGAGTCTCTGTGTGTCTCTATGAGTCTCTGTGTGTCTCCATGAGTCTCTGTGTGTCTCTATGAGTCTCTGTGTGTCTCTGTGTGTCTCTATGAGTCTCTGTCTGTCTCGATGAGTCTCTGTGTGTCTCTATGAGTCTCTGTGTGTCTCTATGAGTCTCTGTGTGTCTCTATGAGTCTCTGTGTGTCTCTGTGTGTCTCTATGAGTCTTTGTGTCTCTCTGTGTGTCTCTATGAGTCTCTGTGTGTCTCTATGAGTCTCTGTGTGTCTTTATGCGTCTCTGTGTTTCTCTATGAGTCTCTGTGTGTCTCTATGAGTCTCTGTGTATCTCTATGAGTCTCTGTGTGTCTCTATGAGTCTCTGTGTGTCTCTATGAGTCTCTGTGTGTCTTTATGCGTCTCTGTGTTTCTCTATGAGTCTCTGTGTGTCTCTATGATTCTCTCTGTGTCTATATGAGTCTCTGTGTGTCTCTATGATTCTCTATGTGTCTCTATGAGTCTCTTTGTGTCTCTATGAGTCTCTGTGTGTCTCTATGAGTCTCTGTGTGTCTCTGCGTGTGTCTCTATGAGTCTCTGTGAGTCTCTATGAGTCTCTGTGTGTCTCTATGAGTCTCTGTGTGTCTCTGTGTGTCTCTATGAGTCTCTGTGTGTCTCTATGAGTCTATGTGTGTCTGTTTGTGTCTCTATGAGTCTCTGTGTGTCTCTATTAGTCTCTGTGTGTCCCCATGAGTCTCTGTGTGTCTCTATTAGTCTCTATGTGTCCCCATGAGTCTCTGTGTGTCTCTATGAGTCTCTGTGTGTCTCTGTGTGTCTCTATGAGTCTCTGTGTGTCTCCATGAGTCCCTGTGTGTCTCTATGAGTCTCTGTGTGTCTCTACGTCTCTCTCTGTGGCTCTATGAGTCTGTGTGTGTCTATATGAGTCCCTGTGTGTCTCTATGAGTCTCTGTGTGTGTCTATGAGTGTCTGTGTGTCTCTATGTCTCTCTGTGTGTCTCTATGAGTCTCTGTGTGTCTCTATGAGTCTCTGCGTGTCTCTATGAGTCTCTATGAGTCTCTGTGTGTCTCTTTGAGTCTCTCCGTGTCTCTATGAGTCTCTGTGTGTCTCTATGAGTCTCTGTGTTTCTCTATTAGTTTCTGTGTGTCTCTATGTCTCTCTGTGTGTCTCTATGAGTCTCTGCGTGTCTCTATGAGTCTCTATGAGTCTCTGTGTGTCTCTTTGAGTCTCTGTGCGTCTCTATGAGTCTCTCTGTGTCTCTATGAGTCTCTGTGTGTCTCTATGTCTCTCTGTGTGTCTCTTTGAGTCTCTGTGTGTCTCTATGAGTCTCTCTGTGTCTCTATGAGTCTCTGTGTGTCTCTATGTGTCTCTGTGTGTCTCTATGAGTCTCTGTGTGTCTCTATGAGTCTCTGTGTGTCTCTGTGAGTCTCTGTGTGTCTCTATGAGCCTCTGTGTGTCTTTATGAGTCTCTGTGTGTCTCTGTGTGTCTCTATGAGTCTCTGTGTGTCTCTATGAGTCTCTGTGAGTCTCTGTGTGTCTCTATGAGCCTCTGTGTGTCTCTATGAGTCTCTGTGTGTCTCTATTTCTCTCTGTGTGTCTCTGTGAGTCTGTGTGTGTCTATATGAGTCCCTGTGTGTCTCTATGAGTCTCTGTGTGTCTCTACGTCTCTCTCTGTGGCTCTATGAGTCTGTGTGTGTCTATATGAAACCCTGTGTGTCTCTATGAGTCTCTGTGTGTGTCTATGAGTGTCTGTGTGTCTGTATGTCTCTCTGTGTGTCTCTATGAGTCTCTGTGTGTCTCTATGAGTCTCTCTGTGTCTCTATGAGTCTCTGTGTGTCTCTATGAGTCTCTGTGAGTCTCTCTGTGTCTCAATGAGTCTCTGTGTGTCTCTATGTGTCTCTATGTGTCTCTGTGAGTGTCTGTGAGACTCTGTGTGTCTCTATGAGTCTCTCTGTGTCTCTTTGAGTCTCTGTGTGTCTCTATGTGTCTCTATGTGTCTCTGTGTGTGTCTGTGAGTCTCTGTGTGTCTCTATGAGTCTCTGTGTGTCTCTATGAGTCTCTGTGTGTCTCTATGAGTCTCTGTGTGTCTCTATGAGTATCTGTGTGTCTCTATGTCTCTCTGTGTGTTTCTACGAGTCTATGTGTGTTTCTATGAGTCTCTCTGTGCCTCTATGAGTCTCTGTGTATCTCTATGAGTCTCTGTGTGTCTCTATGAGTCTCTGTGTGTCTCTATGTCTCTCTGTGTGTCTCTATGAGTCTCTGTGAGTCGCTCTGTGTCTCTATGAGTCTCTGTGTGTCTCTATGTGTCTCTATGTGTCTCTGTGTGTCTCTATGTGTCTCTATGAGTCTCTCTGTGTCTCTATGAGTCTTTATGAGTCTATGTGTGTCTCTATGAGTCTCTATGTGTCTCTATGAGTCTCTGTGAGTCTCTCTGTGTCTCTATGTGTCTCTATGTGTCTCTGTGTGTGTCTCTATGTGTCTGTATGAGTCTATGTGTGTCTCTATGAGTCTCTATGTGTCTCTCTGAGTCTCTATGAGTCTCTGTGTGTCTCTATGAGTCTCTGTGTGTCTCTGCGTGTGTCTCTATGAGTCTCTGTGTGTCTCTATGAGTCTCTATGTGTCTCTATGAGTCTGTATGTGTGTCTATGAGTCTATGTGTGTCTCTATGAGTCTCTGTGTGTCTCCATGAGTCTCTGTGTGTCTCCATGAGTCTCTGTGGGTCTCTATGAGTCTCTGTGTGTCTCTGTGTGTCTCTATGAGTCTCTGTGTGTCTCTATGAGTCTCTGTGTGTCTCTATGAGTCTCTGTGTGTCTCTATGAGTCTCTGTGTGTCTCTTTGTGTCTCTATGAGTCTCTATGTGTCTCTATGAGTCTCTGTGTGTCTCTATGAGTCTCTGTGTGTCTCCATGAGTCTCTGTGTGTCTCCATGAGTCTCTGTGGGTCTCTATGAGTCTCTGTGTGTCTCTGTGTGTCTCTATGAGTCTCTGTGTGTCTCTATGAGTCTCTGTGTGTCTCCATGAGTCTCTGTGTGTCTCTATGAGTCTCTGTGTGTCTCTGTGTGTCTCTATGAGTCTCTGTCTGTCTCGATGAGTCTCTGTGTGTCTCTATGAGTCTCTGTGTGTCTCTATGAGTCTCTGTGTGTCTCTATGAGTCTCTGTGTGTCTCTGTGTGTCTCTATGAGTCTTTGTGTCTCTCTGTGTGTCTCTATGAGTCTCTGTGTGTCTCTATGAGTCTCTGTGTGTCTTTATGCGTCTCTGTGTTTCTCTATGAGTCTCTGTGTGTCTCTATGAGTCTCTGTGTATCTCTATGAGTCTCTGTGTGTCTCTATGAGTCTCTGTGTGTCTCTATGAGTCTCTGTGTGTCTTTATGCGTCTCTGTGTTTCTCTATGAGTCTCTGTGTGTCTCTATGATTCTCTCTGTGTCTATATGAGTCTCTGTGTGTCTCTATGATTCTCTATGTGTCTCTATGAGTCTCTTTGTGTCTCTATGAGTCTCTGTGTGTCTCTATGAGTCTCTGTGTGTCTCTGCGTGTGTCTCTATGAGTCTCTGTGAGTCTCTATGAGTCTCTGTGTGTCTCTATGAGTCTCTGTGTGTCTCTGTGTGTCTCTATGAGTCTCTGTGTGTCTCTATGAGTCTATGTGTGTCTGTTTGTGTCTCTATGAGTCTCTGTGTGTCTCTATTAGTCTCTGTGTGTCCCCATGAGTCTCTGTGTGTCTCTATTAGTCTCTATGTGTCCCCATGAGTCTCTGTGTGTCTCTATGAGTCTCTGTGTGTCTCTGTGTGTCTCTATGAGTCTCTGTGTGTCTCCATGAGTCCCTGTGTGTCTCTATGAGTCTCTGTGTGTCTCTACGTCTCTCTCTGTGGCTCTATGAGTCTGTGTGTGTCTATATGAGTCCCTGTGTGTCTCTATGAGTCTCTGTGTGTGTCTATGAGTGTCTGTGTGTCTCTATGTCTCTCTGTGTGTCTCTATGAGTCTCTGTGTGTCTCTATGAGTCTCTGCGTGTCTCTATGAGTCTCTATGAGTCTCTGTGTGTCTCTTTGAGTCTCTCCGTGTCTCTATGAGTCTCTGTGTGTCTCTATGAGTCTCTGTGTTTCTCTATTAGTTTCTGTGTGTCTCTATGTCTCTCTGTGTGTCTCTATGAGTCTCTGCGTGTCTCTATGAGTCTCTATGAGTCTCTGTGTGTCTCTTTGAGTCTCTGTGCGTCTCTATGAGTCTCTCTGTGTCTCTATGAGTCTCTGTGTGTCTCTATGTCTCTCTGTGTGTCTCTTTGAGTCTCTGTGTGTCTCTATGAGTCTCTCTGTGTCTCTATGAGTCTCTGTGTGTCTCTATGTGTCTCTGTGTGTCTCTATGAGTCTCTGTGTGTCTCTATGAGTCTCTGTGTGTCTCTGTGAGTCTCTGTGTGTCTCTATGAGCCTCTGTGTGTCTTTATGAGTCTCTGTGTGTCTCTGTGTGTCTCTATGAGTCTCTGTGTGTCTCTATGAGTCTCTGTGAGTCTCTGTGTGTCTCTATGAGCCTCTGTGTGTCTCTATGAGTCTCTGTGTGTCTCTATTTCTCTCTGTGTGTCTCTGTGAGTCTGTGTGTGTCTATATGAGTCCCTGTGTGTCTCTATGAGTCTCTGTGTGTCTCTACGTCTCTCTCTGTGGCTCTATGAGTCTGTGTGTGTCTATATGAAACCCTGTGTGTCTCTATGAGTCTCTGTGTGTGTCTATGAGTGTCTGTGTGTCTGTATGTCTCTCTGTGTGTCTCTATGAGTCTCTGTGTGTCTCTATGAGTCTCTCTGTGTCTCTATGAGTCTCTGTGTGTCTCTATGAGTCTCTGTGAGTCTCTCTGTGTCTCAATGAGTCTCTGTGTGTCTCTATGTGTCTCTATGTGTCTCTGTGAGTGTCTGTGAGACTCTGTGTGTCTCTATGAGTCTCTCTGTGTCTCTTTGAGTCTCTGTGTGTCTCTATGTGTCTCTATGTGTCTCTGTGTGTGTCTGTGAGTCTCTGTGTGTCTCTATGAGTCTCTGTGTGTCTCTATGAGTCTCTGTGTGTCTCTATGAGTCTCTGTGTGTCTCTATGAGTATCTGTGTGTCTCTATGTCTCTCTGTGTGTTTCTACGAGTCTATGTGTGTTTCTATGAGTCTCTCTGTGCCTCTATGAGTCTCTGTGTATCTCTATGAGTCTCTGTGTGTCTCTATGAGTCTCTGTGTGTCTCTATGTCTCTCTGTGTGTCTCTATGAGTCTCTGTGAGTCGCTCTGTGTCTCTATGAGTCTCTGTGTGTCTCTATGTGTCTCTATGTGTCTCTGTGTGTCTCTATGTGTCTCTATGAGTCTCTCTGTGTCTCTATGAGTCTTTATGAGTCTATGTGTGTCTCTATGAGTCTCTATGTGTCTCTATGAGTCTCTGTGAGTCTCTCTGTGTCTCTATGTGTCTCTATGTGTCTCTGTGTGTGTCTCTATGTGTCTGTATGAGTCTATGTGTGTCTCTATGAGTCTCTATGTGTCTCTCTGAGTCTCTATGAGTCTCTGTGTGTCTCTATGAGTCTCTGTGTGTCTCTGCGTGTGTCTCTATGAGTCTCTGTGTGTCTCTATGAGTCTCTATGTGTCTCTATGAGTCTGTATGTGTGTCTATGAGTCTATGTGTGTCTCTATGAGTCTCTGTGTGTCTCCATGAGTCTCTGTGTGTCTCCATGAGTCTCTGTGGGTCTCTATGAGTCTCTGTGTGTCTCTGTGTGTCTCTATGAGTCTCTGTGTGTCTCTATGAGTCTCTGTGTGTCTCTATGAGTCTCTGTGTGTCTCTATGAGTCTCTGTGTGTCTCTTTGTGTCTCTATGAGTCTCTGTGTGTCTCGATGAGTCTCTGTGTGTCTCTATGAGTCTCTGTGTGTCTCTATGAGTATCTGTGTGTCTCTGTGTGTCTCTATGTGTCTCTGTGTGTCTCTATGAGTCTCTATGTGTCTCTATGAGTCTCTGTGTGTCTCTATGTGGCTCTGTGTCTCTATGAGTATCTGTGTGCCTCTGTGTGTCTCTATGAGTCTCTGTGTGTCTCTATGAGTCTCTGTGTGTTTCTATGAGTCTCTGTGTGTCTCAATGAGTCTCTGTGTGTCTCTGTGTGTCTCTATGAGTCTCTGTGTGTCTCTATGAGTCTCTGTGTGTCTCTATGAGTCTCTGTGTGTCTCTATGAGTCTCTGTGTGTCTCTGTGTGTCTCTATGAGTCTCTGTGTGTCTCTATGAGTCTCTGTGTGTCTGTGTGTGTCTCTATGAGTCTCTGTGTGTCTCTATTAATCTCTGTGTGTCTCCATGAGTCTCTGTGTGTCTCTATGAGTCTCTGTGTGTCTCTGTGTCTCTATGAGTCTCTGTGTGTCTCCATAAGTCTGTGTGTGTCTCTATGAGTCTCTGTGTGTCTCTATGAGTCTCTGTGTGTCTCTATGAGTCTCTGTGTTTCTCTATGTCTCTCTGTGTGTCTCTATGAGTCTCTGTGTGTGTCTGTGAGTCTATGTGTGTCTCTATGAGTCTCTGTGTGTCTCTATGAGTCTCTGTGTGTCTCTATGAGTCTCTGTGTGTCTCTGCGTGTGTCTCTATGGGTCTCTGTGTGTCTCTATGAGTCTTTGTGTGTCTCTGTGTGTCTCCATGAGTCTCTGTGTGTCTCTATGAGTCTCTGTGTGTCTCTATGAGTCTCTATGTGTCTCTATGAGTCTCTATGTGTCTCTATGAGTCTCTGTGTGTCTCTATGAGTCTCTATGCGTCTCTATGCGTCTCTGTGTGTCTCTATGAGTCTCTGTGTGTCTCAATGAGTATCTGTGTGTCTCTATGAGTCTCTGTGTGTCTCTGCGTGTGTCTCTATGAGTCTCTGTGTGTCTCTATGAGTCTCTATGTGTCTCTATGAGTCTCTGTGTGTCTCTATGAGTCTCTGTGTGTCTCCATGAGTCTCTGTGTGTCTCCATGAGTCTCTGTGGGTCTCTATGAGTCTCTGTGTGTCTCTGTGTGTCTCTATGAGTCTCTGTGTGTCTCTATGAGTCTCTGTGTGTCTCCATGAGTCTCTGTGTGTCTCTATGAGTCTCTGTGTGTCTCTGTGTGTCTCTATGAGTCTCTGTCTGTCTCGATGAGTCTCTGTGTGTCTCTATGAATCTCTGTGTGTCTCTATGAGTCTCTGTGTGTCTCTGTGTGTCTCTATGAGTCTTTGTGTCTCTCTGTGTGTCTCTATGAGTCTCTGTGTGTCTCTATGAGTCTCTGTGTGTCTCTATGCGTCTCTGTGTTTCTCTATGAGTCTCTGTGTGTCTCTATGAGACTCTGTGTGTCTCTATGAGTCTCTGTGTGTCTCTATGAGTCTCTATGTGTCCCTGTGTGTCTCTATGATTCTCTCTGTGTCTATATGAGTCTCTGTGTGTCTCTATGATTCTCTATGTGTCTCTATGAGTCTCTTTGTGTCTCTATGAGTCTCTGTGTGTCTCTTGAGTCTCTGTGTGTCTCTGCGTGTGTCTCTATGAGTCTCTGTGAGTCTCTATGAGTCTCTGTGTGTCTCTATGAGTCTCTGTGTGTCTCTGTGTGTCTCTATGAGTCTCTGTGTGTCTCTATGAGTCTATGTGTGTCTGTTTGTGTCTCTATGAGTCTCTGTGTGTCTCTATTAGTCTCTGTGTGTCCCCATGAGTCTCTGTGTGTCTCTATTAGTCTCTGTGTGTCCCCATGAGTCTCTGTGTGTCTCTATGAGTCTCTGTGTGTCTCTGTGTGTCTCTATGAGTCTCTGTGTGTCTCCATGAGTCTGTGTGTGTCTCTATGAGTCTCTGTGTGTCTCTATGAGTCTCTGTGTGTCTCTATGAGTCTCTGTGTTTCTCTATGTCTCTCTGTGTGTCTCTATGAGTCTCTGTGTGTTTCTGTGAGTCTATTTGTGTCTATATGAGTCTCTGTGTGTCTCTATGAGTCTCTGTGTGTCTCTATGAGTCTCTGTGTGTCTCTGCGTGTGTCTCTATGGGTCTCTGTGTGTCTCTATGAGTCTCTGTGTGTCTCTGAGTGTCTCTATGTGTCTCTATGAGTCTCTGTGTGTCTCTATGTGTCTATGTGTGTCTCTATGAGTCTCTATGTGTCTCTATGAGTCTCTGTGTGTCTCTATGTGTGCCTGTGTGTCTCTATGAGTATCTGTGTGTCTCTGTGTGTCTCTATGAGTCTCTGTGTGTCTCTATGAGTATCTGTGTGTCTCTGTGTGTCTCTATGAGTCTCTGTGTGTCTCTATGAGTCTTTGTGTGTCTCTATGAGTCTCTGTGTGTCTCTATGAGTCTCTGTGTGTCTCTGTGTGTCTCTATGAGTCTCTGTGTGTCTCGATGAGTCTCTGTGTGTCTCTATGAGTCTCTGTGTATCTCTATGAGTCTCTGTATGTCTCTATGAGTCTCTGTGTGTCTCTGTGTGTCTCTATGAGTCTCTGTGTGTGTCTGTGTGTCTCTATGAGTCTCTGTGTGTCTCTATGAGTCTCTGTGTGTCTCTATGAGTCTCTGTGTTTCTCTATGAGTCTCTGTGTGTCTCTATGAGTCTCTGTGTGTCTCTATGAGTCTCTGTGTGTCTCTATGAGTCTCTGTGTGTCCCTGTGTGTCTCTATGAGTCTCTCTGTGTCTATATGAGTCTCTGTGTGTCTCTATGAGTCTCTATGTGTCTCTATGAGTCTCTGTGTGTCTCTATGAGTCTCTGTGTGTCTCTATGAGTCTCTGTGTGTCTCTGCGTGTGTCTCTATGAGTCTCTGTGTGTCTCTATGAGTCTCTGTGTGTCTCTATGAGTCTCTGTGTGTCTCTGTGTGTCTCTATGAGTCTCTGTGTGTCTCTATGAGTCTATGTGTGTCTGTTTGTGTCTCTATGAGTCTCTGTGTGTCTCTATTAGTCTCTGTGTGTCTCCATGAGTCTCTGTGTGTCTCTATGAGTCTCTGTGTGTCTCTATGAGTCTCTGTGTGTCTCCATGAGTCTGTGTGTGTCTCTATGAGTCTCTGTGTGTCTCTATGAGTCTCTGTGTTTTTCTATGTCTCTCTGTGTGTCTCTATGAGTCTCTGTGTGTTTCTGTGAGTCTATGTGTGTCTCTATGAGTCTCTGTGTGTCTCTATGAGTCTCTGTGTGTCTCTATGAGTCTCTGTGTGTCTCTGCGTGTGTCTCTATGGGTCTCTGTGTGTCTCTATGAGTCTCTGTGTGTCTCTGTGTGTCTCTATGTGTCTCTATGAGTCTCTGTGTGTCTCTATGTGTCTATGTGTGTCTCTATGAGTTTCTATGTGTCTCTATGAGTCTCTGTGTGTCTCTATGTGTCTCTGTGTGTCTCTATGAGTATCTGTGTGTCTCTGTGTGTCTCTATGAGTCTCTGTGTGTCTCTATGAGTCTTTGTGTGTCTCTATGAGTCTCTGTGTGTCTCCATGAGTCTCTGTGTGTCTCTGTGTGTCTCTATAAGTCTCTGTGTGTCTCCATGAGTCTCTGTGTGTCTCTATGAGTCTCTATGTGTCTCTATGAGTCTCTGTGTGTCTCTATGAGTCTCTGTGTGTCTCTATGAGTATCTGTGTGTGTCTGTGAGTCTATGTTTGTCTCTATGAGTCTCTGTGTGTCTCTATGAGTCTCTGTGTGTCTCTGCGTGTGTCTCTATGGGTCTCTGTGTGTCTCTATGAGTCTCTGTGTGTCTCTGTGTGTCTCTATGTGTCTCTATGAGTCTCTGTGTGTCTCTATGTGTCTATGTGTGTCCCTATGAGTCTCTGTGTGTCTCTATGAGTCTCTGTGTGTCTCTATGAGTCTCTGTGTGTCTCTGTGTGTCTCTATGAGTCTCTGTGTGTCTCTATGAGTCTCTGTGTGTCTCTTTGTCTCTCTGTGTGTCTCTTTGAGTCTCTGTGTGTCTCTATGAGTCTCTCTGTGTCCCTATGAGTCTCTGTGTGTCTCTATGTGTCTCTATGTGTCTCTATGAGTCTCTGTGTGTCTCTATGAGTCTCTGTGTGTCTCCATGAGTCTCTGTGTGTCTCTATGAGTCTCTGTGTTTCTCTATGAGTTTCTGTGTGTCTCTATTTCTCTCTGTGTGTCTCTATGAGTCTCTGCGTGTCTCTATGAGTCTCTATGAGTCTCTGTGTGTCTCTTTGAGTCTCTGTTTGTCTCTATGAGTCTCTGTGTGTCTCTATGAGTCTCTGTGTTTCTCTATGAGTTTCTGTGTGTCTCTATGTCTCTCTGTGTGTCTTTATGAGTCTCTGCATGTCTCTATGAGTCTCTCTGTGTCTCTATGAGTCTCTGTGTGTCTCTATGTCTCTCTGTGTGTCTCTTTGAGTCTCTGTGTGTCTCTATGAGTCTCTCTGTGTCTCTATGAGTCTCTGTGTGTCTCTATGTGTCTCTGTGTGTCTCTATGAGTCTCTGTGTGTCTCTATGAGTCTCTGTGTGTCTCTGTGAGTCTCTGTGTGTCTCTATGAGCCTCTGTGTGTCTCTATGAGTCTCTGTGTGTCTCTGTGTGTCTCTATGAGTCTCTGTGTGTCTCTTTGAGTCTCTGTGAGTCTCTGTGTGTCTCTATGAGCCTCTGTGTGTCTCTATGAGTCTCTGTGTGTCTCTATTTCTCTCTGTGTGTCTCTGTGAGTCTGTGTGTGTCTATATGAGTCCCTGTGTGTCTCTATGAGTCTCTGTGTATCTCTACGTCTCTCTCTGTGGCTCTATGAGTCTGTGTGTGTCTATATGAGTCCCTGTGTGTCTCTATGAGTCTCTGTGTGTGTCTATGAGTGTCTGTGTGTCTCTATGTCTCTCTGTGTGTCTCTATGAGTCTCTGTGTGTCTCTATGAGTCTCTCTGTGTCTCTATGAGTCTCTGTGTGTCTCTATGAGTCTCTGTGAGTCTCTCTGTGTCTCTATGAGTCTCTGTGTGTCTCTATGTGTCTCTATGTGTCTCTGTGTGTGTCTGTGAGATTCTGTGTGTCTCTATGAGTCTCTCTGTGTCTCTTTGAGTCTCTGTGTGTCTCTATGTGTCTCTATGTGTCTCTGTGTGTGTCTGTGAGTCTCTGTGTGTCTCTATGAGTCTCTGTGTGTCTCTATGAGTCTCTGTGTGTCTCTATGAGTCTCTGTGTGTCTCTATGAGTATCTGTGTGTCTCTATGTCTCTCTGTGTGTTTCTATGAGTATCTGTGTGTCTCTATGAGTCTCTCTGTGCCTCTATGAGTCTCTGTGTTTTTCTATGAGTCTCTGTGTGTCTCTATGAGTCTCTGTGTGTCTCTATGTCTCTCTGTGTGTCTCTATGAGTCTCTGTGAGTCGCTCTGTGTCTCTATGAGTCTCTATGTGTCTCTATGTGTCTCTATGAGTCTCTGTGTATCTCTATGAGTCTCTGTGTGTCTCTATGAGTCTCTGTGTGTCTCTATGTCTCTCTGTGTGTCTCTATGAGTCTCTGTGAGTCGCTCTGTGTCTCTATGAGTCTTTGTGTGTCTCTATGTGTCTCTATGTGTCTCTGTGTGTCTCTGTGTGTCTCTATGAGTCTCTCTGTGTCTCTATGAGTCTCTGTGTGTCTCTATGAGTCTCTGTGAGTCTCTCTGTGTCTCTATGTGTCTCTATGTGTCTCTGTGTGTGTCTCTATGTGTCTTTATGAGTCTATGTGTGTCTCTATGAGTCTCTATGTGTCTCTATGAGTCTCTGTGAGTCTCTCTGTGTCTCTATGTGTCTCTATGTGTCTCTGTGTGTGTCTCTATGTGTCTTTATGAGTCTATGTGTGTCTCTATGAGTCTCTATGAGTCTCTATGTGTCTCTGTGTGTGTCTCTATGTGTCTCTATGTGTCTCTGTGTGTCTCTATGTGTCTCTATGAGTCTCTGTGTGTCTCTGTGTGTGTCTCTTTGAGTCTCTATGTGTCTCTATGAGTCTCTATGTGTCTCTGTGTGTGTCTCTATGTGTCTCTATGTGTCTCTGTGTGTCTCTATGTGTCTCTATGAGTCTCTTTGTGTGTCTCTATGTTTCTCTATGTGTGTCTCTATGTGTCTCTATGTGTCTCTATTTGTCTCTATGTGTCTCTATGAGTCTCTATGAGTCTCTGTGTGTGTCTCTATGTTTCTCTATGTGTGTCTCTATGTGGCTCTATGTGTCTCTGTGTGTCTCTATGTGTCTCTATGAGTCTCTGTGTGTGTCTATGTTTCTCTATGTGTGTCTCTATGTGTCTCTATGAGTCTCTGTGTGTCTCTATGTGTCTCTATGAGTCTCTGTGTGCGTCTCTATGTGTCTCTGTGTGTCTCTATGAGTCTCTGTGTGTCTCTGTGTGTGTCTCTGTGTGTCTATGTGTCTCTGTGTGTGTCTATGTTTCTCTATGTGTGTCTATGTGTCTCTATGTGTCTCTATCTCCCCCCCATCTCCCCCCCCCCCCCCATGTCCCCCCCCACGTCTCCCACTCTCGTATGGATGCACACATCACTATTGTTTATGTTAATGGGGCCTTGCATATTCACCACTGTCTACGTGGTGAATATCAGTGCATCCGTGCGTGTGAGTCTGTGTGTGTGTGTCTGTGTGTGTGTGTCTGTGTGTGTGAGTCTGTGTGTGTGTGTCTACGTGGTGAATATCAGTGCATCCGTGCGTGTGAGTCTGTGTGTGTGTGTGTGTGTCTGTGTGTGTGTGAGTGAGTCTGTGTGTGTGAGTCTGTGTGTGTGTGTCTGTGTGTGTGTGTCTGTGTGTGTGTCTGTGTGTGTGTCTGTGTGTGTGTCTACGTGGTGAATATCAGTGCATCCGTGCGTGTGAGTCTGTGTGTGTGTCTGTGTGTGTCTGTGTGTGTGAGTCTGTGTGTGTGTGTCTACGTGGTGAATATCAGTGCATCCGTGCGTGTGAGTCTGTGTGTGTGACTGTGTGTGTGTGAGTGAGTCTGTGTGTGTGAGTCTGTGTGTGTGTGTCTGTGTGTGTGTGTCTGTGTGTGTGTCTGTGTGTGTGTCTGTGTGTGTGTCTACGTGGTGAATATCAGTGCATCCGTGCGTGTGAGTCTGTGTGTGTGTCTGTGTGTGTGTCTGTGTGTGTGAGTCTGTGTGTGTGTGTCTACGTGGTGAATATCAGTGCATCCGTGCGTGTGAGTCTGTGTGTGTGTGTCTGTGTGTGTCTGTGTGTTTGTGTGTGTGTCTGTGTGTTTGTGTGTGTGTTTGTGTATGTGTGTGTGTCTGTGCGTGTGTGAGTGTGTGTGTGTCTGTGTGTGTGTCTGTGTGTCTGTGAGTGTGTGAGTGAGTCTGTGAATCTGTGTGTGTGTGTGTTTGTGTGTGTTTGTGTGCGTGCATGCGTCTGTGTGTGTGTGAGTGAGTCTGTGTGTGTGTGTCTGTGTGTGTGTCTGTGTGTGAGTGAGTGAGTCTGTGATTCTGTGTGTGTGTCTGTGTGTGTGTCTACGTGGTGAATATCAGTGCATCCGTGCGTGTGAGTCTGCGTGTGTGTTTGTGTGTGTGTGTCTGTGTGTTTGTGTGTGTGTGAGTGAGTCTGTGTGTGTGTCTGTGTGTGTGTGTGTCTGTGTGTGAGTCTGTGTGTGTGTGTCTGTGTGTCTGTGTGTGTGTCTGTGTGTGAGTGAGTCTGTGAGTCTGTGTGTGTGTCTGTGTGTGTGTGAGTGAGTCTGTGAGTCTGTGTGTGTGCCTGCGTGTGTGTGTCTGTGTGTGTGTGTCTGTGTGTGAGTCTGTGTGTGTGTGTGTCTGTGTGTCTGTGTGTGTCTGTGTGTGTGTGAGTGAGTCTGTGAGTCTGTGTGTGTGTGTCTGTGTGTGTGTGTCTGTGTGTGTGTGTCTGTGTGTGTTTGTGTGTGTTTGTGTGCGTGCATGCGTCTGTGTGCGTGAGTCTGTGTGTGTGTCTGTGTGTGTGTGTTTGTGTGTGTGTGTCTGTGTGTGTGTGTCTGTGTGTCTGTGTGTGTGTGTCTGTGTGTGCATCCGTGCGTGTGAGTCTGTGTGTGTGTGTCTGTGTGTGTGTTTGTGTGTGAGTGAGTCTGTGAGTCTGTGTATGTGTGTGTGTGTGTCTGTGTGTGTGTGTTTGTGTATGTGTGTGTGTCTGTGCGTGTGAGTCTGTGTGTGTGTGTTTGTGTATGTTTGTGTGTGTGTCTGTGTGTGTGTGTCTGTGTGTGTTTGTGTATGTGTGTGTGTCTGTGCGTGTGAGTCTGTGTGTGTGTCTGTGTGTGTTTGTGTGTGAGTGAGTCTGTGAGTCTGTGTATGTGTGTCTGTGTGTGTGTATGTGTGTGCATCCGTGCGTGTGAGTCTGTGTGTGTTTGTGTGTGCATTCGTGCGTGTGAGTCTGTGTGTGTCTGTGTGTACGTGTGTGTTTGTGTGTGTTTGTGTGCATGTGAGTCTGTGTGTTTGTGTGTTTGTGTGCATGCATGTGTGTGAGTCTGTGTGTGTGTGTCTGTGTGTGTGCATCCGTGCGTGTGAGTCTGTGTGTGTGTCTGTGTGTATGTGTCTGTGTGTTTGTGTGCATGCATGTTTGTGAGTCTGTGTGTAAGTCTGTGTGTATGTGTCTGTGTGTTTTTGTGTGCATCCGTTCGTGTGAGTCTGTGTGTGTGTGTGTTTGTGTGCATGCATGTGTGTGAGTCTGTGTGTGTGTGTCTGTGTGTGTGCATCCGTGCGTGTGAGTCTGTGTGTGTGAGTCTGTGTGTGTGTCTGTATGCATGTTTGTGTCTGTGTGTGAGTCTGTGTGTGAGTCTGTGTGTGTGTGTGTCTGTATGCATGTGTGTGAGTCTGTGTGTGAGTCTGTGTGTGTGTGTCTGTATGCATGTGTGTGAGTCTGTGTGTGAGTCTGTGTTTGTATGCATGTGTGTGTGCGTGTGCGTCTGTGTGTGTGTGTGAATCGGTGTGTGTGTGTGTGTGCCTGTGTAAGTGGGGAGCGGTAGTGTAGTCGTGATTAGCGCTACGCTGCGCTACGAACTAGGTGACCCAAGTTCGATTCCCACTCATGGTCAACACCACCACCACCACAGTGATATCCCTGCCGGCCTTCATATGTCCTCCTCGCTAACAGCACTTGCCTCTACAGTCTGTGAGAGACTATATGGGGGATCTTTGTGTGAGTCTATGTTTGTATCTGTGTGTGTGAGTCTGTGCGTGTGAGTCTGTGTGTATGTGTGTGTTTGTGTGCATGCATTTGTGTGAGTCTGTGTGTGTGTATGTGTCTGTGTGTTTGTGTGTGCATCCGTGCGTGTGAGTCTGTGTGTATGTGTCTGTGTGTATGTGTGTGTGAGTCTGTGTGTGTGTATGTGTCTGTGTGTTTGTGTGTGCATCCGTGCGTGTGAGTCTGTGTGTGTGTCTGTGTGTGTTTCTGTGCATGCATGTGTGTGAGTCGTGTGTGTGTGTCTGTGTGTGTGTTTGTGTGTGCATCCGTGCGTGTGAGTCTGTGTGAGTGTGTCTGTGTGTATGTGTGTGAGTCTGTGTGTGAGTCTGTGTGTGTGTATGCATGTGTCTGTCTGTTTGTCTGTATGTGTCTCGTGAAGGACGCTGCTACTGGGCAGTTGGAGGCAGTCGCCCTCCAACAACAACAACGGAGGGCGGAGGAGCGACGCTCACAACAACGAGCGGAGCGCCGGGTGGATAAAGCACAGCAAGTTGTCACAGTAGGGGGCACAGGTGGTGCATCAGCCAGTCATCTCAGTCAGTCGACCCGTGGCACCTGGGTCTGCCCCGTGACCTCCTGCCAGCGGGCGGTCGACACTTCACGTGGCCTCAAGGTGCACATGGCCTGGCACAAGCGTCGTGGTGATGGGCCATGTCCTTGACACCAGGACCTACCGTGGAGCTGATCTGCCCACTGACCATCGACTTGTCATCTGTAGGATGCGCCTGCCATTCTTCCACTCCGGTGGTGGGTGTACACCCAGGACCCCATTCAAACCCAAAGTGGCATGAATTCAGCTATCTGATGGAAGTTGCAAGCGAGAATTTCATCATCGCTTGCGGCTGGGGTTGGCATCGTCCCCCACTCCTCCTGATGTCGAGGGTAAATGGGCGAGGTTTAGGACTGTGTCTCATGCAGCTGCAATGGCTGCTTTGGGTACGCGGTCCAGACCTCCCCAGAGAGCCTGGCTGACAGAGGAGGTGTTCAGGATGGTTGAGAAAAAGCGACAGGCCCACTGTCATCGGCTACAGAATCCCACGTCGGAGAATGAGGCTTACCGCAGCCTTCGCTCGGAGGTTCGGAGAGCCGTGAGGCGCTGCAAGGATGGGTGGTGGTCACGGGTTGCTGAGGAGATCGAGTTTGCCTCAGTGGCCCGCGATCACAAATCGCTCTCTAATTCCATCAAAAAAGTAACCTGCAGCGCCACACCTATTACCATCATTAGGGGAAAAAACGGTGATCCAATCTCTGACCCCTAGGAAAAGGTTTGCAGATTTGCTGAGCATTTCTGTGAGGTCCTGGGGGAGGGGAAATCCCTCAGCCAGGAAAACATCGTGGCACAAAGTGAGGATGACCCTGCTGAGGCTGCATTGCCTCAAATATTGCAAGAAGTCACCCCCTGTGAGTGGCTGATTGAGGTGCCATCTGATGAGGAAGTACTGAAGGCGATCCGGAGTCTGAGACCAGGAGAGGCAGCGGACAGAGATGATCTCCCAAGCGAAATGCTGAGGGAGGGTGGCGTTTGTGCACAGACTGCCCTATTTGATATCATAACAACAGTCTGGACCACTGGACGGATTCCGCAGGATTGGAAGGATGCCCTGGTGGTCCCCCTCTTTAAGAAGGGGGACCGCACAGACTGTAACAACTACAGGGGCATCTCACTCCTCAGTGTGCTGGGAAAGGTCCTGGCAAGGATTATTCAACATCGCCTTGCCAGGTACGCTGAGGAGAGGCTTGCGGAGCCCCAATGCGGTTTCAGGAAAGGGCGGTCCTGCACAGATGCCAGATTTTCGCGCCATCTGCTAAAGCAGAGGTGTAGGGAAATCCAGCAAGACCTACATCTCTGCTTTATTGACCGGGTCAAGGCCTATGATACCATCAGTAGGCCTGGCCTCTGGGTTGTTCTTCGTGCTTTTGGAGTCCCTGACCCTCTGCTCACGATCATTAAGGACCTTCATGATGGTGAGCGGGCCCGGGAAAAACTACGTGGCCGGGAGTCAGAGCCATTCCCTGTACACCTTGGGGTGCGACAGGGATGTCGTCTGGCTCCCACATTATTTAACATCTATTTTGACAACGTAGTTCATGAAGCCTTCAATAGCTGTACCGGGGGAATCTCCATTTGGTACAGGTATAATGGGAGGCTGATCGATGCCCGGGTGCGGTCAAGGGATGGCTCCCCATTGCTCAACCACGTTATGTATGCCGATGATTTGGTAATAGCGAGGAGGTAGGGGGTTGTTTTGCCAGCCAGTCATCTCAGTCATCTCAGTCAGTCGACCCGTGGCACCTGCTGGGTCTGCCCCGTGACCTCCTGCCAGCGGGCGTTCGACACTCCACGTGGCCTCAAGGTGCACGTAGCCTGGCACAAGCGTCGTGGTGACGTCACCGCCACTTAGTGGCGAATGGCGGTTGTTGTTGTTGAGTGTGGTGTGAGTGTGTGAGTGTGTGTATATGTATATGTGTGTAGTCTGTGTGTGTGTGTGTGGTAGTCTGTGTGTGTGTGTGGTAGTAGTCTGTGTCTGTGTGTGTGGTAGTAGTCTGTGTGTGTGTGGTAGTAGTCTGTGTGTGTGTGTGGTAGTAGTGTGTGTGTGTGTGTGGTAGTAGTCTGTGTGTGTGTGTGTGGTAGTATTCTGTGTGTGTGTGTGTGGTAGTAGTCTGTGTGTGTGTGTGGTAGTAGTCTGTGTGTGTGTGTGGTAGTAGTCTGTGTCTGTGTGTGTGGTAGTAGTATGTGTGTGTGTGGTAGTAGTCTGTGTGTGTGTGTGTGGTAGTAGTGTGTGTGTGTGTGGTAGTAGTCTGTGTGTGTGTGTGTGTGGTAGTAGTCTGTGTGTGTGTGGTAGTAGTCTGTGTGTGTGTGTGGTAGTAGTCTGTGTGTGTGTGTGTGGTAGTAGTCTGTGTGTGTGTGTGTGTGGTAGTAGTCTGTCTGTGTATGTGTGTGGTAGTAGTCTGTGTGTGTGTGTGGTAGTAGTCTGTGTGTGTGTGTAGTAGTAGTCTGTGTGTGTGTGTGGTAGTAGTCTGTGTGTGTGTGTGGTAGTCTCTGTGTGTGTGGTAGTAGTCTGTCTGTGTGTGTGTGTGGTAGTAGTGTGTGTGTGTGGTAGTAGTCTGTGTGTGTGTGTAGTAGTCTGTGTGTGTGTGTGGTAGTAGTCTGTGTGTGTGTGTGTGTGGTAGTAGTCTGTGTGTGTGTGTGGTAGTAGTCTGTGTGTGTGTGTGGTAGTAGTCTGTGTGTGTGTGGTAGCAGTCTGTGTGTGTGTGTGTGTGGTAGTAGTCTGTGTGTGTGTGGTAGTAGTCTGTGTGTGTGTGGTAGTAGTCTGTCTGTGTGTGTGTGTAGTAGTCTGTGTGTGTGTGTGGTAGTAGTCTGTGTGTGTGTGGTAGTAGTCTGTGTGTGTGTGTGTGTGGTAGTAGTCTGTGTGTGTGGTAGTAGTCTGTGTGTGTGTGTGGTAGTAGTCTGTCTGTGTGTGTGTGGTAGTAGTCTGTGTGTGTGTGTGGTAGTAGTCTGTGTGTGTGTGGTAGTAGTCTGTGTGTGTGTGTGGTAGTAGTCTGTCTGTGTGTGTGTGGTAGTAGTCTGTGTGTGTGTGTGGTAGTAGTCTGTGTGTGTGTGTGGTAGTAGTCTGTGTGTGTGTGTGGTAGTAGTCTGTGAGTGTGTGGTAGTAGTCTGTCTGTGTGTGTGGTAGTAGTGTGTGTGTGTGTGGTAGTAGTCTGTGTGTGTGTGTGGTAGTAGTCTGTGTGTGTGTGGTAGTAGTCTGTGTGTGTGTGTAGTAGTCTGTGTGTGTGTGTGTGTGGTAGTAGTCTGTGTGTGTGTGTAGTAGTCTGTGTGTGTGTGGTAGTAGTCTGTGTGTGTGTGTGGTAGTAGTCTGTGTGTGTGTAGTAGTCTGTGTGTGTGTGTGGTAGTCTGAGTGTGTGTGTGGTAGTAGTCTGTGTGTGTGTGGTAGTAGTCTGTCTGTGTGTGTGTGGTAGTAGTCTGTCTGTGTGTGTGTGGTAGTAGTCTGTGTGTGTGTGGTAGTAGTCTGTGTGTGTGTAGTAGTCTGTGTGTGTGTGTGGTAGTAGTCTGTGTGTGTGTGTGGTAGTAGTCTGTGTGTGTGTGTGTGGTAGTAGTCTGTGTGTGTGTGTGGTAGTAGTCTGTGTGTGTGTGTGTGGTAGTAGTCTGTGTGTGTGTGGTAGTAGTCTGTGTGTGTGTGTGTGGTAGTAGTCTGTGTGTGTGTGTGGTAGTAGTCTGTGTGTGTGTGGTAGTAGTCTGTCTGTGTGTGTGGTAGTAGTCTGTGTGTGTGTGTGGTAGTAGTCTGTGTGTGTGTGTGTGTGGTAGTAGTCTGTGTGTGTGTGTGGTAGTAGTCTGTGTGTGTGTGTGTGGTAGTAGTCTGTGTGTGTGTGGTAGTAGTCTGTGTGTGTGTGTAGTAGTCTGTGTGTGTGTGTGTGTGGTAGTAGTAGTCTGTGTGTGTGTGGTAGTAGTCTGTGTGTGTGGTAGTAGTCTGTGTGTGTGTGGTAGTAGTCTGTGTGTGTGTGTGGTAGTTGTCTGTCTGTGTGTGGTAGTAGTCTGTGTGTGTGTGTGGTAGTAGTCTGTGTGTGTGTGTGGTAGTAGTCTGTCTGTGTGTGTGTGGTAGTAGTCTGTGTGTGTGTGTGGTAGTAGTCTGTGTGTGTGTGTGTGGTAGTAGTCTGTCTGTGTGTGTGTGGTAGTAGTCTGTGTGTGTGTGTGGTAGTAGTCTGTGTGTGTGTGTGGTAGTAGTCTGTGTGTGTGTGTGTGTGGTAGTAGTCTGTGTGTGTGTGTGGTAGTAGTCTGTGTGTGTGTGGTAGTAGTCTGTGTGTGTGTGTGGTAGTCTGTCTGTGTGTGTGGTAGTAGTCTGTGTGTGTGTGGTAGTAGTCTGTCTGTGTGTGTGTGGTAGTAGTCTGTGTGTGTGTGTGGTAGTAGTCTGTGTGTGTGGTAGTAGTCTGTGTGTGTGTGTGTGGTAGTAGTCTGTGTGTGTGTGTGTGGTAGTAGTCTGTGTGTGTGTGGTAGTAGTTTGTGTGTGTGTGTGTGGTAGTAGTCTGTGTGTGTGTGTAGTAGTGTGTGTGTGTAGTAGTGTGTGTGTGTAGTAGTCTGTCTGTGTGTGTGTGTGGTAGTAGTCTCTGTGTGTGTGTGGTAGTAGTCTGTGTGTGTGTGTGTGGTAGTAGTCTATGTGTGTGTGTGGTAGTAGTCTGTGTGTGGTAGTAGTCTGTGTGTGTGTGTGGTAGTAGTCTGTCTGTGTGTGTGGTTGTAGTCTGTCTGTGTGTGTGGTAGTAGTCTGTGTGTGTGTGTGTGGTAGTAGTCTGTGTGTGTGGTAATAGTCTGTGTGTGTGTGTAGTAGTCTGTGTGTGTGTGGTAGTAGTCTGTCTGTGTGTGTGTGTTAGTAGTCTGGCTCTGACTCCCGGCCACGTAAAACTACGTGGCCGGGAGTCAGAGCCATTCCCTGTACACCTTGGGGTGCGACAGGGATGTCCTCTGGCTCCCACATTATTTAACATCTATTTTGACCACGTAGTTCGTGAAGCCTTCAATAGCTGTACCGGGGGAATCTCCATATGGTACAGATATAATGGGAGGCTAATCGATGCCCGGGTGCGGTCAAGGGATGGCTCCCTATTGCTCAACCACGTTATGTATGCTGATGACTTGGTAATAGCTGCTCAGTCAGAGGAGGAGTTGGAGACGCTGCTGCTGAGACTGGAGCGTGCCACTAAGAGGTGGGGCCTTACCATCAGCCCCACCAAAACTAAGCACCTGCCTGGGTATTTTGTACCATCGGACACTCCACCCCCACAACTCCCAATCGGTGATGGGGCAGTTGTGGAGAGAGTGGAGAGTTTCCCATACCTGGGCAGTGTGCTTATGACTGGCTCCAGTTTAACAGCAGAGGTCTCACTCCGAATCAGTCGAGCGGCAATATCTTTTCATCGGTTGCGTAACGCTGTGTGGAAGCTACCTGGTCTGTCGCTCCGCACTAAGCTTCAGGTCTTCTCGGCCACGGTCATTCCCTCCCTTCTCTACGCTTGCGAAACGTGGACCCCCCTAATGGAACATCTTCGCCGGTTAGAAACATTTAGGCTGGCCTGCCTACGATCCATCCTGGGTTTAACCAGACTGGATTGTGTGAGGAGCTCACAAATCCTTGAAAGATCTGGGCAGGGTCCCATCGGTGAGCTCCTCCGGCAGGCAAGGCTGCGATGGCTGGGTCATGTAGCCCGCATGCCCAGCCACCGCATGCCGAAACAGCTTTTGTTTGGCCGGATTGAGGGGGCTAAGCGGGCGCGGCACGGGCTAGAGAAGAGATGGAGTGATGTGGTACAGGAGGACGTGGAGCTGAGTGGACTTGCCGATGACTGGTACCAGCGGTGTCAAGATCGGCCTCTGTGGAGGAGGCTCGTGAAGGATGCTACTGGGCAGTTGGAGGCAGTCGCCCTCCAACAACAACGGAGGGCGGAGGAGCGACGCTCACAACAGCGAGCGGAGCGCCGGGTGGCTAAAGCACAGCAGGTTGGCACAGTAGGGGGCACAGGTGGTGCATCAGCCAGTCATCTCAGTGAGTCGACCCGTGGCACCTGGGTCTGCCCCGTGACCTCCTGCCAGCGGGCGTTCGACACTTCACGTGGCCTCAGGGTGCACATAGCCTGGCACAAGCGTCGCGGTGACGTCACCGCCACTTAGTGGCGAATGGCGGTTGTTGTTGTTGTTGTGTGTGTGGTAGTAGTCTGTGTGTGTGTGTGGTAGTAGTCTGTGTGTGTGTGTGTGGTAGTCTGTCTGTGTGTGTGTGGTAGTAGTCTGTGTGTGTGTGTGGTAGTAGTCTGTGTGTGTGTGGTAGTAGTCTGTGTGTGTGTGTGTGGTAGTAGTCTGTGTGTGTGTGGTAGTAGTCTGTGTGTGTGTGTGTGTAGTAGTCTGTGTGTGTGTGTGGTAGAAGTCTGTGTGTGTGTGTGGTAGTAGTCTGTGTGTGTGTGTGGTAGTAGTCTGTCTGTGTGTGTGTGGTAGTAGTCTGTGTGTGTGTGTGTGGTAGTGGTCTGTGTGTGTGTGTGGTAGTAGTCTGTGTGTGTGTGGTAGTAGTCTGTGTGTGTGTGTAGTAGTCTGTGTGTGTGTGTGTGTTAGTCTGTGTGTGTGAGTGTGGTAGTAGTAGTCTGTGTGTGTGTAGTAGTAGTCTGTGTGTGTGTGTGGTAGTAGTCTGTGTGTGTGTGTGTTAGTCTGTGTGTGTGTGTGGTAGTAGTCTGTGTGTGTGTGTGTGTGGTAGTAGTCTGTCTGTGTGTGTGTGGTAGTAGTGTGTGTGTGTGTGTAGTAGTAGTCTGTGTGTGTGTGTGTGGTAGGAGTCTGTGTGTGTGTGTGTGGTAGTAGTCTGTGTGTGTGTGTGTGGTAGTAGTCTGTCTGTGTGTGTGTGTGGTAGTAGTCTGTGTGTGTGTGTGTGGTAGTAGTCTGTGTGTGTGTAGTAGTCTGTGTGTGTGTGTGTAGTAGTCTGTGTGTGTGTGGTAGTAGTCTGTGTGTGTGTGTGGTAGTCTGTCTGTGTGTGTGTGGTAGTAGTCTGAGTGTGTGTGTGTGTGGTAGTAGTCTGTGTGTGTGTGTAGTAGTCTGTGTGTGTGTGTGTGGTAGTAGTCTGTCTGTGTATGTGGTAGTAGTCTGAGTGTGTGTGTGGTAATAGTCTGTGTGTGTGTGTGTTAGTAGTCTGTGTCTGTGTGTGTGGTAGTAGTCTGTGTGTGTGTGTGGTAGTAGTGTGTGTGTGTGTGGTAGTAGTCTGTGTGTGTGTGTGGTAGTAGTCTGTGTGTGTGTGTGTGGTAGTAGTCTGTGTGTGTGTGTGTGGTAGTAGTGTGTGTGTGTGGTAGTAGTCTGTGTGTGTGTGGTAGTAGTCTGTGTGTGTGTGTGTGGTAGTAGTCTGTGTGTGTGGTAGTAGTCTGTCTGTGTGTGTGTGGTAGTAGTCTGTCTGTGTGTGTGTGGTAGTAGTCTGTGTGTGTGTGGTAGTAGTAGTAGTCTGTATGTGTGTGTGTGGTAGTAGTCTGTGTGTGTGTGGTAGTAGTCTGTGTGTGTGTGTGTGGTAGTAGTCTGTGTGTGTGTGTGTGGTAGAAGTCTGTCTGTGTGTGTGTGTGGTAGTAGTCTGTGTGTGTGTGTGTGGTAGTATTCTGTGTGTGTGTAGTAGTCTGTGTGTGTGTGTGTAGTAGTCTGTGTGTGTGTGGTAGTAGTCTGTGTGTGTGTGTGGTAGTAGTCTGTGTGTGTGTGTGGTAGTAGTCTGTCTGTGTGTGTGGTTGTAGTCTGTCTGTGTGTGTGGTAGTAGTCTGTGTGTGTGTGTGTGGTAGTAGTCTGTGTGTGTGGTAATAGTCTGTGTGTGTGTGTAGTAGTCTGTGTGTGTGTGGTAGTAGTCTGTCTGTGTGTGTGTGTTAGTAGTCTGGCTCTGACTCCCGGCCACGTAAAACTACGTGGCCGGGAGTCAGAGCCATTCCCTGTACACCTTGGGGTGCGACAGGGATGTCCTCTGGCTCCCACATTATTTAACATCTATTTTGACCACGTAGTTCGTGAAGCCTTCAATAGCTGTACCGGGGGAATCTCCATATGGTACAGATATAATGGGAGGCTAATCGATGCCCGGGTGCGGTCAAGGGATGGCTCCCTATTGCTCAACCACGTTATGTATGCTGATGACTTGGTAATAGCTGCTCAGTCAGAGGAGGAGTTGGAGACGCTGCTGCTGAGACTGGAGCGTGCCACTAAGAGGTGGGGCCTTACCATCAGCCCCACCAAAACTAAGCACCTGCCTGGGTATTTTGTACCATCGGACACTCCACCCCCACAACTCCCAATCGGTGATGGGGCAGTTGTGGAGAGAGTGGAGAGTTTCCCATACCTGGGCAGTGTGCTTATGACTGGCTCCAGTTTAACAGCAGAGGTCTCACTCCGAATCAGTCGAGCGGCAATATCTTTTCATCGGTTGCGTAACGCTGTGTGGAAGCTACCTGGTCTGTCGCTCCGCACTAAGCTTCAGGTCTTCTCGGCCACGGTCATTCCCTCCCTTCTCTACGCTTGCGAAACGTGGACCCCCCTAATGGAACATCTTCGCCGGTTAGAAACATTTAGGCTGGCCTGCCTACGATCCATCCTGGGTTTAACCAGACTGGATTGTGTGAGGAGCTCACAAATCCTTGAAAGATCTGGGCAGGGTCCCATCGGTGAGCTCCTCCGGCAGGCAAGGCTGCGATGGCTGGGTCATGTAGCCCGCATGCCCAGCCACCGCATGCCGAAACAGCTTTTGTTTGGCCGGATTGAGGGGGCTAAGCGGGCGCGGCACGGGCTAGAGAAGAGATGGAGTGATGTGGTACAGGAGGACGTGGAGCTGAGTGGACTTGCCGATGACTGGTACCAGCGGTGTCAAGATCGGCCTCTGTGGAGGAGGCTCGTGAAGGATGCTACTGGGCAGTTGGAGGCAGTCGCCCTCCAACAACAACGGAGGGCGGAGGAGCGACGCTCACAACAGCGAGCGGAGCGCCGGGTGGCTAAAGCACAGCAGGTTGGCACAGTAGGGGGCACAGGTGGTGCATCAGCCAGTCATCTCAGTGAGTCGACCCGTGGCACCTGGGTCTGCCCCGTGACCTCCTGCCAGCGGGCGTTCGACACTTCACGTGGCCTCAGGGTGCACATAGCCTGGCACAAGCGTCGCGGTGACGTCACCGCCACTTAGTGGCGAATGGCGGTTGTTGTTGTTGTTGTTGTGTGTGTGGTAGTAGTCTGTGTGTGTGTGTGGTAGTAGTCTGTGTGTGTGTGTGTGGTAGTCTGTCTGTGTGTGTGTGGTAGTAGTCTGTGTGTGTGTGTGGTAGTAGTCTGTGTGTGTGTGGTAGTAGTCTGTGTGTGTGTGTGTGGTAGTAGTCTGTGTGTGTGTGGTAGTAGTCTGTGTGTGTGTGTAGTAGTCTGTGTGTGTGTGTGGTAGAAGTCTGTGTGTGTGTGTGGTAGTAGTCTGTGTGTGTGTGTGGTAGTAGTCTGTCTGTGTGTGTGTGGTAGTAGTCTGTGTGTGTGTGTGTGGTAGTGGTCTGTGTGTGTGTGTGGTAGTAGTCTGTGTGTGTGTGGTAGTAGTCTGTGTGTGTGTGTAGTAGTCTGTGTGTGTGTGTGTGTTAGTCTGTGTGTGTGAGTGTGGTAGTAGTAGTCTGTGTGTGTGTAGTAGTAGTCTGTGTGTGTGTGTAGTAGTAGTCTGTGTGTGTGTGTGTTAGTCTGTGTGTGTGTGTGGTAGTAGTCTGTGTGTGTGTGTGTGTGGTAGTAGTCTGTCTGTGTGTGTGTGGTAGTAGTGTGTGTGTGTGTGTAGTAGTAGTCTGTGTGTGTGTGTGTGGTAGGAGTCTGTGTGTGTGTGTGTGGTAGTAGTCTGTGTGTGTGTGTGTGTGGTAGTAGTCTGTCTGTGTGTGTGTGTGGTAGTAGTCTGTGTGTGTGTGTGTGGTAGTAGTCTGTGTGTGTGTAGTAGTCTGTGTGTGTGTGTGTAGTAGTCTGTGTGTGTGTGGTAGTAGTCTGTGTGTGTGTGTGGTAGTCTGTCTGTGTGTGTGTGGTAGTAGTCTGAGTGTGTGTGTGTGTGGTAGTAGTCTGTGTGTGTGTGTAGTAGTCTGTGTGTGTGTGTGTGGTAGTAGTCTGTCTGTGTATGTGGTAGTAGTCTGAGTGTGTGTGTGGTAATAGTCTGTGTGTGTGTTAGTAGTCTGTGTCTGTGTGTGTGGTAGTAGTCTGTGTGTGTGTGTGGTAGTAGTGTGTGTGTGTGTGGTAGTAGTCTGTGTGTGTGTGTGGTAGTAGTCTGTGTGTGTGTGTGTGGTAGTAGTCTGTGTGTGTGTGTGTGGTAGTAGTGTGTGTGTGTGGTAGTAGTCTGTGTGTGTGTGGTAGTAGTCTGTGTGTGTGTGTGTGGTAGTAGTCTGTGTGTGTGGTAGTAGTCTGTCTGTGTGTGTGTGGTAGTAGTCTGTCTGTGTGTGTGTGGTAGTAGTCTGTGTGTGTGTGGTAGTAGTAGTAGTCTGTATGTGTGTGTGTGGTAGTAGTCTGTGTGTGTGTGGTAGTAGTCTGTGTGTGTGTGTGTGGTAGTAGTCTGTGTGTGTGTGTGTGGTAGAAGTCTGTCTGTGTGTGTGTGTGGTAGTAGTCTGTGTGTGTGTGTGTGGTAGTATTCTGTGTGTGTGTAGTAGTCTGTGTGTGTGTGTGTAGTAGTCTGTGTGTGTGTGGTAGTAGTCTGTGTGTGTGTGTGTGTGGTAGTCTGTCTGTGTGTGTGTGGTAGTAGTCTGAGTGTGTGTGTGTGTGGTAGTAGTCTGTGTGTGTGTGTAGTAGTCTGTGTGTGTGTGGTAGTAGTCTGTCTGTGTGTGTGGTAGTAGTCTGAGTGTGTGTGTGGTAATAGTCTGTGTGTGTGTGTGTTAGTAGTCTGTGTCTGTGTGTGTGGTAGTAGTCTGTCTGTGTGTGTGGTAGTAGTGTGTGTGTGTGTGGTAGTAGTCTGTGTGTGTGTGTGGTAGTAGTCTGTGTGTGTGTGTGTGGTAGTAGTCTGTGTGTGTGTGTGTGGTAGTAGTGTGTGTGTGTGGTAGTAGTCTGTGTGTGTGTGGTAGTAGTCTGTGTGTGTGTGTGTGGTAGTAGTCTGTGTGTGTGGTAGTAGTCTGTCTGTGTGTGTGTGGTAGTAGTCTGTCTGTGTGTGTGTGGTAGTAGTCTGTGTGTGTGTGGTAGTAGTAGTAGTCTGTATGTGTGTGTGTGGTAGTAGTCTGTGTGTGTGTGGTAGTAGTCTGTGTGTGTGTGTGGTAGTAGTCTGTGTGTGTGTGTGTGTGGTAGTAGTCTGTGTGTGTGTGGTAGTAGTCTGTGTGTGTGTGTGGTAGTAGTCTGAGTGTGTGTGGTAGTAGTCTGTGTGTGTGTGTAGTAGTCTGTGTGTGTGTGGTAGTAGTCTGTGTGTGTGTGGTAGTAGTGTGTGTGTGGTAGTAGTCTGTGTGTGTGTGTGGTAGTCTGTCTGTGTGTGTGTGGTTGTAGTCTGTGTGTGTGTGTGTGGTAGTAGTCTGTGTGTGTGTGGTAGTCTGTCTGTGTGTGTGTGGTAGTCTGTCTGTGTGTGTGTGTGTGGTAGTAGTCTGTGTGTGTGTGTGGTAGTAGTCTGTCTGTGTGTGTGTGGTAGTAGTCTGTCTGTGTGTGTGTGTGGTAGTAGTGTGTGTGTGTGTGGTAGTAGTCTGTGTGTGTGTGTAGTAGTCTGTGTGTGTGTGTGGTAGTAGTCTGTGTGTGGTAGTAGTGTGTGTGTGTGTGGTAGTAGTGTGTGTGTGTGGTAGTAGTCTGTGTGTGTGTGGTAGTAGTCTGTGTGTGTGTGTGGTAGTAGTCTGTCTGTGTGTGTGTGTGGTAGTAGTCTGTGTCTGTGTGTGTGTGGTAGTAGTCTGTGTGTGTGTGTGTGGTAGTAGTCTGTGTGTGTGTGTGGTAGTAGTCTGTCTGTGTGTGTGTGTGGTAGTAGTCTGTGTGTGTGTGTGGTAGTAGTCTGTGTGTGTGTGTGGTAGTAGTCTGTGTGTGTGTGTGGTAGTAGTCTGTGTGTGTGTGGTAGTAGTCTGTGTGTGTGTGGTAGTAGTCTGTGTGTGTGTGTGGTAGTAGTCTGTGTGTGTGTGTGGTAGTAGTCTGTGTGTGTGTGTGTGGTAGTAGTCTGTGTGTGTGTGTGTGGTAGTAGTCTGTGTGTGTGTGGTAGTAGTCTGTGTGTGTGTGTGTGGTAGTAGTCTGTGTGTGTGTGTGTGGTAGTAGTATGTGTGTGTGTGGTAGTAGTGTGTGTGTGTGTGGTAGTAGTCTGTGTGTGTGTGTGGTAGTAGTCTGTGTGTGTGTGTGGTAGTAGTCTGTGTGTGTGTGGTAGTAGTCTGTGTGTGTGTGTGGTAGTAGTCTGTGTGTGTGTGTGGTAGTAGTCTGTGTGTGTGTGTGTGTGGTAGTAGTCTGTCTGTGTGTGTGTGTGTGGTAGTAGTCTGTGTGTGTGTGTGGTAGTAGTCTGTGTGTGTGTGTGGTAGTAGTCTGTGTGTGTGTGGTAGTAGTCTGTGTGTGTGTGGTAGTAGTCTGTGTGTGTGTGTGGTAGTAGTCTGTGTGTGTGTGTGTGGTAGTAGTCTGTGTGTGTGTGTGTGGTAGTAGTCTGTGTGTGTGTGTGTGTGTGGTAGTAGTCTGTGTGTGTGTGTGTGGTAGTAGTCTGTGTGTGTGTGGTAGTAGCCTGTGTGGTAGTAGTGTGTGTGTGTGTGGTAGTAGTCTGTGTGTGTGTGTGGTAGTAGTCTGTGTGTGTGTGTGGTAGTAGTCTGTGTGTGTGTGTGTAGTAGTCTGTGTGTGTGTGTGGTAGTAGTCTGTCTGTGTGTGTGGTAGTAGTCTGTGTGTGTGTGTGTGTGGTAGTAGTCTGTGTGTGTGTGGTAGTAGTCTGTGTGTGTGTGTGGTAGTAGTCTGTGTGTGTGTGTGTGTAGTAGTCTGTGTGTGTGTGTGGTAGTAGTCTGTCTGTGTGTGTGGTAGTAGTCTGTGTGTGTGTGTGTGTGGTAGTAGTCTGTGTCTGTGTGTGGTAGTAGTCTGTGTGTGTGTGTGTGTGGTAGTAGCCTGTGTGTGTGTGGTAGTAGTGTGTGTGTGTGTGGTAGTAGTCTGTGTGTGTGTAGTAGTCTGTGTGTGTGTGTGGTAGTAGTCTGTCTGTGTGTGTGGTAGTAGTCTGTGTTTGTGTGTGTGTGGTAGTAGTCTGTGTGTGTGTGGTAGTAGTCTGTGTGTGTGTGTGTGTGGTAGTAGTCTGTGTATGTGTGTGGTAGTAGTCTGTGTGTGTGTGTGTGTGGTAGTAGTCTGTGTGTGTGTGTGGTAGTAGTCTGTGTGTGTGTGGTAGTAGTCTGTGTGTGCGTGTGTGGTAGTAGTAGTCTGTGTGTGTGTGTGTGGTAGTAGTCTGTGTGTGTGTGTGTGGTAGAAGTCTGTCTGTGTGTGTGGTAGTAGTCTGTCTGTGTGTGCGTGTGTGGTAGTAGTCTGTGTGTGTGTGTGTGGTAGTAGTCTGTGCGTGTGTGTGGTATTAGTCTGTGTGTGTGTGTGGTAGTAGTGTGTGTGTGTGGTAGTAGTCTGTGTGTGTGTGTGTGGTAGTAGTCTGTGTGTGTGTGTGGTAGTAGTGTGTGTGTGTGTGTGGTAGTAGTCTGTGTGTGTGTGGTAGTAGTCTGTGTGTGTGTGTTTGGTAGTAGTCTGTGTGTGTGGTAGTAGTCTGTGTGTGTGTGTGTGGTAGTAGTCTGTGTGTGTGTGTGTAGTAGTCTGGGTGTGTGTGTGTGGTAGTAGTCTGTGTGTGTGTGTGTGGGAGTCTGTGTGTGTGTGTAGTAGTCTGTGTGTGTGTGGTAGTAGTCTGTGTGTGTGTGTGGTAGTAGTCTGTCTGTGTGTGTGGTAGTAGTCTGTGTGTGTGTGGTAGTAGTCTGTGTGTGTGTGTGTGGTAGTAGTCTGTGTGTGTGTGTGGTAGTAGTCTGTCTGTGTGTGTGTGTAGTAGTGTGTGTGTGTGTGGTAGTAGTCTGTGTGTGTGTAGTAGTCTGTCTGTGTGTGTGTGGTAGTAGTCTGTGTGTGTGTGTGTGGTAGTAGTCTGTGTGTGTGTGGTAGTAGTCTGTGAGTGTGTGTGTGTGGAAGTAGTCTGTCTGTGTGTGTGGTAGTAGTTTGTGTGTGTGTGGTAGTAGTCTGTGTGTGTGTGTGGTAGTAGTCTGTGTGTGTGTGTGTGGTAGTAGTCTGTGAGTGTGTGTGTGTGGTAGTAGTCTGTGTGTGTGTGTGGTAGTAGTCTGTCTGTGTGTGTGTGGTAGTAGTCTGTCTGTGTGTGTGTGGTAGTAGTCTGTGTCTGTGTGTGTGTGGTAGTAGTCTGTGTGTGTGTGGTAGTAGTCTGTGTGTGTGTGTGGTAGTAGTCTGTGTGTGTGTGTGTGGTAGCAGTCTGTGTGTGTGTGTGTGTGTGGTAGTAGTCTGTCTGTGTGTGTGTGGTAGTAGTCTGTGTGTGTGTGTGGTAGTAGTCTGTCTGTGTGTGTGTGGTAGTAGTCTGTCTGTGTGTGTGTGGTAGTAGTCTGTGTGTGTGTGTGGTAGTAGTCTGTGTGTGTGTGTGTGGTAGTAGTCTGTGTGTGTGTGTGGTAGTAGTCTGTGTGTGTGTGTGTGGTAGTCTGTCTGTGTGTGTGGTAGTAGTCTCTGTGTGTGTGTGTGGTAGTAGTCTGTGTGTGTGTGTGGTAGTAGTCTGTGTGTGTGTGTGGTAGTAGTCTGTGTGTGTGTGGTAGTAGTCTGTGTGTGTGTGTGGTTGTAGTCTGTGTGTGTGTGTGGTAGTAGTCTGTGTGTGTGTGTGTGTGGTAGTAGTCTGTCTGTGTGTGTGTGTGGTAGTAGTCTGTGTGTGTGTGTGTGGTAGTAGTCTGTGTGTGTGTGTGTGTGGTAGTAGTCTGTGTGTGTGTGGTAGTAGTCTGTGTGTGTGTGGTAGTAGTCTGTGTGTGTGTGTGGTAGTAGTCTGTGTGTGTGTGTGGTAGTAGTCTGTGTGTGTGTGTGTGGTAGTAGTCTGTCTGTGTGTGTGGTAGTAGTCTGTGTGTGTGTGGTAGTAGTCTGTGTGTGTGTGTGGTAGTAGTCTGTGTGTGTGTGTGTGTGGTAGTAGTCTGTCTGTGTGTGTGTGTAGTAGTGTGTGTGTGTGTGGTAGTAGTCTGTGTGTGTGTAGTAGTCTGTCTGTGTGTGTGTGGTAGTAGTCTGTGTGTGTGTGTATGGTAGTAGTCTGTGTGTGTGTGGTAGTAGTCTGTGAGTGTGTGTGTGTGGTAGTACTCTGTCTGTGTGTGTGGTAGTAGTCTGTGTGTGTGTGGTAGTAGTCTGTGTGTGTGTGTGGTAGTAGTCTGTGTGTGTGTGTGTGGTAGTAGTCTGTGAGTGTGTGTGTGTTGTAGTAGTCTGTGTGTGTGTGTGGTAGTAGTCTGTCTGTGTGTGTGTGGTAGTAGTCTGTCTGTGTGTGTGTGGTAGTAGTCTGTGTCTGTGTGTGTGTGGTAGTAGTCTGTGTGTGTGTGGTAGTAGTCTGTGTGTGTGTGTGTGGTAGTAGTCTGTGTGTGTGTGGTAGTAGTCTGTGTGTGTGTGTGGTAGTAGTCTGTCTGTGTGTGTGTGGTAGTAGTCTGTGTGTGTGTGTGGTAGTAGTCTGTCTGTGTGTGTGTGGTAGTAGTCTGTCTGTGTGTGTGTGGTAGTAGTCTGTGTGTGTGTGTGGTAGTAGTCTGTCTGTGTGTGTGTGGTAGTAGTCTGTGTGTGTGTGTGGTAGTAGTCTGTGTGTGTGTGTGTGGTAGTAGTCTGTCTGTGTGTGTGTGGTAGTAGTCTGTGTGTGTGTGTGGTAGTAGTCTGTGTGTGTGTGTGTGGTAGTAGTCTGTCTGTGTGTGTGTGGTAGTAGTCTGTGTGTGTGTGTGGTAGTAGTCTGTGTGTGTGTGTGTGGTAGTAGTCTGTGTGTGTGTGTGGTAGTAGTCTGTGTGTGTGTGTGGTAGTAGTCTGTGTGTGTGTGTGTGGTAGTAGTCTGTGTGTGTGTGGTAGTCTGTCTGTGTGTGTGTGTGGTAGTAGTCTGTGTGTGTGTGGTAGTAGTCTGTCTGTGTGTGGTAGTAGTCTGTGTGTGTGTGTGTGGTAGTAGTCTGTGTGTGTGGTAGTAGTCTGTGTGTGTGTGTGTGTGGTAGTAGTCTGTGTGTGTGTGTGTGGTAGTAGTCTGTGTGTGTGTGTGGTAGTAGTTTGTGTGTGTGTGTGTGGTAGTAGTCTGTGTGTGTGTGTAGTAGTGTGTGTGTGTAGTAGTGTGTGTGTGTAGTAGTCTGTCTGTGTGTGTGTGTGGTAGTAGTCTGTGTGTGTGTGTGGTAGTAGTCTGTGTGTGTGTGTGTGTGGTAGTAGTCTATGTGTGTGTGTGGTAGTAGTCTGTGTGTGTGTGGTAGTAGTCTGTGTGTGTGTGTGGTAGTAGTCTGTGTGTGTGTGGTTGTAGTCTGTCTGTGTGTGTGGTAGTAGTCTGTGTGTGTGTGTGTGGTAGTAGTCTGTGTGTGTGGTAATAGTCTGTGTGTGTGTGTGTAGTAGTCTGTGTGTGTGTGTGGTAGTAGTCTGTCTGTGTGTGTGTGTTAGTAGTCTGGCTCTGACTCCCGGCCACGTAAAACTACGTGGCCGGGAGTCAGAGCCATTCCCTGTACAACTTGGGGTGCGACAGGGATGTCCTCTGGCTCCCACATTATTTAACATCTATTTTGACCACGTAGTTCGTGAAGCCTTCAATAGCTGTACCGGGGGAATCTCCATATGGTACAGATATAATGGGAGGCTAATCGATGCCCGGGTGCGGTCAAGGGATGGCTCCCTATTGCTCAACCACGTTATGTATGCTGATGACTTGGTAATAGCTGCTCAGTCAGAGGAGGAGTTGGAGACGCTGCTGCTGAGACTGGAGCGTGCCACTAAGAGGTGGGGCCTTACCATCAGCCCCACCAAAACTAAGCACCTGCCTGGGTATTTTGTACCATCGGACACTCCACCCCCACAACTCCCAATCGGTGATGGGGCAGTTGTGGAGAGAGTGGAGAGTTTCCCATACCTGGGCAGTGTGCTTATGACTGGCTCCAGTTTAACAGCAGAGGTCTCACTCCGAATCAGTCGAGCGGCAATATCTTTTCATCGGTTGCGTAACGCTGTGTGGAAGCTACCTGGTCTGTCGCTCCGCACTAAGCTTCAGGTCTTCTCGGCCACGGTCATTCCCTCCCTTCTCTACGCTTGCGAAACGTGGACCCCCCTAATGGAACATCTTCGCCGGTTAGAAACATTTAGGCTGGCCTGCCTACGATCCATCCTGGGTTTAACCAGACTGGATTGTGTGAGGAGCTCACAAATCCTTGAAAGATCTGGGCAGGGTCCCATCGGTGAGCTCCTCCGGCAGGCAAGGCTGCGATGGCTGGGTCATGTAGCCCGCATGCCCAGCCACCGCATGCCGAAACAGCTTTTGTTTGGCCGGATTGAGGGGGCTAAGCGGGCGCGGCACGGGCTAGAGAAGAGATGGAGTGATGTGGTACAGGAGGACGTGGAGCTGAGTGGACTTGCCGATGACTGGTACCAGCGGTGTCAAGATCGGCCTCTGTGGAGGAGGCTCGTGAAGGATGCTACTGGGCAGTTGGAGGCAGTCGCCCTCCAACAACAACGGAGGGCGGAGGAACGACGCTCACAACAGCGAGCGGAGCGCCGGGTGGCTAAAGCACAGCAGGTTGGCACAGTAGGGGGCACAGGTGGTGCATCAGCCAGTCATCTCAGTCAGTCGACCCGTGGCACCTGGGTCTGCCCCGTGACCTCCTGCCAGCGGGCGTTCGACACTTCACGTGGCCTCAGGGTGCACATAGCCTGGCACAAGCGTCGCGGTGACGTCACCGCCACTTAGTGGCGAATGGCGGTTGTTGTTGTTGTTAGTAGTCTGTGTGTGTGTGTGGTAGTAGTCTGTGTGTGTGTGTGGTAGTAGTCTGTGTGTGTGTGTGTGGTAGTAGTCTGTGTGTGTGTGTGGTAGTAGTCTGTGTGTGTGTGTGGTAGTAGTCTGTGTGTGTGTGTGGTAGTAGTCTGTCTGTGTGTGTGTGGTAGTAGTCTGTGTGTGTGTGTGTTAGTAGTCTGTGTGTGTGTGTGGTAGTAGTCTGTCTGTGTGTGTGTGTGGTAGTAGTCTGTGTGTGTGTGTGTGGTAGTAGTCTGTGTGTGTGTGGTAGTAGTCTGTGTGTGTGTGTGGTAGTAGTCTGTCTGTGTGTGTGTGGTAGTAGTCTGTGTGTGTGTGTGGTAGTAGTCTGTGTGTGTGTGTGTGGTAGTAGTCTGTGTGTGTGTGTGGTAGTAGTCTGTGTGTGTGTGTGGTAGTAGTCTGTGTGTGTGTGTGTGGTAGTAGTCTGTGAGTGTGTGTGTGTGGTAGTAGTCTGTGTGTGTGTGTGGTAGTAGTCTGTCTGTGTGTGTGTGGTAGTAGTCTGTCTGTGTGTGTGTGGTAGTAGTCTGTGTCTGTGTGTGTGTGGTAGTAGTCTGTGTGTGTGTGGTAGTAGTCTGTGTGTGTGTGTGGTAGTAGTCTGTGTGTGTGTGGTAGTAGTCTGTGTGTGTGTGTGGTAGTAGTCTGTCTGTGTGTGTGTGGTAGTAGTCTGTGTGTGTGTGTGGTAGTAGTCTGTCTGTGTGTGTGTGGTAGTAGTCTGTCTGTGTGTGTGTGGTAGTAGTCTGTGTGTGTGTGTGGTAGTAGTCTGTGTGTGTGTGTGTGGTAGTAGTCTGTGTGTGTGTGTGGTAGTAGTCTGTGTGTGTGTGTGTGGTAGTCTGTCTGTGTGTGTGGTAGTAGTCTGTGTGTGTGTGTGTGGTAGTAGTCTGTGTGTGTGTGTGGTAGTAGTCTGTGTGTGTGTGGTAGTAGTCTGTGTGTGTGTGTGGTAGTAGTCTGTGTGTGTGTGTGGTAGTAGTCTGTGTGTGTGTGTGTGTGGTAGTAGTCTGTCTGTGTGTGTGTGTGGTAGTAGTCTGTGTGTGTGTGTGTGGTAGTAGTCTGTGTGTGTGTGTGTGTGGTAGTATTCTGTGTGTGTGTGGTAGTAGTCTGTGTGTGTGTGGTAGTAGTCTGTGTGTGTGTGTGGTAGTAGTCTGTGTGTGTGTGTGGTAGTAGTCTGTGTGTGTGTGTGTGGTAGTAGTCCGTGTGTGTGTGTGTGTGGGAGTCTGTGTGTGTGTGTAGTAGTCTGTGTGTGTGTGGTAGTAGTCTGTGTGTGTGTGTGTGTGGTAGTAGTCTGTCTGTGTGTGTGGTAGTAGTCTGTGTGTGTGTGGTAGTAGTCTGTGTGTGTGTGTGGTAGTAGTCTGTGTGTGTGTGTGTGTGGTAGTAGTCTGTCTGTGTGTGTGTGTAATAGTGTGTGTGTGTGTGGTAGTAGTCTGTGTGTGTGTAGTAGTCTGTCTGTGTGTGTGTGGTAGTAGTCTGTGTGTGTGTATGGTAGTAGTCTGTGTGTGTGTGGTAGTAGTCTGTGAGTGTGTGTGTGTGGTAGTAGTCTGTCTGTGTGTGTGGTAGTAGTCTGTGTGTGTGTGGTAGTAGTCTGTGTGTGTGTGTGGTAGTAGTCTGTGTGTGTGTGTGTGGTAGTAGTCTGTGAGTGTGTGTGTGTTGTAGTAGTCTGTGTGTGTGTGTGGTAGTAGTCTGTCTGTGTGTGTGTGGTAGTAGTCTGTCTGTGTGTGTGTGGTAGTAGTCTGTGTCTGTGTGTGTGTGGTAGTAGTCTGTGTGTGTGTGGTAGTAGTCTGTGTGTGTGTGTGGTAGTAGTCTGTGTGTGTGTGGTAGTAGTCTGTGTGTGTGTGTGTGTGGTAGTAGTCTGTCTGTGTGTGTGTGGTAGTAGTCTGTGTGTGTGTGTGTGGTAGTAGTCTGTCTGTGTGTGTGTGGTAGTAGTCTGTCTGTGTGTGTGTGGTAGTAGTCTGTGTGTGTGTGTGGTAGTAGTCTGTCTGTGTGTGTGTGGTAGTAGTCTGTGTGTGTGTGTGGTAGTAGTCTGTGTGTGTGTGTGTGGTAGTAGTCTGTCTGTGTGTGTGTGGTAGTAGTCTGTGTGTGTGTGTGGTAGTAGTCTGTGTGTGTGTGTGTGGTAGTAGTCTGTCTGTGTGTGTGTGGTAGTAGTCTGTGTGTGTGTGTGGTAGTAGTCTGTGTGTGTGTGTGTGGTAGTAGTCTGTGTGTGTGTGTGGTAGTAGTCTGTGTGTGTGTGTGTGGTAGTAGTCTGTGTGTGTGTGTGTGGTAGTAGTCTGTGTTTGTGTGGTAGTCTGTCTGTGTGTGTGTGTGGTAGTAGTCTGTGTGTGTGTGGTAGTAGTCTGTCTGTGTGTGGTAGTAGTCTGTGTGTGTGTGTGTGGTAGTAGTCTGTGTGTGTGGTAGTAGTCTGTGTGTGTGTGTGTGGTAGTAGTCTGTGTGTGTGTGTGTGGTAGTAGTCTGTGTGTGTGTGTGGTAGTAGTTTGTGTGTGTGTGTGTGGTAGTAGTCTGTGTGTGTGTGTAGTAGTGTGTGTGTGTGTGTAGTAGTGTGTGTGTGTGTAGTAGTCTGTCTGTGTGTGTGTGTGGTAGTAGTCTGTGTGTGTGTGTGGTAGTAGTCTGTGTGTGTGTGTGTGGTAGTAGTCTGTGTGTGTGTGGTAGTAGTCTGTGTGTGTGTGTGGTAGTAGTCTGTCTGTGTGTGTGTGGTAGTAGTCTGTGTGTGTGTGTGGTAGTAGTCTGTCTGTGTGTGTGTGGTAGTAGTCTGTCTGTGTGTGTGTGGTAGTAGTCTGTGTGTGTGTGTGGTAGTAGTCTGTGTGTGTGTGTGTGGTAGTAGTCTGTGTGTGTGTGTGGTAGTAGTCTGTGTGTGTGTGTGTGGTAGTCTGTCTGTGTGTGTGGTAGTAGTCTGTGTGTGTGTGTGTGGTAGTAGTCTGTGTGTGTGTGTGGTAGTAGTCTGTGTGTGTGTGGTAGTAGTCTGTGTGTGTGTGTGGTAGTAGTCTGTGTGTGTGTGTGGTAGTAGTCTGTGTGTGTGTGTGTGTGGTAGTAGTCTGTCTGTGTGTGTGTGTGGTAGTAGTCTGTGTGTGTGTGTGTGGTAGTAGTCTGTGTGTGTGTGTGTGGTAGTATTCTGTGTGTGTGTGGTAGTAGTCTGTGTGTGTGTGGTAGTAGTCTGTGTGTGTGTGTGGTAGTAGTCTGTGTGTGTGTGTGGTAGTAGTCTGTGTGTGTGTGTGTGGTAGTAGTCCGTGTGTGTGTGTGTGTGGGAGTCTGTGTGTGTGTGTAGTAGTCTGTGTGTGTGTGGTAGTAGTCTGTGTGTGTGTGTGTGTGGTAGTAGTCTGTCTGTGTGTGTGGTAGTAGTCTGTGTGTGTGTGGTAGTAGTCTGTGTGTGTGTGTGGTAGTAGTCTGTGTGTGTGTGTGTGTGGTAGTAGTCTGTCTGTGTGTGTGTGTAATAGTGTGTGTGTGTGTGGTAGTAGTCTGTGTGTGTGTAGTAGTCTGTCTGTGTGTGTGTGGTAGTAGTCTGTGTGTGTGTGTATGGTAGTAGTCTGTGTGTGTGTGGTAGTAGTCTGTGAGTGTGTGTGTGTGGTAGTAGTCTGTCTGTGTGTGTGGTAGTAGTCTGTGTGTGTGTGGTAGTAGTCTGTGTGTGTGTGTGGTAGTAGTCTGTGTGTGTGTGTGTGGTAGTAGTCTGTGAGTGTGTGTGTGTTGTAGTAGTCTGTGTGTGTGTGTGGTAGTAGTCTGTCTGTGTGTGTGTGGTAGTAGTCTGTCTGTGTGTGTGTGGTAGTAGTCTGTGTCTGTGTGTGTGTGGTAGTAGTCTGTGTGTGTGTGGTAGTAGTCTGTGTGTGTGTGTGGTAGTAGTCTGTGTGTGTGTGGTAGTAGTCTGTGTGTGTGTGTGGTAGTAGTCTGTCTGTGTGTGTGTGGTAGTAGTCTGTGTGTGTGTGTGTGGTAGTAGTCTGTCTGTGTGTGTGTGGTAGTAGTCTGTCTGTGTGTGTGTGGTAGTAGTCTGTCTGTGTGTGTGTGGTAGTAGTCTGTGTGTGTGTGTGGTAGTAGTCTGTGTGTGTGTGTGTGGTAGTAGTCTGTCTGTGTGTGTGTGGTAGTAGTCTGTGTGTGTGTGTGGTAGTAGTCTGTGTGTGTGTGTGTGGTAGTAGTCTGTCTGTGTGTGTGTGGTAGTAGTCTGTGTGTGTGTGTGGTAGTAGTCTGTGTGTGTGTGTGTGGTAGTAGTCTGTGTGTGTGTGTGGTAGTAGTCTGTGTGTGTGTGTGTGGTAGTAGTCTGTGTGTGTGTGTGTGGTAGTAGTCTGTGTGTGTGTGGTAGTCTGTCTGTGTGTGTGTGTGGTAGTAGTCTGTGTGTGTGTGGTAGTAGTCTGTCTGTGTGTGGTAGTAGTCTGTGTGTGTGTGTGTGGTAGTAGTCTGTGTGTGTGGTAGTAGTCTGTGTGTGTGTGTGTGGTAGTAGTCTGTGTGTGTGTGTGTGGTAGTAGTCTGTGTGTGTGTGTGGTAGTAGTTTGTGTGTGTGTGTGTGGTAGTAGTCTGTGTGTGTGTGTAGTAGTGTGTGTGTGTGTGTAGTAGTGTGTGTGTGTAGTAGTCTGTCTGTGTGTGTGTGTGGTAGTAGTCTGTGTGTGTGTGTGGTAGTAGTCTGTGTGTGTGTGTGTGGTAGTAGTCTATGTGTGTGTGTGGTAGTAGTCTGTGTGTGTGTGGTAGTAGTCTGTGTGTGTGTGTGGTAGTAGTCTGTGTGTGTGTGGTTGTAGTCTGTCTGTGTGTGTGGTAGTAGTCTGTGTGTGTGTGTGGTAGTAGTCTGTGTGTGTGGTAATAGTCTGTGTGTGTGTGTGTAGTAGTCTGTGTGTGTGTGTGGTAGTAGTCTGTCTGTGTGTGTGTGTTAGTAGTCTGGCTCTGACTCCCGGCCACGTAAAACTACGTGGCCGGGAGTCAGAGCCATTCCCTGTACACCTTGGGGTGCGACAGGGATGTCCTCTGGCTCCCACATTATTTAACATCTATTTTGACCACGTAGTTCGTGAAGCCTTCAATAGCTGTACCGGGGGAATCTCCATATGGTACAGATATAATGGGAGGCTAATCGATGCCCGGGTGCGGTCAAGGGATGTCTCCCTATTGCTCAACCACGTTATGTATGCTGATGACTTGGTAATAGCTGCTCAGTCAGAGGAGGAGTTGGAGACGCTGCTGCTGAGACTGGAGCGTGCCACTAAGAGGTGGGGCCTTACCATCAGCCCCACCAAAACTAAGCACCTGCCTGGGTATTTTGTACCATCGGACACTCCACCCCCACAACTCCCAATCGGTGATGGGGCAGTTGTGGAGAGAGTGGAGAGTTTCCCATACCTGGGCAGTGTGCTTATGACTGGCTCCAGTTTAACAGCAGAGGTCTCACTCCGAATCAGTCGAGCGGCAATATCTTTTCATCGGTTGCGTAACGCTGTGTGGAAGCTACCTGGTCTGTCGCTCCGCACTAAGCTTCAGGTCTTCTCGGCCACGGTCATTCCCTCCCTTCTCTACGCTTGCGAAACGTGGACCCCCCTAATGGAACATCTTCGCCGGTTAGAAACATTTAGGCTGGCCTGCCTACGATCCATCCTGGGTTTAACCAGACTGGATTGTGTGAGGAGCTCACAAATCCTTGAAAGATCTGGGCAGGGTCCCATCGGTGAGCTCCTCCGGCAGGCAAGGCTGCGATGGCTGGGTCATGTAGCCCGCATGCCCAGCCACCGCATGCCGAAACAGCTTTTGTTTGGCCGGATTGAGGGGGCTAAGCGGGCGCGGCACGGGCTAGAGAAGAGATGGAGTGATGTGGTACAGGAGGACGTGGAGCTGAGTGGACTTGCCGATGACTGGTACCAGCGGTGTCAAGATCGGCCTCTGTGGAGGAGGCTCGTGAAGGACGCTACTGGGCAGTTGGAGGCAGTCGCCCTCCAACAACAACGGAGGGCGGAGGAGCGACGCTCACAACAGCGAGCGGAGCGCCGGGTGGCTAAAGCACAGCAGGTTGGCACAGTAGGGGGCACAGGTGGTGCATCAGCCAGTCATCTCAGTCAGTCGACCCGTGGCACCTGGGTCTGCCCCGTGACCTCCTGCCAGCGGGCGTTCGACACTTCACGTGGCCTCAGGGTGCACATAGCCTGGCACAAGCGTCGCGGTGACGTCACCGCCACTTAGTGGCGAATGGCGGTTGTTGTTGTTGTTAGTAGTCTGTGTGTGTGTGTGGTAGTAGTCTGTGTGTGTGTGTGGTAGTAGTCTGTGTGTGTGTGTGTGGTAGTAGTCTGTGTGTGTGTGTGGTAGTAGTCTGTGTGTGTGTGTGGTAGTAGTCTGTGTGTGTGTGTGGTAGTAGTCTGTCTGTGTGTGTGTGGTAGTAGTCTGTGTGTGTGTGTGTTAGTAGTCTGTGTGTGTGTGTGGTAGTAGTCTGTCTGTGTGTGTGTGTGGTAGTAGTCTGTGTGTGTGTGTGTGGTAGTAGTCTGTGTGTGTGTGGTAGTAGTCTGTGTGTGTGTGTGGTAGTAGTCTGTCTGTGTGTGTGTGGTAGTAGTCTGTGTGTGTGTGTGGTAGTAGTCTGTGTGTGTGTGTGTGGTAGTAGTCTGTGTGTGTGTGTGGTAGTAGTCTGTGTGTGTGTGTGGTAGTAGTCTGTGTGTGTGTGTGTGGTAGTAGTCTGTGAGTGTGTGTGTGTGGTAGTAGTCTGTGTGTGTGTGTGGTAGTAGTCTGTCTGTGTGTGTGTGGTAGTAGTCTGTCTGTGTGTGTGTGGTAGTAGTCTGTGTCTGTGTGTGTGTGGTAGTAGTCTGTGTGTGTGTGGTAGTAGTCTGTGTGTGTGTGTGGTAGTAGTCTGTGTGTGTGTGGTAGTAGTCTGTGTGTGTGTGTGGTAGTAGTCTGTCTGTGTGTGTGTGGTAGTAGTCTGTGTGTGTGTGTGGTAGTAGTCTGTCTGTGTGTGTGTGGTAGTAGTCTGTCTGTGTGTGTGTGGTAGTAGTCTGTGTGTGTGTGTGGTAGTAGTCTGTGTGTGTGTGTGTGGTAGTAGTCTGTGTGTGTGTGTGGTAGTAGTCTGTGTGTGTGTGTGTGGTAGTCTGTCTGTGTGTGTGGTAGTAGTCTGTGTGTGTGTGTGTGGTAGTAGTCTGTGTGTGTGTGTGGTAGTAGTCTGTGTGTGTGTGGTAGTAGTCTGTGTGTGTGTGTGGTAGTAGTCTGTGTGTGTGTGTGGTAGTAGTCTGTGTGTGTGTGTGTGTGGTAGTAGTCTGTCTGTGTGTGTGTGTGGTAGTAGTCTGTGTGTGTGTGTGTGGTAGTAGTCTGTGTGTGTGTGTGTGGTAGTATTCTGTGTGTGTGTGGTAGTAGTCTGTGTGTGTGTGGTAGTAGTCTGTGTGTGTGTGTGGTAGTAGTCTGTGTGTGTGTGTGGTAGTAGTCTGTGTGTGTGTGTGTGGTAGTAGTCCGTGTGTGTGTGTGTGTGGGAGTCTGTGTGTGTGTGTAGTAGTCTGTGTGTGTGTGGTAGTAGTCTGTGTGTGTGTGTGTGTGTGGTAGTAGTCTGTCTGTGTGTGTGGTAGTAGTCTGTGTGTGTGTGGTAGTAGTCTGTGTGTGTGTGTGGTAGTAGTCTGTGTGTGTGTGTGTGTGGTAGTAGTCTGTCTGTGTGTGTGTGTAATAGTGTGTGTGTGTGTGGTAGTAGTCTGTGTGTGTGTAGTAGTCTGTCTGTGTGTGTGTGGTAGTAGTCTGTGTGTGTGTATGGTAGTAGTCTGTGTGTGTGTGGTAGTAGTCTGTGAGTGTGTGTGTGTGGTAGTAGTCTGTCTGTGTGTGTGGTAGTAGTCTGTGTGTGTGTGGTAGTAGTCTGTGTGTGTGTGTGGTAGTAGTCTGTGTGTGTGTGTGTGGTAGTAGTCTGTGAGTGTGTGTGTGTTGTAGTAGTCTGTGTGTGTGTGTGGTAGTAGTCTGTCTGTGTGTGTGTGGTAGTAGTCTGTCTGTGTGTGTGTGGTAGTAGTCTGTGTCTGTGTGTGTGTGGTAGTAGTCTGTGTGTGTGTGGTAGTAGTCTGTGTGTGTGTGTGGTAGTAGTCTGTGTGTGTGTGGTAGTAGTCTGTGTGTGTGTGTGTGTGGTAGTAGTCTGTCTGTGTGTGTGTGGTAGTAGTCTGTGTGTGTGTGTGTGGTAGTAGTCTGTCTGTGTGTGTGTGGTAGTAGTCTGTCTGTGTGTGTGTGGTAGTAGTCTGTGTGTGTGTGTGGTAGTAGTCTGTCTGTGTGTGTGTGGTAGTAGTCTGTGTGTGTGTGTGGTAGTAGTCTGTGTGTGTGTGTGTGGTAGTAGTCTGTCTGTGTGTGTGTGGTAGTAGTCTGTGTGTGTGTGTGGTAGTAGTCTGTGTGTGTGTGTGTGGTAGTAGTCTGTCTGTGTGTGTGTGGTAGTAGTCTGTGTGTGTGTGTGGTAGTAGTCTGTGTGTGTGTGTGTGGTAGTAGTCTGTGTGTGTGTGTGGTAGTAGTCTGTGTGTGTGTGTGTGGTAGTAGTCTGTGTGTGTGTGTGTGGTAGTAGTCTGTGTTTGTGTGGTAGTCTGTCTGTGTGTGTGTGTGGTAGTAGTCTGTGTGTGTGTGGTAGTAGTCTGTCTGTGTGTGGTAGTAGTCTGTGTGTGTGTGTGTGGTAGTAGTCTGTGTGTGTGGTAGTAGTCTGTGTGTGTGTGTGTGGTAGTAGTCTGTGTGTGTGTGTGTGGTAGTAGTCTGTGTGTGTGTGTGGTAGTAGTTTGTGTGTGTGTGTGTGGTAGTAGTCTGTGTGTGTGTGTAGTAGTGTGTGTGTGTGTGTAGTAGTGTGTGTGTGTGTAGTAGTCTGTCTGTGTGTGTGTGTGGTAGTAGTCTGTGTGTGTGTGTGGTAGTAGTCTGTGTGTGTGTGTGGTAGTAGTCTGTGTGTGTGTGGTAGTAGTCTGTGTGTGTGTGTGGTAGTAGTCTGTCTGTGTGTGTGTGGTAGTAGTCTGTGTGTGTGTGTGGTAGTAGTCTGTCTGTGTGTGTGTGGTAGTAGTCTGTCTGTGTGTGTGTGGTAGTAGTCTGTGTGTGTGTGTGGTAGTAGTCTGTGTGTGTGTGTGTGGTAGTAGTCTGTGTGTGTGTGTGGTAGTAGTCTGTGTGTGTGTGTGTGGTAGTCTGTCTGTGTGTGTGGTAGTAGTCTGTGTGTGTGTGTGTGGTAGTAGTCTGTGTGTGTGTGTGGTAGTAGTCTGTGTGTGTGTGGTAGTAGTCTGTGTGTGTGTGTGGTAGTAGTCTGTGTGTGTGTGTGGTAGTAGTCTGTGTGTGTGTGTGTGTGGTAGTAGTCTGTCTGTGTGTGTGTGTGGTAGTAGTCTGTGTGTGTGTGTGTGGTAGTAGTCTGTGTGTGTGTGTGTGGTAGTATTCTGTGTGTGTGTGGTAGTAGTCTGTGTGTGTGTGGTAGTAGTCTGTGTGTGTGTGTGGTAGTAGTCTGTGTGTGTGTGTGGTAGTAGTCTGTGTGTGTGTGTGTGGTAGTAGTCCGTGTGTGTGTGTGTGTGGGAGTCTGTGTGTGTGTGTAGTAGTCTGTGTGTGTGTGGTAGTAGTCTGTGTGTGTGTGTGTGTGGTAGTAGTCTGTCTGTGTGTGTGGTAGTAGTCTGTGTGTGTGTGGTAGTAGTCTGTGTGTGTGTGTGGTAGTAGTCTGTGTGTGTGTGTGTGTGGTAGTAGTCTGTCTGTGTGTGTGTGTAATAGTGTGTGTGTGTGTGGTAGTAGTCTGTGTGTGTGTAGTAGTCTGTCTGTGTGTGTGTGGTAGTAGTCTGTGTGTGTGTGTATGGTAGTAGTCTGTGTGTGTGTGGTAGTAGTCTGTGAGTGTGTGTGTGTGGTAGTAGTCTGTCTGTGTGTGTGGTAGTAGTCTGTGTGTGTGTGGTAGTAGTCTGTGTGTGTGTGTGGTAGTAGTCTGTGTGTGTGTGTGTGGTAGTAGTCTGTGAGTGTGTGTGTGTTGTAGTAGTCTGTGTGTGTGTGTGGTAGTAGTCTGTCTGTGTGTGTGTGGTAGTAGTCTGTCTGTGTGTGTGTGGTAGTAGTCTGTGTCTGTGTGTGTGTGGTAGTAGTCTGTGTGTGTGTGGTAGTAGTCTGTGTGTGTGTGTGGTAGTAGTCTGTGTGTGTGTGGTAGTAGTCTGTGTGTGTGTGTGGTAGTAGTCTGTCTGTGTGTGTGTGGTAGTAGTCTGTGTGTGTGTGTGTGGTAGTAGTCTGTCTGTGTGTGTGTGGTAGTAGTCTGTCTGTGTGTGTGTGGTAGTAGTCTGTCTGTGTGTGTGTGGTAGTAGTCTGTGTGTGTGTGTGGTAGTAGTCTGTGTGTGTGTGTGTGGTAGTAGTCTGTCTGTGTGTGTGTGGTAGTAGTCTGTGTGTGTGTGTGGTAGTAGTCTGTGTGTGTGTGTGTGGTAGTAGTCTGTCTGTGTGTGTGTGGTAGTAGTCTGTGTGTGTGTGTGGTAGTAGTCTGTGTGTGTGTGTGTGGTAGTAGTCTGTGTGTGTGTGTGGTAGTAGTCTGTGTGTGTGTGTGTGGTAGTAGTCTGTGTGTGTGTGTGTGGTAGTAGTCTGTGTGTGTGTGGTAGTCTGTCTGTGTGTGTGTGTGGTAGTAGTCTGTGTGTGTGTGGTAGTAGTCTGTCTGTGTGTGGTAGTAGTCTGTGTGTGTGTGTGTGGTAGTAGTCTGTGTGTGTGGTAGTAGTCTGTGTGTGTGTGTGTGGTAGTAGTCTGTGTGTGTGTGTGTGGTAGTAGTCTGTGTGTGTGTGTGGTAGTAGTTTGTGTGTGTGTGTGTGGTAGTAGTCTGTGTGTGTGTGTAGTAGTGTGTGTGTGTGTGTAGTAGTGTGTGTGTGTAGTAGTCTGTCTGTGTGTGTGTGTGGTAGTAGTCTGTGTGTGTGTGTGGTAGTAGTCTGTGTGTGTGTGTGTGGTAGTAGTCTATGTGTGTGTGTGGTAGTAGTCTGTGTGTGTGTGGTAGTAGTCTGTGTGTGTGTGTGGTAGTAGTCTGTGTGTGTGTGGTTGTAGTCTGTCTGTGTGTGTGGTAGTAGTCTGTGTGTGTGTGTGGTAGTAGTCTGTGTGTGTGGTAATAGTCTGTGTGTGTGTGTGTAGTAGTCTGTGTGTGTGTGTGGTAGTAGTCTGTCTGTGTGTGTGTGTTAGTAGTCTGGCTCTGACTCCCGGCCACGTAAAACTACGTGGCCGGGAGTCAGAGCCATTCCCTGTACACCTTGGGGTGCGACAGGGATGTCCTCTGGCTCCCACATTATTTAACATCTATTTTGACCACGTAGTTCGTGAAGCCTTCAATAGCTGTACCGGGGGAATCTCCATATGGTACAGATATAATGGGAGGCTAATCGATGCCCGGGTGCGGTCAAGGGATGTCTCCCTATTGCTCAACCACGTTATGTATGCTGATGACTTGGTAATAGCTGCTCAGTCAGAGGAGGAGTTGGAGACGCTGCTGCTGAGACTGGAGCGTGCCACTAAGAGGTGGGGCCTTACCATCAGCCCCACCAAAACTAAGCACCTGCCTGGGTATTTTGTACCATCGGACACTCCACCCCCACAACTCCCAATCGGTGATGGGGCAGTTGTGGAGAGAGTGGAGAGTTTCCCATACCTGGGCAGTGTGCTTATGACTGGCTCCAGTTTAACAGCAGAGGTCTCACTCCGAATCAGTCGAGCGGCAATATCTTTTCATCGGTTGCGTAACGCTGTGTGGAAGCTACCTGGTCTGTCGCTCCGCACTAAGCTTCAGGTCTTCTCGGCCACGGTCATTCCCTCCCTTCTCTACGCTTGCGAAACGTGGACCCCCCTAATGGAACATCTTCGCCGGTTAGAAACATTTAGGCTGGCCTGCCTACGATCCATCCTGGGTTTAACCAGACTGGATTGTGTGAGGAGCTCACAAATCCTTGAAAGATCTGGGCAGGGTCCCATCGGTGAGCTCCTCCGGCAGGCAAGGCTGCGATGGCTGGGTCATGTAGCCCGCATGCCCAGCCACCGCATGCCGAAACAGCTTTTGTTTGGCCGGATTGAGGGGGCTAAGCGGGCGCGGCACGGGCTAGAGAAGAGATGGAGTGATGTGGTACAGGAGGACGTGGAGCTGAGTGGACTTGCCGATGACTGGTACCAGCGGTGTCAAGATCGGCCTCTGTGGAGGAGGCTCGTGAAGGACGCTACTGGGCAGTTGGAGGCAGTCGCCCTCCAACAACAACGGAGGGCGGAGGAGCGACGCTCACAACAGCGAGCGGAGCGCCGGGTGGCTAAAGCACAGCAGGTTGGCACAGTAGGGGGCACAGGTGGTGCATCAGCCAGTCATCTCAGTCAGTCGACCCGTGGCACCTGGGTCTGCCCCGTGACCTCCTGCCAGCGGGCGTTCGACACTTCACGTGGCCTCAGGGTGCACATAGCCTGGCACAAGCGTCGTGGTGACGTCACCGCCACTTAGTGGCGAATGGCGGTTGTTGTTGTTGTTAGTAGTCTGTGTGTGTGTGTGGTAGTAGTCTGTCTGTGTGTGTGTGGTAGTAGTCTGTGTGTGTGTGTTAGTAGTCTGTGTGTGTGTGTGGTAGTAGTCTGTCTGTGTGTGTGTGTGGTAGTAGTCTGTGTGTGTGTGTGGTAGTAGTCTGTGTGTGTGTGGTAGTAGTCTGTGTGTGTGTGGTAGTAGTCTGTGTGTGTGTGTGTAGTAGTAGTCTGTGTGTGTGTGGTAGTAGTCTGTCTGTGTGTGTGTGTGGTAGTAGTCTGTGTGTGTGTGGTAGTAGTCTGTGTGTGTGTGTGTGTGGTAGTAGTCTGTGTGTGTGTGTGGTAGTAGTCTGTGTGTGTGTGTGGTAGTAGTTTGTGTGTGTGTGTGTGGTAGTAGTCTGTGAGTGTGTGTGTGTGGTAGTAGTCTGTGTGTGTGTGTGGTAGTAGTCTGTCTGTGTGTGTGTGGTAGTAGTCTGTCTGTGTGTGTGTGGTAGTAGTCTGTGTCTGTGTGTGTGTGGTAGTAGTCTGTGTGTGTGTGGTAGTAGTCTGTGTGTGTGTGTGGTAGTAGTCTGTGTGTGTGTGGTAGTAGTCTGAGTGTGTGTGTGTGTGGTAGTAGTCTGTCTGTGTGTGTGTGGTAGTAGTCTGTGTGTGTGTGTGGTAGTAGTCTGTCTGTGTGTGTGTGGTAGTAGTCTGTCTGTGTGTGTGTGGTAGTAGTCTGTGTGTGTGTGTGGTAGTAGTCTGTGTGTGTGTGTGTGGTAGTAGTCTGTGTGTGTGTGGTAGTAGTCTGTGTGTGTGTGGTAGTAGTCTGTGTGTGTGTGGTAGTAGTCTGTGTGTGTGTGTGTGGTAGTAGTCTGTCTGTGTGTGTGTGGTAGTAGTCTATGTGTGTGTGTGGTAGTAGTCTGTGTGTGTGTGTGGTAGTAGTCTGTCTGTGTGTGTGTGGTAGTAGTCTGTGTGTGTGTGTGTGGTAGTAGTCTGTCTGTGTGTGTGTGGTAGTAGTCTGTGTGTGTGTGTGGTAGTAGTCTGTGTGTGTGTGTGTGGTAGTAGTTTGTCTGTGTGTGTGTGGTAGTAGTCTGTGTGTGTGTGTGTGGTAGTAGTCTGTGTGTGTGTGTGTGGTAGTAGTCTGTCTGTGTGTGTGTGGTAGTAGTCTGTGTGTGTGTGTGGTAGTAGTCTGTGTGTGTGTGTGGTAGTAGTCTGTGTGTGTGTGTGGTAGTAGTCTGTGTGTGTGTGTGTGGTAGTAGTCTGTGTGTGTGTGTGTGGTAGTCTGTCTGTGTGTGTGTGTGGTAGTAGTCTGTGTGTGTGTGGTAGTAGTCTGTCTGTGTGTGTGTGGTAGTAGTCTGTGTGTGTGTGTGGTAGTAGTCTGTGTGTGTGTGTGGTAGTAGTCTGTGTGTGTGTGTGTGGTAGTAGTCTGTCTGTGTGTGTGTGTGTGGTAGTAGTCTGTGTGTGTGTGTGGTAGTAGTCTGTGTGTGTGTGTGGTAGTAGTCTGTGTGTGTGTGTGGTAGTAGTCTGTGTGTGTGTGTGGTAGTAGTCTCTGTGTGTGTGTGTGGTAGTAGTCTGTGTGTGTGTGTGGTAGTAGTCTGTGTGTGTGTGTGTGGTAGTAGTCTGTGAGTGTGTGTGTGTGGTAGTAGTCTGTGTGTGTGTGGTAGTAGTCTGTCTGTGTGTGTGTGGTACTAGTCTGTCTGTGTGTGTGTGGTAGTAGTCTGTGTCTGTGTGTGTGTGGTAGTAGTCTGTGTGTGTGTGGTAGTAGTCTGTGTGTGTGTGGTAGTAGTCTGTGTGTGTGTGGTAGTAGTCTGTGTGTGTGTGGTAGTAGTCTGTCTGTGTGTGTGTGGTAGTAGTCTGTGTGTGTGTGTGGTAGTAGTCTGTCTGTGTGTGTGTGGTAGTAGTCTGTCTGTGTGTGTGTGGTAGTAGTCTGTGTGTGTGTGTGTGTCGTAGTAGTCTGTCTGTGTGTGTGTGGTAGTAGTCTGTGTGTGTGTGTGGTAGTAGTCTGTGTGTGTGTGGTAGTAGTTTGTCTGTGTGTGTGTGGTAGTAGTCTGTGTGTGTGTGTGTGGTAGTAGTCTGTGTGTGTGTGTGTGGTAGTAGTCTGTCTGTGTGTGTGTGGTAGTAGTCTGTGTGTGTGTGTGGTAGTAGTCTGTGTGTGTGTGTGGTAGTAGTCTGTGTGTGTGTGTGTGTGGTAGTAGTCTGTGTGTGTGTGTGGTAGTAGTCTGTGTGTGTGTGTGGTAGTAGTCTGTGTGTGTGTGTGTGGTAGTCTGTCTGTGTGTGTGTGTGGTAGTAGTCTGTGTGTGTGTGGTAGTAGTCTGTCTGTGTGTGTGTGGTAGTAGTCTGTGTGTGTGTGTGTGGTAGTAGTCTGTGTGTGTGGTAGTAGTCTGTGTGTGTGTGTGGTAGTAGTCTGTGTGTGTGTGTGTGGTAGTAGTCTGTGTGTGTGTGGTAGTAGTTTGTGTGTGTGTGTGTGGTAGTAGTCTGTGTGTGTGTGTAGTAGTGTGTGTGTGTAGTAGTGTGTGTGTGTAGTAGTCTGTCTGTGTGTGTGTGTGGTAGTAGTCTGTGTGTGTGTGTGGTAGTAGTCTGTGTGTGTGTGTGTGGTAGTAGTCTATGTGTGTGTGTGGTAGTAGTCTGTGTGTGTGTGTGGTAGTAGTCTGTGTGTGTGTGTGGTAGTAGTCTGTCTGTGTGTGTGGTTGTAGTCTGTCTGTGTGTGTGGTAGTAGTCTGTGTGTGTGTGTGTGGTAGTAGTCTGTGTGTGTGGTAGTAGTCTGTGTGTGTGTGTAGTAGTCTGTGTGTGTGTGTGGTAGTAGTCTGTCTGTGTGTGTGTGTTAGTAGTCTGGCTCTGACTCCCGGCCACGTAAAACTACGTGGCCGGGAGTCAGAGCCATTCCCTGTACACCTTGGGGTGCGACAGGGATGTCCTCTGGCTCCCACATTATTTAACATCTATTTTGACCACGTAGTTCGTGAAGCCTTCAATAGCTGTACCGGGGGAATCTCCATATGGTACAGATATAATGGGAGGCTAATCGATGCCCGGGTGCGGTCAAGGGATGGCTCCCTATTGCTCAACCACGTTATGTATGCTGATGACTTGGTAATAGCTGCTCAGTCAGAGGAGGAGTTGGAGACGCTGCTGCTGAGACTGGAGCGTGCCACTAAGAGGTGGGGCCTTACCATCAGCCCCACCAAAACTAAGCACCTGCCTGGGTATTTTGTACCATCGGACACTCCACCCCCACAACTCCCAATCGGTGATGGGGCAGTTGTGGAGAGAGTGGAGAGTTTCCCATACCTGGGCAGTGTGCTTATGACTGGCTCCAATTTAACAGCAGAGGTCTCACTCCGAATCAGTCGAGCGGCAATATCTTTTCATCGGTTGCGTAACGCTGTGTGGAAGCTACCTGGTCTGTCGCTCCGCACTAAGCTTCAGGTCTTCTCGGCCACGGTCATTCCCTCCCTTCTCTACGCTTGCGAAACGTGGACCCCCCTAATGGAACATCTTCGCCGGTTAGAAACATTTAGGCTGGCCTGCCTACGATCCATCCTGGGTTTAACCAGACTGGATTGTGTGAGGAGCTCACAAATCCTTGAAAGATCTGGGCAGGGTCCCATCGGTGAGCTCCTCCGGCAGGCAAGGCTGCGATGGCTGGGTCATGTAGCCCGCATGCCCAGCCACCGCATGCCGAAACAGCTTTTGTTTGGCCGGATTGAGGGGGCTAAGCGGGCGCGGCACGGGCTAGAGAAGAGATGGAGTGATGTGGTACAGGAGGACGTGGAGCTGAGTGGACTTGCCGATGACTGGTACCAGCGGTGTCAAGATCGGCCTCTGTGGAGGAGGCTCGTGAAGGATGCTACTGGGCAGTTGGAGGCAGTCGCCCTCCAACAACAACGGAGGGCGGAGGAGCGACGCTCACAACAGCGAGCGGAGCGCCGGGTGGCTAAAGCACAGCAGGTTGGCACAGTAGGGGGCACAGGTGGTGCATCAGCCAGTCATCTCAGTCAGTCGACCCGTGGCACCTGGGTCTGCCCCGTGACCTCCTGCCAGCGGGCGTTCGACACTTCACGTGGCCTCAGGGTGCACATAGCCTGGCACAAGCGTCGTGGTGACGTCACCGCCACTTAGTGGCGAATGGCGGTTGTTGTTGTTGTTAGTAGTCTGTGTGTGTGTGTGGTAGTAGTCTGTCTGTGTGTGTGTGGTAGTAGTCTGTGTGTGTGTGTGTGTTAGTAGTCTGTGTGTGTGTGTGGTAGTAGTCTGTCTGTGTGTGTGTGTGGTAGTAGTCTGTGTGTGTGTGTGGTAGTAGTCTGTGTGTGTGTGGTAGTAGTCTGTGTGTGTGTGTGGTAGTAGTCTGTGTGTGTGTGTGGTAGTAGTCTGTGTGTGTGTGGTAGTAGTCTGTCTGTGTGTGTGTGTGGTAGTAGTCTGTGTGTGTGTGGTAGTAGTCTGTGTGTGTGTGTGTGGTAGTAGTCTGTGTGTGTGTGTGGTAGTAGTCTGTCTGTGTGTGTGGTAGTAGTCTGTGTGTGTGTGTGGTAGTAGTCTGTGTGTGTGTGTGTGTGGTAGTAGTCTGTGTGTGTGTGTGGTAGTAGTCTGTGTGTGTGTGTGCGGTAGTAGTCTGTGTGTGTGTGTGGTAGTAGTCTGTGTGTGTGTGTGTGGTAGTAGTCTGTGTGTGTGTGTGGTAGTAGTCTGTGTGTGTGTGTGGTAGTAGTCTGTGTGTGTGTGTGTGGTAGTAGTCTGTGTGTGTGTGTGGTAGTAGTCTGTGTGTGTGTGTGTGTGGTAGTAGTCTGTGTGTGTGTGTGTGGTAGTAGTCTGTGTGTGTGTGGTAGTCTGTCTGTGTGTGTGTGGTAGTAGTCTGTCTGTGTGTGTGGTAGTAGTCTGTCTGTGTGTGTGTGGTAGTAGTCTGTGTGTGTGTGTGTGTGGTAGTAGTCTGTGTGTGTGGTAGTAGTCTGTGTGTGTGTGGTAGTAGTCTGTGTGTGTGTGTGGTAGTAGTCTGTGTGTGTGTGTGTGGTAGTAGTCTGTCTGTGTGTGTGTGTAGTAGTCTGTGTGTGTGTGTGGTAGTAGTCTGTGTGTGTGTGGTAGTAGTCTGTGTGTGTGTGGTAGTAGTCTGTGTGTGTGTGTGGTAGTAGTCTGTGTGTGTGTGTGGTAGTCTGTGTGTGTGTGTGTGGTAGTAGTAGTAGTCTGTGTGTGTGTGTAGTAGTCTGTGTGTGTGTGTGTGGTAGTAGTCTGTGTGTGTGTGGTAGTAGTCTGTGTGTGTGTGTGTGGTAGTAGTCTGTGTGTGTGTGTGTGGTAGTAGTCTGTGTGTGTGTGGTAGTAGTCTGTCTGTGTGTGTGTGTGGTAGTCTGTGTGTGTGTGTGGTAGTAGTCTGTGTGTGTGTGTGTGGTAGTAGTCTGTGTGTGTGTGGTAGTAGTCTGTGTGTGTGTGGTAGTAGTCTGTGTGTGTGTGTGTGGTAGTAGTCTGTCTGTGTGTGTGGTAGTAGTCTGTCTGTGTGTGTGTGGTAGTAGTCTGTGTGTGTGTGTGTGGTAGTAGTCTGTGTGTGTGTGGTAGTAGTGTGTGTGTGTGGTAGTAGTCTGTGTGTGTGTGTGGTGTAGTAGTCTGAGTGTGTGTGTGTGGTAGTAGTCTGTGTGTGTGTGTGTGTGGTAGTCTGTGTGTGTGTGTGGTAGTAGTCTGTGTGTGTGTGGTAGTAGTCTGTGTGTGTGTGGTAGTAGTCTGTGTGTGTGTGGTAGTAGTCTGTCTGTGTGTGTGTGTGTGGTAGTAGTCTGTCTGTGTGTGTGTGGTAGTAGTCTGTGTGTGTGTGTGTGGTAGTCTGTCTGTGTGTGTGTGGTAGTAGTGTGTGTGTGTGTGTGGTAGTTGTCTGTGTGTGTGTGTGTGTGGTAGTAGTCTGTGTGTGTGTGTGTGGTAGTCTGTCTGTGTGTGGTAGTAGTCTGTGTGTGTGTGGTAGTAGTCTGTGTGTGTGTGGTAGTAGTCTGTCTGTGTGTGTGGTAGTAGTCTGTGTGTGTGTGTGGTAGTAGTTTGTCTGTGTTTGTGTGTGTAGTAGTCTGTGTGTGTGTGTGTGGTAGTAGTAGTCTGTGTGTGTGTGTGTGTGGTAGTAGTCTGTGTGTGTGTGTGGTAGTAGTCTGTGTGTGTGTGTGGTAGTAGTCTGTGTGTGTGTGTGGTAGTAGTCTGTGTGTGTGTGTGGTAGTAGTCTGTGTGTGTGTGTGGTAGTAGTCTGTGTGTGTGTGTGGTAGTAGTCTGTCTGTGTTTGTGTGTGTAGTAGTCTGTGTGTGTGTGTGTGTGGTAGTAGTCTGTGTGTGTGTGTGGTAGTAGTCTGTGTGTGTGTGGTAGTAGTCTGTGTGTGTGTGTGTGTGGTAGTAGTCTGTGTGTGTGGTAGTAGTCTGTCTGTGTGTGTGGTAGTAGTCTGTGTGTGTGGTAGTAGTCTGTGTGTGTGTGTGTGGTAGTAGTCTGTGTGTGTGTGTGTGGTAGTAGTCTGTGTGTGTGTGGTAGTAGTCTGTGTGTGTGTGTGGTAGTAGTCTGTGTGTGTGTGTGTGGTAGTAGTCTGTCTGTGTGTGTGGTAGTAGTGTGTGTGTGTTAGTAGTCTGTGTGTGTGTGTGGTAGTAGTCTGTGTGTGTGTGGTAGTAGTCTGCCTGTGTGTGTGGTAGTAGTCTGTGTGTGTGTGGTAGTAGTCTGTGTGTGTGTGTGTGGTAGTAGTCTGTGTGTGTGTGGTAGTAGTCTGTGTGTGGTAGTAGTCTGTCTGTGTGTGTGTGTGTGGTAGTAGTCTGTGTGTCTGTGTGTGGTAGTAGTCTGTGTGTGTGTGGTAGTAGTCTGTGTGTGTGTGTGTAGTAGTCTGTGTGTGTGTGTGTGGTAGTAGTCTGTGTGTGTGTGTGTGGTAGTAGTCTGTGTGTGTGTGTGTTAGTCTGTGTGTGTGTGTGTGGTAGTAGTCTGTGTGTGTGTGTGGTAGTAGTAGTCTATGTGTGTGTGTGTAGTAGTCTGTCTGTGTGTGTGTGGTAGTTTGTGTGTGTGTGTGGTAGTAGTCTGTGTGTGTGTGTGGTAGTAGTCTGTGTGTGTGTGGTAGTAGTCTGTGTATGTGTGGTAGTAGTCTGTGTGTGTGTGTGGTAGTAGTCTGTGTGTGTGTGTGGTAGTAGTCTGTGTGTGTGTGGTAGTAGTCTGTGTGTGTGTGGTAGTAGTCTGTGTGTGTGTGTGAGCTTTGTCTGTGTGGTAGACATGGCGACTATCCCTGACGTTACATTATCATCACCATCACCATCATAACCATCACCATCATAACCATCACCATCAACATCACCATCATAACCATCACCATCAACATCACCATCATAACCATCACCATCACCATCATAACCATCACCATCACCATCATAACCATCACCATTACCATCATAAACATCACCATCACCATCATAACCATCAACATCACCATCATAACCATCAACATCACCATCATAACCATCACCATTACCATCATAACCATCACCATCATAACCATCATCATCACCATTATAACCATCTTCATCACCATCATCATCACCATGACTCACATCATCATCATCATCATCACCATCATCACCATTATTATCCCCATCATCATCACCATCATCACCACCATCACCACCACCATCACCACCATCATCACCACCATCATCATCATCACCACCATCACCATCATCACCACCATCACCACCATCACCACCATCATCACCACCATCACCATCATCATCACCACCATCACAATCATCACCATCACCATCATCACCATCATCATCACCACCATCACCACCATCATCATCATCATCACAATCATCACCACCATCACCACCACCATCATCACCATCATCATCACCACCATCACCACCATCATCACCACCATCATCATCATCACAATCATCACCACCATCACCACCACCATCATCACCATCATCATCATCACCACCATCACCATCATCACCAACATCACCACCATCATCACCACCATCATCATCATCACCAACATCACCATCATCACCACCATCATCACCACCATCATCACCATCATCACCACCATCACCACCATCATCATCACCATCATCACCACCATCACACCATCATCAAAATCATCATCACCATCAACATCATCATCATCACCATCATCATCACCACCATCACCACCATCATCATCACCATCATCACCACCATCACCACCACCATCATCACCATCATCATCATCACCACCATCACCATCATCACCACCATCACCACCATCATCACCACCATCATCATCATCACCACCATCACCATCATCACCACCATCATCACCACCATCATCACCACCATTACCACCATCATCATCACCATCATCACCACCATCACACCATCATCAATATTATCATCACCATCAACATCATCATCATCATCAATATCATCATCACCACCATCACCACCATCATCACCACCATCACCACCACCATCACCACCATCATCACCATCATCACCACCATCACACCATCATCACCATCATCATCACCATCAACATCATCATCATCATCATCAATATCATCATCACCATCAACATCATCATCATCAATATCATCATCACCACCATCACACCATCATCACCATCATCATCACCATCAACATCATCATCATCAATATCATCATCAACATCATCATCATCAATATCATCATCACCACCATCACCACCATCATCACCACCATCACCACCACCATCACCACCATCACCACCATCATCATCACCATCATCACCACCATCACACCATCATCACCATCATCTTCACCATCAACATCATCATCATCAATATCATCACCATCAACATCATTATCATCAATATCATCATCAATATCATCATCACCACCATCACACCATCATCACCATCATCTTCACCATCAACATCATCATCAATATCATCATCACCATCAACATCATCATCATCATCAATATCATCATCATCATCAATATCATCATCACCATCATCACCACCATCACACCATCATCAATATCATCATCATGACACTCATCGTTACAGTTTCATCATCATTGTAATGGGTACATCATCAACATCATCATAGATACATCATCATCGTCATAGATACATCATCGTCGTCATGGTTACATCATCATCGTCACGGTTACATCATCATCATCATGGTTACATCATCATCGTCATGGTTACATCATCATCATCGTCATGGTTACATCATCATCATCGTCATGGTTACATCATCATCGTTATGGTTACATCATCATCATCATCGTCATAGATACATCATCGTCATGGTTACATCATCATGGTCATGGTTACATCATCATCGTCATGGTTACATCATCATCGTGGTTACATCATCGTCATGGTTACATCATCATCATCGTCATGGTTACATCATCATCATCGTCATGGTTACATCATCATCGTCATGGTTACATCATCATCATCGTCATAGATACATCATCATCGTCATGGTTACATCATCATCGTCATGGTTACATCATCATCGTCATAGTTACATCATCATCGTCATCACCACCATGACACTCATCATTACAGTATTATCATCATCATGATCACGAATATCACGACAATCATCATCATCAACAACATCACGATCATCATCTACATGATCACGATCATCATGGTTATCATCATGATCACGATCATCATTACAGTATAATAGTCATCATCATCACGATCTTCATTACATGTTAAATAATAATCATCACGATCATCAACATCATCATCTACATCATCACGATCATCATCATGATCACGATCATCATCTACATTATCACGATGATCATGATCACAATCATCGTTACAGTATACTAATAATCATCACGATCATCATCATCTACATCATCACGATCATCATCATCTACATTATCACGATCATCATCTACATTATCACGATGATCATATACACGATCATCGTTACAGTTTACTAATCTTCATCACGATCATCATCTACATCATCACGATCATCATCATCTACATTATCACGATCATCATCTACATTATCACGATGATCATCTACATTATCACAATGATCATATACACGATCATCGTTACAGTATACTCATCATCATCACGATCATCATCATCTACATCATCACGATCATCATCATGATCGCGATCATCATCTACATTATCACGATGATCATGATCACCGTTAAAGTATACTAATCATCACGATCATCATCATCTACATCATCACGATCATCATCATGATCCCGATCATCATCATTTACATTATCACGATGATCATGATCACGATCACCATGATGACCGTTATAATGATGTTGTTGATGATATTGATTATAATGATGTTGATGAAGATATTGATTATGATGATGATATTGATTATGATGATGAAGATGATATTGATTATGATTATGTTGATGAAGATGATATTGATTATGATGATGGTGATGTTGATGATATTGATTATGATGATGTTGATGAAGATGATATTGATTATGATGGTGATGAAGATGATATTGATTATGATGATGATGGTGATGTTGATGATATTGATTATGATGATGTTGATGAAGATGATATTGGTTATGATGGTGATGAAGATGTTATTGATTATGGGTAAAACCTATTCCTAGATGATGATGTTGATTATTTTGATTATAATGATGTTGATGAAGATGATATTTATTATGATGATGATGATGAAGATGATATTGATTATGATGATGATGTTGATGATATTGATTATGATGTTGATGAAGATAATATTGATTATGATGGTGATGTTGATGATATTGATTATGATGATGTTGATGAAGATGATATTGATTATGATGATGATGGTGATGTTGATTATATTGATTATGATGATGAAGATGATATTGATTATGATGATGTTGATGAAGATGATATTGATTATGATGATGTTGATGAAGATGATTTTGATTATGTTGATGAAGATGATATTGATTATGATGATGTTGATGAAGATGATTTTGATTATGTTGATGAAGATAATATTGATTATGATGATGTTGATGAAGATGATTTTGATTATGTTGATGAAGATGATATTGATTATAATGATGTTGATGAAGATTATTTTGATTATGTTGATGAAGATGATATTGATTATGATGATGTTGATGAAGATGATTTTGATTATGTTGATGAAGATGATATTGATTATGATGATGTTGATGAAGATGATTTTGATTTTGTTGATGAAGATGATATTGATTATGATGATGTTGATGAAGATGATTTTGATTATGTTGATGAAGATGATATTGATTATGATGATGTTGATGAAGATGATTTTGATTATGTTGATGAAGATGATATTGATTATGATGATGTTGATGAAGATGATTTTGATTATGTTGATGAAGATGATATTGATTATGATGATGTTGATGAAGATGATTTTGCTTATGTTGATGAAGATGATATTGATTATGATGATGTTGATGAAGATGATTTTGATTTTGTTGATGAAGATGATATTGATTATGATGATGTTGATGAAGATGATTTTGATTATGTTGATGAAGATGATATTGATTACGATGATGTTGATGAAGATGATTTTGATTTTGTTGATGAAGATGATATTGATTATGATGATGTTGATGAAGATGATTTTGATTTTGTTGATGAAGATGATATTGATTATGATGATGTTGATGAAGATGATTTTGATTATGTTGATGAAGATGATATTGATTATGATGATGTTGATGAAGATGATATTGATTATGATGATGTTGATGAAGATGATTTTGATTATGTTGATGAAGATGATATTGATTATGATGATGTTGATGAAGATGATTTTGCTTATGTTGATGAAGATGATATTGATTATGATGATGTTGATGAAGATGATTTTGATTTTGTTGATGAAGATGATATTGATTATGATGATGTTGATGAAGATGATTTTGATTATGTTGATGAAGATGATATTCATTACGATGATGTTGCTGCTATTGATGACGATGCTGCTGCTGATGTTGCTGATGCTGCTGCTGATGTTGCTGATGCTGCTGCTACTGCTGGTGACGTCACCGACTGACTGTGACGTCAGAAGAGGTCCGTGATGGTCGCCGCGGGGCTCCGCGTTGCAGAACTTCCCCCAGAAGCCACCGCGACGGGGCCCTGGGGCCCGCCCACCTCCGCCAGCCCCGCCCCCTGGATACCGCCGAGCCCCACCCCCTGGTTACCACCGCCCCCCGCCCCACGGCTACCGAGCCCCGCCCCATGGTTACCGGACCCCGCCCCCTGGTGACTAGACCCCACCCCCTGGTTACCGAGCCCCGCCCCGTGGCCACCGAGCCCCGCCCCCTGGCTACCGAGCCCCGCCCCCTGATTGCCACCTGGCCCGGGCCCCGCCCCGGGCCCCGCCCCCTGGCCGCCGAGCCCCGCCCCCTGGCCGCCGAGCCCCGCCCCCTGGCTGCCACCGAGGCCCCCCGGGTGGAGCTGCAGGGCCGCGGTGACGCCCCCTAGCAGGGCCGCCATTGGCGGGGCGATCACGTGGGCAGGGGGGGAGCACGTGACGTCACGGCCCCCTGGTTTGGGGCAGCCGCCACCGCTGTTGCTGCTGCTGCTGCTGTTGTTCATGTTGCTGCTGCTGCTGTTGTTGTTGTTGTTGATGTTGTTGATGTTGTTGTTGTTGTTAATGTTGATGTTGTTGTTGAGAATGTTTCTCGGTTCTCCCGCGATTCCGACACCGCCCCCTCCGCCGCCGTGCATGCTGGGAAGGTGATCCGAGGCTCCGCCCATGCCTGCAATGTGGTCACGTGGACAGAAACAGAGAACAGTGGTCCACCCCCCACTCCACCACGCACGCAACCCCCCCCCCCAACAATGAGGCCTGTGCCAGGCTAGGTGCACTTCGAGGCAGGTGCCATGGGTTGTACTGCTGTGCCAGGCTAGGTGCACTTCGAGGCAGGTGCCATGGGTTGTACTGCTGTGCCAGGCTAGGTGCATGAGGAGGAGGTCACGGGACAGACCCAGCAGGTGCCATGGGTTGACTGCTGTGCCAGGCTAGGTGCAGGAGGAGGAGGTCACGGGGCAGACCCAGCAGGTGCCACGGGTCGACTGACTGAGATGACTGGCTGATGCACCACCTGTGCCCCCTACTGTGCCAACCCGCTGTGCTTTAGCCACCCGGCGCTCCGCTCGTTGTTCTGAGCGTCGCTCCTCCGCCCTCCGTTGTTGTTGGAGGGCGACTGCCTCCAACTGCCCAGTAGCGTCCTTCACGAGCCTCCTCCACAGAGTCCGATCTTGACACCGCTGGTACCAGTCATCGGCAAGTCCACTCAGCTCCACGTCCTCCTGTACCACATCACTCCATCTCTTCTCTAGCCCGTGCCGCGCCCGTTTAGCCCCCTCGATCCGGCCGAACAAAAGCTGTTTCGGCATGCGGTGGCTGGGCATGCGGGCTACATGACCCAGCCATCGCAGCCTTGCCTGCCGGAGGAGCTCACCGATGGGACCCTGCCCAGATCTTTAAAGGATTTGTGAGCTCCTCACACAATCCAGTCTGGTTAAACCCAGGATGGATCGTAGGCAGGCCAGCCTAAATGTTTCTAACCAGCGCAGATGTTCTATTAGGGGGGGTCCACGTTTCGCAAGCATAGAGAAGGGAGGGAATGACTGTGGCTGAGAAGATTCCAACCTTCGTGTGGAGCGACAGACCAGGTAGCTTCCACACAGCGTTACGCAACCGATGAAAAGATATTGCCGCTCGACTGATTCGGAGTGAGACCTCTGCTGTTAAACTGGAGCCAGTCATAAGCACACTGCCCAGGTATGGGAAACTCTCCACTCTCTCCACAACTGCCCCATCACCGATTGGGAGTTGTGGGGGTGGACTGTCCGATGGTACAAAATACCCAGGCAGGTGCTTAGTTTTGGTGGGGCTGATGGTAAGGCCCCACCTCTTAGTGGCATGCTCCAGTCTCAGCAGCAGCGTCTCCAACTCCTCCTCTGAGTGAGCAGCTATTACCAAATCATCGAGATACATAACGTGGTTGAGCAATAGGGAGCCATCCCTTGACCGCACCCGGGCATCGATCAGCCTCCCGTCGTATCTGTACCAGATGGAAATTCCTCCGGTACAGGAGGAATCTGATGGGCTATGAAGCTCTTTCTAGACTTGAAGCTTTCATGACTGCAAGGATTCGTACTCTTTGGTTCTATCCTTTTATCTGGCAACAAAACTGACACCTTTTTAACAAGGAGTCATGTTTACATTGACCACAATACCTGCGGTCAGAATGCAAACAAAAAATAACACAAACTCTGATAATGTATGTGGCACTGTCCTTGAATTTGATTGGTCCACACCCGAGACAGCTTTCTTTAGAGGCCCTTAGTCTCACGTTGGTGTTGGACCAGAAGACGCCAAAAGGCGTCACACAACTCAAAGACAATGCACCATCAGACTATGAGAGCTCGGGGTCAAGCATTTACACAACATTGGAAAAACCTCGTTTGCCAGTAACAGATAAAAGGGTAAAAAACCAATTATCATATTTTGTTACTGGCAAATGAGGTTTCCAAAGGCACTTGGTTGAGCTACCCCTACAGCCCTGCTAGAGGCTACCTGGGGGAGCTTTGTCTGTGTGTGTGGTGTGTAGTACATAGACACTGCTGCTGAAACACGCTACTAACGGCACTTGCCCCTACAGCCCTGCTGGAGGCTACCTGGGGGAGCTGTGTCTGTGTGTGGTGTGTGTAGTACATAGACACTGCTGCTGCTACTCGCTACTAGCAGCACTTGCCTCTACAGCCCTGCTAGAGGCTACCTGGGGGAGCTTTGTCTGTGTGTGTGGTGTGTGTAGTACATAGACACTGCTGCTGAAACACGCTACTAACGGCACTTGCCCCTACAGACCTGCTGGAGGCTACCTGGGGGAGCTTTGTCTGTGTGTGGTGTGTGTAGTACATAGACACTGCTGCTGCTACTCGCTACTAGCAGCACTTGCCCCTACAGCCCTGCTAGAGGCTACCTGGGGTAGCTTTGTCTGTGTGTGGTGTGTGTAGTACATAGACACTGCTGCTGAAACACGCTACTAACAGTTTTGTCATTCACAGTTTTATCATCATCGTTACAGCGGCCGTCATCCAGCAGCGGATTGATCCTGGCTGATGATGACGATTCGGCCCAAAGCCCTGACAAAGCCCCCCCGTGTAGCCTGTAACAGACTGTAGGGGCAAGTGCTGTTAGCGAGCGTCTATGAAGGCTACCGGCACTGTGGCTACACACACACGAGGGGGTGGGTGGCCAGCACCACGCCCGGCCGCCTTTGTCTCTCCTAGTGCTAGCGATGTTGACTACACTGCTACACCGCTACACCAGGTACTCATTTGAGGCCGAGTCGACCTAGGGGAGGCCCAGGACCGGTCCAGGTAATCGTTACCGGTGGCGTTGGCCGTGAACGGGAGTCGAACCCGGGTCGCCGTGTTCGTAGTGCAGCGTAGCGCTAACACACACACAGACACACAGACACACACACAGACACAAACACACACAGACACACACACATACACAAACACACACAGACACACACACAGACACACACACATACACAGAGACACACACACACAGACACACACACACAGACACACAGACACACACACAGACACATACACAGAGACACACACACAGACACACACACAAACACACGCAGACACACAGACACACACACACAGACACACACACACAGACACACACACACACAGCCACACACACACAGACACACACACACAGACACACATACACAGACACACACAGACACACACACAGACACACACACAGAGACACACACACACACAGACACACACACAGACACACACATGCATCCCTCCTCACCTGGACACTGTGCGCCCATGGCCCCGCCTCCTAGAGCCGAGGCCCCGCCCCCGATCGACGAGGCTCCACCCTCCTGACCCGACGCCCCGCCCCCCGGCGCTGAGGACCCGCCCCCCGGCACGGAGGCCCCACCCCCACTCTCCTGCCTCAGCAAATTTCGTCTGAACTTGGCTCTGGCGTTTTGGAACCAAACCTGGAACAGCGACCAACCAAACAACCGACAAACATGAACTGCCAATAAACCATCAATAAACCACCAATAAACCACCAATAAACCATCAATAAACCACCAATAAACCACCAATAAACCACCCGTCACCCACCAAACATAAACCATCAAACATAGATCATCAATAAACCACCAATAAACCACCAATCACCCACCAATAAACCACCAATCACCCACCAATAAACCACCAATAAACCACCAATAAACCACCAATAAACCACCAATAAACCATCAATAAACCACCAATAAACCACCAATAAACCACCAATCACCCACCAATAAACCACCAATAAACCACCAATAAACCACCAATCACCCACCAATAAACCACCAATCACCCACCAATAAACCACCAATCACCCACCAATAAACCACCAATAAACCACCAATAAACCACCAATCACCCACCAATAACCCACCAATCACCCACCAATAAACCACCAATCACCCACCAATAAACCACCAATAAACCAGCAAAAAACCACCAATCACCCACCAATAACCCACCAATCACCCACCAATAAACCACCAATAAACCACCAATAAACCACCAATAAACAACCAATAAACCACCAATAAACCACCAATAAACCACCAATCACCCACCAATAAACCACCAATAAACCACCAATAAACCACCAATAAACCACCAATAAACCACCAATCACCCACCAATAAACCACCAATCACCCACCAATAAACCACCAATAAACCACCAATAAACCACTAATAACCCACCAATAAATCACCAATCACCCACCAATAAACCACCAATAAACCACCAATAAACCACCAATAAACCACCAATAAACCACCAATAAACCACCAATAAACCACCAATCACCCACCAATAAACCACCAATAAACCACCAATAACCACCAATAAACCACCAATAAACCACCAATAAACCACCAATCACCCACCAATAAACCACCAATAAACAACCAATAAACCACCAATAAACCACCAATAAACCACCAATAAACCACCAATCACCCACCAATAAACCACCAATAAACCACCAATAAACCACCAATCACCCACCAATAACCCACCAATCACCCACCAATAAACCACCAATAAACCACCAATAAACCACCAATAAACCATCAATAAACCACCAATAAACCACCAATTAACTACCAATAAACCACCAATAAACCATCAATAAACCACCAATAAACCACCAATAAACCATCAATAAACCACCAATAAACCACCAATAAACCACCCGTCACCCACCAAACATAAACCATCAAACATAGATCATCAATAAACCACCAATAAACCACCAATCACCCACCAATCACCCACCAATAAACCACCAATAAACCACCAATAAACCACCAATAAACCACCAATAAACAACCAATAAACCACCAATAAACCACCAATAAACCACCAATAAACCACCAATCACCCACCAATAAACCACCAATCACCCACCAATAAACCACCAATAAACCACCAATCACCCACCAATAAACCACCAATCACCCACCAATAAACCACCAATAAACCACCAATCACCCACCAATAAATCACCAATCACCCACCAATAAACCACCAATAAACCACCAATAAACCACCAATAAACCACCAATCACCCACCAATAAACCACCAATAAACCACCAATAAACCACCAATAAACCACCAATAAACCACCAATAAACCACCAATAAACCACCAATAAACCACCAATCACCCACCAATAAACCACCAATAAACCACCAATAAACCACCAATAACCCACCAATAAACCACCAATAAACCACCAATAAACCACCAATAAACCACCAATCACCCACCAATAAACCACCAATCACCCACCAATAAACCACCAATAAACCACCAATCACCCACCAATAAACCACCAATCACCCACCAATAAACCACCAATAAACCACCAATCACCCACCAATAAATCACCAATCACCCACCAATAAACCACCAATAAACCACCAATAAACCACCAATAAACCACCAATCACCCACCAATAAACCACCAATAAACCACCAATAAACCACCAATAAACCACCAATAAACCACCAATAAACTACCAATCACCCACCAATAAACCACCAATAAACCACCAATAAACCACCAATAAACCACCAATAAACCACCAATCACCCACCAATAACCCACCAATCACCCACCAATAAACCACCAATAAACCACCAATAAACCATCAATAAACCACCAATAAACCACCAATTAACTACCAATAAACCACCAATAAACCACCAATAAACCACCAATAAACCACCAATAAACCACCAATAAACCACCAATAAACCACCAATAAACCACCAACAAACCACCAATAACCCACCAATAAACCACCAATAAACCACCAATAAACCACCAATAAACCACCAATAACCCACCAATAACCCACCAATAACCCACCAATAAACCACCAACAAACCACCAATAACCCACCAATAAACCACCAATAAACCACCAATAAACCACCAATCACCCACCAATAACCCACCAATAACCCACCAATAAACCACCAATAAACCACCAATAAACCACCAATAAACAACCAATAAACCACCAATAAACCACCAATAAACCACCAATCACCCACCAATAAACCACCAATCACCCACCAATAAACTACCAATCACCCACCAATAAACCACCAATCACCCACCAATAAACCACCAATAAACCACCAATAACCCACCAATAAACCACCAATAAACCACCAATAACCCACCAATAAACCACCAATAAACCACCAATAACCCACCAATAAACCACCAATAAACCACCAATAACCCACCAATAAACCACCAATAAACCACCAATAAACCACCAACAAACCACCAACAAACCACCAATAAACCACCAACAAACCACCAATAAACCACCAATAAACCACCAATAAACCACCAATAAACCACCAATAAACCACCAATAAACCACCAATAACCCACCAATAAACCACCAATAACCCACCAATAAACCACCAATAAACCACCAATAAACCACCAATAAACCACTAATAACCCACCAATAAACCACCAATAAACCACCAATAAACCACCAATAAACCACCAATAACCCACCAATAAACCACCAATAAACCACCAATAACCCACCAATAAACCACCAATAAACCACCAATAACCCACCAATAAACCACCAATAACCCACCAATAAACCACCAATAAACCACCAATAACCCACCAATAAACCACCAATAAACCACCAATAAACCACCAACAAACCACCAATAAACCACCAATAAACCACCAATAAACCACCAATAAACCACTAATAACCCACCAATAAACCACCAATAAACCACCAATAAACCACCAATAAACCACCAATAACCCACCAATAAACCACTAATAAACCACCAATAACCCACCAATAAACCACCAATAAACCACCAATAACCCACCAATAAACCACCAATAAACCACCAATAACCCACCAATAAACCACTAATAAACCACCAATAACCCACCAATAAACCACCAATAAACCACCAATGACCCACCAATAACCCACCAATAAACCACCAATCACCCACCAATAAACCACCAATAAACCACCAATAAACCACCAATAAACCATCAATAAACCACCAATAAACCACCAATAACCCACCAATAAACCACCAATAAACCACCAATAAACCACCAATAAACCACCAATAAACCACCAATAAACCACCAATAAACCACCAATAAACCACCAACAAACCACCAACAAACCACCAATAAACCACAATAAACCACCAATAAACCACCAATAAACCACCAATAAACCACCAATAAACCACCATACATAAACCATCAATCATAAACCATCAAACATAAACCATCAATCATAAACCATCAAACATAAACCATCAATCATAAACCATGAAACATAAACCATCAAACATAAACCATCAAACATAAACCATCAAACATAAACCATCAATCATAAACCATCAAACATAAACCATCAAACATAAACCATCAAACATAAACCATCAAACATAAACCATCAAACATAAACCATCAATCATAAACCATCAAACATAAACCATCAATCACAAACCATCAAACATAAACCATCAAACATAAACCATTAAACATAAACCATCAAACATAAACCATCAAACATAAACCATCAAACATAAACCATCAAACATAAACCATCAATCACAAACCATCAAACATAAACCACCAAACATAAACCATCAAACATAAACCATCAAACATAAACCATCAAACATAAACCATCAATCACAAACCATCAAACATAAACCACCAAACATAAACCATCAATCATAAACCATCAAACATAAACCATCAAACATAAACCATCAAACACAAACCATCAAACACAAACCATCAACAATAAACCATCAATCACAAACCATCAAACATAAACCACCAAACATAAACCATCAATCATAAACCATCAAACATAAACCATCAAACATAAACCATCAAACACAAACCATCAAACACAAACCATCAAACATAAACCATCAAACATAAACCATCAATCATAAACCATCAAACATAAACCATCAATCATAAACTATCAAACATAAACCATCAAACATAAACCATCAAACATAAACCATCAAACATAAACCATCAATCATAAACCATCAAACATAAACCATCAATCACAAAACCATCAAACATAAACCACCAAACATAAACCATCAAACATAAACCATCAAACATAAACCATCAATCATAAACCATCAAACATGAAACCATCATACATAAACCATCAAACATAAACCATCAAACATAAACCATCAATCATAAACCATCAAACATAAACCATCAATCACAAACCATCAACATAAACCATCAAACATAAACCATTAAACATAAACCATCAAACATAAACCATCAAACATAAACCATCAAACATAAACCATCAAACATAAACCATCAATCACAAACCATCAAACATAAACCACCAAACATAAACCATCAAACATAAACCATCAAACATAAACCATCAAACATAAACCATCAATCACAAACCATCAAACAGAAACCACCAAACATAAACCATCAATCATAAACCATCAAACATAAACCATCAAACATAAACCATCAAACACAAACCATCAAACACAAACCATCAACAATAAACCATCAATCACAAACCCATCAAACATAAACCACCAAACATAAACCATCAATCATAAACCATCAAACATAAACCATCAAACATAAACCATCAAACACAAACCATCAAACACAAACCATCAAACATAAACCATCAAACATAAACCATCAATCATAAACCATCAAACATAAACCATCAATCATAAACTATCAAACATAAACCATCAAACATAAAACATCAACATAAACCATCAAACATAAACCATCAATCATAAACCATCAAACATAAACCATCAATCACAAACCATCAAACATAAACCACCAAACATAAACCATCAAACATAAACATTAAACATAAACCATCAAACATAAACCATCAAACATAAACCATCAAACATAAACCATCAAACATAAACCATCAATCACAAACCATCAAACATAAACCACCAAACATAAACCATCAATCATAAACCATCAAACATAAACCATCAAACATAAACATCAAACACAAACCATCAAACACAAACCATCAACCATAAACCATCAATCACAAACCATCAAACATAAACCACCAAACATAAACCATCAATCATAAACCATCAAACATAAACCATCAAACATAAACCATCAAACACAAACCATCAAACACAAACCATCAAACATAAACCATCAAACATAAACCATCAATCATAAACCATCAAACATAAACCATCAATCATAAACCATCAATCATAAACCATCAAACATAAACCATCAAATATAAACCATCAAACATAAACCATCAAACACAAACCATCAAACAAAAACCATCAAACATAAACCATCAATCATAAACCATTAATCTTAAATCATCAAACATAAACCATCAAATATAAACCATCAAACATAAACCATCAAACACAAACCATCAATCATAAACCATCAAACATAAACCATCAAACATAAACCATCAAACATAAACCATCAAACATAAACCATCAATCATAAACCATCAAACACAAACCATCAAACATAAACCATCAAACATAAACCATCAAACATAAACCATCAAACATAAACCATCAAACATAAACCATCAATCATAAACCATCAAACATAAACCATCAAACATAAACCATCAATCATAAACCATCAAACACAAACCATCAAACATAAACCATCAAAACATAAACCATCAAACATAAACCATCAAACATAAACCATCAAACATAAACCATCAATCATAAACCATCAAACATAAACCATCAATCATAAACCATCAAACACAAACCATCAATCACAAACCATCAAACATAAACCATCAAACAAAACCATCAAACATAAACCATCAATCATAAACCATCAATCATAAACCATCAAACATAAACCATCAAACATAAACCATCAAACATAAACATCAAACATAAAACCATCAATCATAAACATCAAACATAAACCATCAATCACAAACCATCAAACATAAACCACCAAACATAAACCATCAAACATAAACCATTAAACATAAACCATCAAACATAAACCATCAAACATAAACCATCAAACATAAACCATCAAACATAAACCATCAATCACAAACCATCAAACATAAACCACCAAACATAAACCATCAATCATAAACCATCAAACATAAACCATCAAACATAAACCATCAAACACAAACCATCAAACACAAACCATCAACAATAAACCATCAATCACAAACCATCAAACATAAACCACCAAACATAAACCATCAATCATAAACATCAAACATAAACCATCAACATAAACCATCAAACACAAACCATCAACACAAACCATCAAACATAAACCATCAAACATAAACCATCAATCATAAACCATCAAACATAAACCATCAATCATAAACCATCAAACATAAACCATCAAACATAAACCATCAAACATAAACCATCAAACATAAACCATCAATCATACCATCAAACATAAACCATCAATCACAAACCATCAAACATAAACCACCAAAACATAAACCATCAAACATAAACCATTAAACATAAACCATCAAACATAAACCATCAAACATAAACCATCAAACATAAACCATCAAACATAAACCATCAATCATAAACCATCAAACATAAACCATCAATCATAAACCATCAAACACAAACCATCAATCACAAACCATCAAACATAAACCATCAAACATAAACCATCAAACATAAACCATCAATCATAAACCATCAATCATAAACCATCAAACATAAACCATCAAACATAAACCATCAAACATAAACCAGTCAAACATAAACCATCAATCATAAACCATCAAACATAAACCATCAAACATAAACCATCAATCATAAACCATCAAACATAAACCATCAATCACAAACCATCAAACATAAACCACCAAACATAAACCATCAAACATAAACCATTAAACATAAACCATCAAACATAAACCATCAAACATAAACCATCAAACATAAACCATCAAACATAAACCATCAATCACAAACCATCAAACATAAACCACCAAACATAAACCATCATCATAAACCATCAAACATAAACCATCAAACATAAACCATCAAACACAAACCATCAAACACAAACCACCAACAATAAACCATCAATCACAAACCATCAAACATAAACCACCAAACATAAACCATCAATCATAAACATCAAACATAAACCATCAAACATAAACCATCAAACACACAAACCATCAAACACAAACCATCAAACATAAACCATCAAACATAAACCATCAATCATAAACATCAAACATAAACCATCAATCATAAACCATCAAACATAAACCATCAAACATAAACCATCAAACATAAACCATCAAACATAAACCATCAATCATAAACCATCAAACATAAACCATCAATCACAAACCATCAAACAAAAACCACCAAACATAAACCATCAAACATAAACCATAAACATAAACCATCAAAATAAACCATCAAACATAAACCATCAACCATAAACCATCAAACATAAACCATCAATCACAAACCATCAAACATAAACCACCAAACATAAACCATCAATCATAACCATCAAACATAAACCATCAAACATAAACCATCAAACACAAACCATCAAACACAAACCATCAACCATAAACCATCAATCACAAACCATCAAACATAAACCATCAAACATAAACCATCAAACACAAACCATCAAACACAAACCATCATAACATAAACCATCAAACATAAACCATCAATCATAAACCATCAAACATAACCATCAATCATAAACCATCCATCAAAAACCATCAAAACATAAACCATCAAATATAAACCATCAAACATAAACCATCAAACACAAACCATCAAACAAAAACCATCAAAATAAACCATCAATCATAAACCATTAATCATAAATCATCAAACATAAACCATCAAACATAAACCATCAAACACAAACCATCAAACATAAACCATCAAACATAAACCATCAAACACAAACCATCAAACATAAACCCATCAATCAAAAACCATCAATCATAAACCATCAAACAGAAACCATCAAACATAAATCATCAAACACAAACCATCAAACCATAAACCATCAAACATAAACCATCAAACATAAACCATCAAACATAAACCATCAAACATAAACCATCAAACAGAAACCATCAAACATAAACCATCAAACAAAAACCATCAAACATAAACCATCAATCAAAAACCATCAAACATAAACCATCAAACATAAACCATCAATCACAAACCATCAAACATAAACCACCAAACATAAACCATCAAACATAAACCATTAACCATAAACCATCAAACATAAACCATCAAACATAAACCATCAAACATAAACCATCAAACATAAACCATCAATCACAAACCATCAAACATAAACCACCAAACATAAACCATCAATCATAAACCATCAAACATAAACCATCAAACATAAACCATCAAACACAAACCATCAAACACAAACCATCAACCATAAACCATCAATCACAAACCATCAAACATAAACCATCAAACATAAACCATCAAATACAAACCATCAAACACAAACCATCAAACATAAACCATCAAACATAAACCATCAATCATAAACCATCAAACATAAACCATCAATCATAAACCATCAATCACAAACCATCAAACATAAACCATCAAATATAAACCATCAAACATAAACCATCAAACACAAACCATCAAACAAAAACCATCAAACATAAACCATCAATCATAAACCATTAATCATAAATCATCAAACATAAACCATCAAATATAAACCATCAAACATAAACCATCAAACATAAACCATCAAACATAAACCATCAATCATAAACCATCAAACACAAACCATCAAACATAAACCATCAATCATAAACCATCAAACACAAACCATCAAACATAAACCATCAAACATAAACCATCAAACATAAACCATCAAACATAAACCATCAAACATAAACCATCAATCATAAACCATCAAACATAAACCATCAATCATAAACCATCAAACACAACCATCAATCACAAACCATCAACATAAACCATCAAACATAAACCATCAAACATAAACCATCAATCATAAACCATCAATCATAACCATCAAACATAAACCATCAAACATAAACCATCAAACATAAACCATCAAACATAAACCATCAATCATAAACCATCAAACATAAACCATCAAACATAAACCATCAAACATAAACCACCAAACATAAACCATCAAACATAAACCATCAAACATAAACCATCAATCATAAACCATCAAACATAAACCATCAAACATAAACCATCAAACATAAACCATCAATCATAAACCATCAATCATAAACCATCAATCATAAACCATCAAACATAAACCATCAAACATAAACAATCAATCATAAACCATCAAACATAAACCATCAAACATAAACCATCCAAACATAAACCATCAATCATAAACCATCAATCATAAACGATCAATCATAAACCATCAAACATAAACCATCAAACACAAACCATCAAACATAAACCATCAAACATAAACCATCAATCATAAACCATCAAACATAAACCATCAAACATAAACCGTCAAACATAAACCATCAAACATAAACCATCAAACATAAACCATCAATCACAAACCATCAAACATAAACAATCAAAAATAAACCGTCAAACATAAACCATCAAACATAAACCATCAATCATAAACCATCAAACATAAACCATCAATCATAAACCATCAATCATAAACCATCAAACACAAACCATCAATCATAAACCATCAAACATAAACCATCAAACATAAACAATCAAACATAAACCATCAAACATAAACCATCAAACATAAACCATCAAACATAAACCATCAAACATAAACCATCAAACACAAACCATCAATCATAAACCATCAAACATAAACCATCAATCACAAACCATCAAACATAAACCATCAACACAAACCATCAATCATAAACCATCAATCATAAACCATCAATCATAAACCATCAAACATAAACCATCAATCATAAACCATCAATCACAAACCATCAAACATAAACCATCAAACATAAACCATCAAACATAAACCATCAAACATAAACCATCAAACATAAACCATCAAACAGAAACCATCAAACAGAAACCATCAATCACAGACCATCAAACAGAAACCATCAAACATAAACCATCAAACACAAACCATCAAACATAAACCATCAAACATAAACCATCAAACATAAACCATCAAACATAAACCATCAAACATAAACCATCAAACAGAAACCATCAAACATAAACCATCAAACAAAAACCATCAAACATAAACCATCAATCAAAAACCATCAAACATAAACCATCAAACATAAACCATCAAACATAAACCATCAAACATAAACCATCAAACATAAAGCATCAAACATAAACCATCAAACATAAACCATCAATCAAAAACCATCAAACATAAACCATCAAAACATAAACCATCAAACACAAACCATCAAACATAACCATCAAACATAAACCATCAAACACAAACCATCAAACATAAACCATCAATCAAAAACCATCAATCATAAACCATCAACATAAACCTACAAACATAAACCATCAAACACAAACCATCAATCAAAAACCATCAAACATAAACCATCAAACTTAAACCATCAAACATAAACCATCAAACATAAACCATCAAACATAAACCATCAAACATAAACCATCAATCACAAACTATCAAACATAAACCATCAAACATAAACCATCAAACATAAACCATCAAACATAAACCATCAAACATAAACCATCAAACATAAACCATCAAACATAAACGATCAAAACATAAACCATCAAACATAAACCATCAAACATAAACCATCAAACATAAACCATCAAACATAAACCATCAAACATAAACCATCAAACATAAACCATCAAACATAAACCATCAAACATAAACCATCAAACATAAACCATCAATCAGAAACCATCAATCATAAACCATCAAACATAAACCATCAAACACAAACCATCAAACATAAACCATCAATCATAAGCCATCAAACATAAACCATCAATCATAAACCATCAAACATAAACCATCAAACATAAACCATCAATCATAAACCATCAAACATAAACCATCAAACATAAACCATCAAACATAAACCATCAAACATAAACCATCAAACACAAACCATCAAACATAAACCATCAATCATAAACCATCAAACATAAACCATCAATCATAAACCATCAAACATAAACCATCAAACATAAACCATCAAACATAAACCATCAAACATAAACCATCAAACATGAACCATCAAACATAAACCATCAAACATAAACCATCAAACATAAACCATCAAACATAAACCATAAATCATAAACCATCAAACATAAACCATCAAACATAAACCATCAAACATAAACCATCAAACATAAACCATCAAACATGAACCATCAAACATAAACCATCAAACATAAACCATCAAACATAAACCATCAAACATAAACCATCAAACATAAACTATCAAACATAAACCATCAAACATAAAACATCAAACATAAACCATCAATCATAAACCATCAAACATAAACCATCAAACTTAAACCATCAAACATAAACCATCAATCACAAACCATCAAACATAAACCATCAATCATAAACCATCAAACATAAACCATCAATCATAAACCATCAAACACAAACCATCAAACACAAACCATCAAACACAAACCATCAAACATAAACCATCAATCATAAACCATCAAACATAAACCATCAAACATAAACCATCAAACACAAACCATCAATCATAAACCATCAAACATAAACCATCAAACACAAACCATCAAACATAAACCATCAAACATAAACCATCAAACATAAACCATCAAACATAAACCATCAATCATAAACCATCAATCATAAACCATCAAACACAAACCATCAAACACAAACCATCAAACACAAACCATCAAACATAAACCATCAATCATAAACCATCAAACATAAACCATCAAACATAAACCATCAAACATAAACCATCAATCATAAACCATCAAACATAAACCATCAAACACAAACCATCAAACATAAACCATCAAACATAAACCATCAAACATAAACCATCAAACATAAACCATCAATCATAAACCATCAATCATAAACCATCAAACACAAACCATCAAACATAAACCATCAAACATAAACCATCAAACATAAACCATCAAACATAAACCATCAAACATAAACCATCAAACATAAACCATCAAACATAAACCATCAATCACAAACCATCAATCACAAACCATCAAACATAAACCATCAAACATAAACCATCAAACATAAACCATCAAACATAAACCATCAATCATAAACCATCAAACATAAACCATCAAACATAAACCATCAATCATAAACCATCAAACATAAACCATCAAACATAAACCATCAAACATAAACCATCAAACATAAACCATCAAACATAAACCATCAAACGTAAACCATCAATTATAAACCATCAAACATAAACCACCAATCATAAACCATCAAACATAAACCATCAAACATAAACCATCAATCATAAACCATCAAACATAAACCATCAAACATAAACCATCAAACATAAACCATCAAACATAAACCATCAAACATAAACCATCAAACATAAACCATCAAACATAAACCATAAATCATAAACCATCAAACATAAACCATCAAACATAAACCATCAAACATAAACCATCAAACATAAACCATCAAACATGAACCATCAAACATAAACCATCAAACATAAACCATCAAACATAAACCATCAAACATAAACCATCAAACATAAACCATCAAACATAAACCATCAAACATAAACCATCAATCATAAACCATCAAACATAAACCATCAAACATAAACCATCAATTATAAACCATCAAACATAAACCATCAAACTTAAACCATCAAACATAAACCATCAATCACAAACCATCAAAGATAAACCATCAATCATAAACCATCAAACATAAACCATCAATCATAAACCATCAAACACAAACCATCAAACACAAACCATCAAACACAAACCATCAAACATAAACCATCAATCATAAACCATCAAACATAAACCATCAAACATAAACCATCAAACACAAACCATCAATCATAAACCATCAAACATAAACCATCAAACACAAACCATCAAACATAAACCATCAAACATAAACCATCAAACATAAACCATCAAACATAAACCATCAATCATAAACCATCAATCATAAACCATCAAACACAAACCATCAAACATAAACCATCAAACATAAACCATCAAACATAAACCATCAAACATAAACCATCAAACATAAACCATCAAACATAAACCATCAAACATAAACCATCAAACATAAACCATCAATCACCAACCATCAATCACAAACCATCAAACATAAACCATCAAACATAAACCATCAAACATAAACCATCAAACATAAACCATCAAACATAAACTATCAAACATAAACCATCAATCATAAACCATCAAACATAAACCATCAAACATAAACCATCAATCATAAACCATCAAACATAAACCATCAAACATAAACCATCAAACATAAACCATCAATCATAAACCATCAAACATAAACCATCAAACATAAACCATCAAACATAAACCATCAAACATAAACCATCAATCACAAACCATCAATCACAAACCATCAATCATAAACCATCAAACATAAACCATCAAACACAAACCATCAAACATAAACCATCAATCATAAACCATCAAACATAAACCATCAATCATAAACCATCAAACATAAACCATCAAACATAAACCATCAATCATAAACCATCAAACATAAACCATCAAACATAAACCATCAAACATAAACCATCAAACACAAACCATCAAACATAAACCATCAATCATAAACCATCAAACATAAACCATCAATCATAAACCATCAAACATAAACCATCAAACATAAACCATCAAACATAAACCATCAAACATAAACCATCAAACATGAACCATCAAACATAAACCATCAAACATAAACCATCAAACATAAACCATCAAACATAAACCATCAATCATAAACCATCAAACATAAACCATCAAAGATAAACCATCAAACATAAACCATCAAACATAAACCATCAAACATAAACCATCAAACATAAACCATCAATCACAAACCATCAATCACAAACCATCAAACATAAACCATCAAACATAAACCATCAAACATAAACCATCAATCATAAACCATCAAACATAAACCATCAAACATAAACCATCAAACATAAACCATCAAACATAAACCATCAATCACAAACCATCAATCACAAACCATCAATCATAAACCATCAAACATAAACCATCAAACACAAACCATCAAACATAAACCATCAATCATAAACCATCAAACATAAACCATCAATCATAAACCATCAAACATAAACCATCAAACATAAACCATCAATCATAAACCATCAAACATAAACCATCAAACATAAACCATCAAACATAAACCATCAAACACAAACCATCAAACATAAACCATCAATCATAAACCATCAAACATAAACCATCAATCATAAACCATCAAACATAAACCATCAAACATAAACCATCAAACATAAACCATCAAACATAAACCATCAAACATGAACCATCAAACATAAACCATCAAACATAAACCATCAAACATAAACCATCAAACATAAACCATCAATCATAAACCATCAAACATAAACCATCAAAGATAAACCATCAAACATAAACCATCAAACATAAACCATCAAACATAAACCATCAAACATAAACCATCAATCACAAACCATCAATCACAAACCATCAAACATAAACCATCAAACATAAACCATCAAACATAAACCATCAAACATAAACCATCAAACATAAACCATCAATCACAAACCATCAAACATAAACCATCAATCATAAACCATCAAACATAAACCATCAATCATAAACCATCAAACACAAACCATCAAACACAAACCATCAAACACAAACCATCAAACATAAACCATCAATCATAAACCATCAAACATAAACCATCAAATATAAACCATCAAACACAAACCATCAATCATAAACCATCAAACATAAACCATCAAACACAAACCATCAAACATAAACCATCAAACACAAACCATCAAACATAAACCATCAAACATAAACCATCAATCATAAACCATCAATCATAAACCATCAAACACAAACCATCAAACATAACCGATCAAACATAAACCATCAAACATAAACCATCAAACATAAACCATCAAACATAAACCATCAAACATAAACCATCAAACATAAACCATCAAACATAAACCATCAATCACAAACCATCAATCACAAACCATCAAACATAAACCATCAAACATAAACCATCAAACATAAACGATCAAACATAAACCATCAAACATAAACCATCAATCATAAACCATCAATCATAAACCATCAAACATAAACCATCAAAGACAAACCATCAAACATAAACCATCAAACATAAACCATCAAACATAAACCATCAATCATAAACCATCAAACATAAACCATCAAACATAAACCATTAATCATAAACCATCAAACATAAACCATCAAACACAAACCATCAAACATAAGCCATCAATCATAAACCATCAAACATAAACCATCAATCATAAACCATCAAACATAAACCATCAAACATAAACCATCAATCATAAACCATCAAACATAAACCATCAAACATAAACCATCAAACATAAACCATCAAACATAAACCATCAAACACAAACCATCAAACATAAACCATCAATCATAAACCATCAAACATAAACCATCAATCATAAACCATCAAACATAAACCATCAAACATAAACCATCAAACATAAACCATCAAACATAAACCATCAAACATGAACCATCAAACATAAACCATCAAACATAAACCATCAAACATAAACCATCAAACATAAACAATCAATCATAAACCATCAAACATAAACCATCAAACATAAACCATCAAACATAAACCACCAAACATAAACCATCAAACATAAACCATCAAACACAAACCATCAAACATAAACCATCAATCATAAACCATCAAACATAAACCATCAAACATAAACCATCAAACACAAACCATCAAACATAAACCATCAAACATAAACCATCAAACATAAACCATCAAACATAAACCATCAAACACAAACCATCAAACATAAACCATCAAACATAAACCATCAAACACAAACCATCAAACATAAACCATCAAACATAAACCATCAAACATAAACCATCAAACATTAATCATAAACCATCAAACATAAACCATCAAACATAAACCATCAAACACAAACCATCAAACACAAACCATCAAACATAAACCATCAAACATAAACCATCAAACATAAACCATCAAACATAAACCATCAAACACAAACCATCGAACATAAACCATCAAACATAAATCATCAAACATAAACCATCAAACACAAACCATCAAACATAAACCATCAAACATAAACCATCAAACATAAACCGTCAAACATAAACCATCAAACATAAACCATCAATCATAAACCATCAAACATAAACCATCAATCATAAACCATCAAACATAAACCATCAAACATAAACCATCAAACATAAACCATCAATCCTAAACCATCAAACATAAACCATCAAACATAAACCATCAAACATAAACCATCAAACATAAACCATCAAACATAAACCATCAATCACAAACCATCAAACATAAACCATCAAACATAAACCATCAAACATAAACCACCAATCATAAACCATCAAACATAAACCATCAAACATAAACCATCAAACATAAACCATCAAACACAAACCATCAAACATAAACCATCAAACATAAACCATCAAACATAAACCATCAAACATAAACCATCAATCACAAACCATCAAACATAAACCATCAAACATAAACCATCAAACATAAACCATCAATCATAAACCATCAAACATAAACCATCAAACACAAACCATCAAACACAAACCATCAAACATAAACCATCAAACATAAACCATTAAACATAAACCATCAAACATAAACCATCAAACATAAACCATCAAACATAAACCATCAAACATTAATCATAAACCATCAAACATAAACCATCAAACATAAACCATCAAACACAAACCATCAAACACAAACCATCAAACATAAACCATCAAACATAAACCATCAAACATAAACCATCAAACATAAACCATCAAACACAAACCATCGAACATAAACCATCAAACATAAATCATCAAACATAAACCATCAAACACAAACCATCAAACATAAACCATCAAACATAAACCATCAAACATAAACCGTCAAACATAAACCATCAAACATAAACCATCAATCATAAACCATCAAACATAAACCATCAATCATAAACCATCAAACATAAACCATCAAACATAAACCATCAAACATAAACCATTAATCCTAAACCATCAAACATAAACCATCAAACATAAACCATCAAACATAAACCATCAAACATAAACCATCAAACATAAACCATCAATCACAAACCATCAAACATAAACCATCAAACATAAACCATCAAACATAAACCACCAATCATAAACCATCAAACATAAACCATCAAACATAAACCATCAAACATAAACCATCAAACACAAACCATCAAACATAAACCATCAAACATAAACCATCAAACATAAACCATCAAACATAAACCATCAATCACAAACCATCAAACATAAACCATCAAACATAAACCATCAAACATAAACCATCAATCATAAACCATCAAACATAAACCATCAAACACAAACCATCAAACACAAACCATCAAACATAAACCATCAAACATAAACCATTAAACATAAACCATCAAACATAAACCATCAAACATAAACCATCAAACATAAACCATCAAACATAAACCATCAATCATAAACCATCAAACATAAACCATCAAACATAAACCATCAATCATAAACCATCAAACATAAACCATCAAACTTAAACCATCAAACATAAACCATCAATCACAAACCATCAAACATAAACCATCAATCATAAACCATCAAACATAAACCATCAATCATAAACCATCAAACACAAACCATCAAACACAAACCATCAAACACAAACCATCAAACATAAACCATCAATCATAAACCATCAAACATAAACCATCAAACATAAACCATCAAACACAAACCATCAATCATAAACCATCAAACCTAAACCATCAAACACAAACCATCAAACATAAACCATCAAACATAAACCATCAAACATAAACCATCAAACATAAACCATCAATCATAAACCATCAATCATAAACCATCAAACACAAACCATCAAACATAAACCATCAAACATAAACCATCAAACATAAACCATCAAACATAAACCATCAAACATAAACCATCAAACATAAACCATCAAACATAAACCATCAAACATAAACCATCAATCACAAACCATCAATCACAAACCATCAAACATAAACCATCAAACATAAACCATCAAACATAAACCATCAAACATAAACCATCAAACATAAACTATCAAACATAAACCATCAATCATAAACCATCAAACATAAACCATCAAACATAAACCATCAATCATAAACCATCAAACATAAACCATCAAACATAAACCATCAAACATAAACCATCAATCATAAACCATCAAACATAAACCATCAAACATAAACCATCAAACATAAACCATCAAACATAAACCATCAATCACAAACCATCAATCACAAACCATCAATCATAAACCATCAAACATAAACCATCAAACACAAACCATCAAACATAAACCATCAATCATAAACCATCAAACATAAACCATCAATCATAAACCATCAAACATAAACCATCAAACATAAACCATCAATCATAAACCATCAAACATAAACCATCAAACATAAACCATCAAACATAAACCATCAAACACAAACCATCAAACATAAACCATCAATCATAAACCATCAAACATAAACCATCAATCATAAACCATCAAACATAAACCATCAAACATAAACCATCAAACATAAACCATCAAACATAAACCATCAAACATGAACCATCAAACATAAACCATCAAACATAAACCATCAAACATAAACCATCAAACATAAACCATCAATCATAAACCATCAAACATAAACCATCAAAGATAAACCATCAAACATAAACCATCAAACATAAACCATCAAACATAAACCATCAAACATAAACCATCAATCACAAACCATCAATCACAAACCATCAAACATAAACCATCAAACATAAACCATCAAACATAAACCATCAAACATAAACCATCAAACATAAACCATCAATCACAAACCATCAAACATAAGCCATCAAACACAAACCATCAAACATAAACCATCAATCATAAACCATCAAACACAAACCATCAAACACAAACCATCAAACACAAACCATCAAACATAAACCATCAATCATAAACCATCAAACATAAACCATCAAACATAAACCATCAAACACAAACCATCAATCATAAACCATCAAACATAAACCATCAAACACAAACCATCAAACATAAACCATCAAACACAAACCATCAAACATAAACCATCAAACATAAACCATCAATCATAAACCATCAATCATAAACCATCAAACACAAACCATCAAACATAACCGATCAAACATAAACCATCAAACATAAACCATCAAACATAAACCATCAAACATAAACCATCAAACATAAACCATCAAACATAAACCATCAAACATAAACCATCAATCACAAACCATCAATCACAAACCATCAAACATAAACCATCAAACATAAACCATCAAACATAAACGATCAAACATAAACGATCAAACATAAACCATCAAACATAAACCATCAATCATAAACCATCAATCATAAACCATCAAATATAAACCATCAAAGACAAACCATCAAACATAAACCATCAAACATAAACCATCAAACATAAACCATCAATCATAAACCATCAAACATAAACCATCAAACATAAACCATTAATCATAAACCATCAAACATAAACCATCAAACACAAACCATCAAACATAAGCCATCAATCATAAACCATCAAACATAAACCATCAATCATAAACCATCAAACATAAACCATCAAACATAAACCATCAATCATAAACCATCAAACATAAACCATCAAACATAAACCATCAAACATAAACCATCAAACATAAACCATCAAACACAAACCATCAAACATAAACCATCAATCATAAACCATCAAACATAAACCATCAATCATAAACCATCAAACATAAACCATCAAACATAAACCATCAAACATAAACCATCAAACATAAACCATCAAACATGAACCATCAAACATAAACCATCAAACATAAACCATCAAACATAAACCATCAAACATGAACAATAAATCATAAACCATCAAACATAAACCATCAAACATAAACCATCAAACATAAACCACCAAACATAAACCATCAAACATAAACCATCAAACACAAACCATCAAACATAAACCATCAATCATAAACCATCAAACATAAACCATCAAACATAAACCATCAAACACAAACCATCAAACATAAACCATCAAACATAAACCATCAAACATAAACCATCAAACATAAACCATCAAACACAAACCATCAAACATAAACCATCAAACATAAACCATCAAACACAAACCATCAAACATAAACCATCAAACATAAACCATCAAACATAAACCATCAAACATTAATCATAAACCATCAAACATAAACCATCAAACATAAACCATCAAACACAAACCATCAAACACAAACCATCAAACATAAACCATCAAACATAAACCATCAAACATAAACCATCAAACATAAACCATCAAACACAAACCATCGAACATAAACCATCAAACATAAATCATCAAACATAAACCATCAAACACAAACCATCAAACATAAACCATCAAACATAAACCATCAAACATAAACCGTCAAACATAAACCATCAAACATAAACCATCAATCATAAACCATCAATCACAACCATCAATCATAAACCATCAAACATAAACCATCAAACATAAACCATCAAACATAAACCATCAATCATAAACCATCAATCATAAACCATCAAACATAAACCATCAAACATAAACCATCAAACATAAACCATCAGACATAAACCATCAATCACAAACCATCAAACATAAACCATCAAACATAAACCATCAAACATAAACCACCAATCATAAACCATCAAACATAAACCATCAAACATAAACCATCAAACATAAACCATCAAACACAAACCATCAAACATAAACCATCAATCATAAACCATCAAACATAAACCATCAAACATAAACCATCAATCACAAACCATCAAACATAAACCATCAAACATAAACCATCAAACATAAACCATCAAACATAAACCATCAAACACAAACCATCAAACATAAACCATCAATCATAAACCATCAAACATAAACCATCAAACATAAACCATTAAACATAAACCATCAAACATAAACCATCAAACATAAACCATCAAACATAAACCATCAAACATAAACCATCAATCACAAACCATCAAACATAAACCATCAAACATAAACCATCAAACATAAACAATCAATCATAAACCATCAAACATAAACCATTAAACATAAACCATCAAACATAAACCATCAAACATAAACCGTCAAACATAAACCATCAAACATAAACCATCAATCATAAACCATCAATCATAAACCATCAAACATAAACCATCAAACATAAACCATCAAACACAAACCATCAAACATAAACCATCAAACATAAACCATCAAACATAAACCATCAAACATAAACCATCAAACACAAACCATCAAACATAAACCATCAAACATAAACCATCAAACACAAACCATCAAACATAAACCATCAAACATAAACCATCAAACATAAACCATCAAACACAAACCATCAAACATAAACCATCAATCATAAACCATCAAACATAAACCATCAAACATAAACCATTAAACATAAACCATCAAACATAAACCATCAAACATAAACCATCAAACATAAACCATCAAACATAAACCATCAATCACAAACCATCAAACATAAACCATCAAACATAAACCATCAAACATAAACAATCAATCATAAACCATCAAACATAAACCATTAAACATAAACCATCAAACATAAACCATCAAACATAAACCGTCAAACATAAACCATCAAACATAAACCATCAATCATAAACCATCAATCATAAACCATCAAACATAAACCATCAAACATAAACCATCAAACACAAACCATCAAACATAAACCATCAAACATAAACCATCAAACATAAACCATCAAACATAAACCATCAAACACAAACCATCAAACATAAACCATCAAACATAAACCATCAAACACAAACCATCAAACATAAACCATCAAACATAAACCATCAAACATAAACCATCAAACATTAATCATAAACCATCAAACATAAACCATCAAACATAAACCATCAAACACAAACCATCAAACACAAACCATCAAACACAAACCATCAAACATAAACCATCAAACATAAACTATCAAACATAAACCATCAATCACAAACCATCAAACACAAACCATCAAACATAAACCATCAAACATAAACCATCAAACATAAACCATCAAACATAAACCATCAAACACAAAGCATCAAACATAAACCATCAAACATAAACCATCAAACATAAACCATCAAACATAAACCATCAATCATAAACAATCAAACATAAACCATCAATCATAAACCATCAAACATAAACCATCAAACATAAACCATCAAACATAAACCATCAAACATAAACCATCAAACATAAACCATCAAACATAAACCATCAAACACAAACCATCAAACATAAACCATCAAACATAAACCATCAAACATAAACTATCAAACATAAACCATCAATCACAAACCATCAAACATAAACCATCAATCACAAACCATCAAACATAAACCATCAAACATAAACCATCAAACATAAACCATCAAACATAAACCATCAAACATAAACTATCAAACATAAACCATCAATCACAAACCATCAAACATAAACCATCAAACATAAACCATCAAACATAAACCATCAAACATAAACCATCAAACATAAACCATCAAACACAAAGCATCAAACATAAACCATCGAACATAAACCATCAATCACAAACCATCAAACACAAACCATCAAACATAAACCATCAAACATAAACCATCAAACATAAACCATCAAACATAAACCATCAAACACAAAGCATCAAACATAAACCATCAAACATAAACCATCAAACATAAACCATCAAACATAAACCATCAAACATAAACCATCAAACATAAACCATCAATCATAAACCATCAAACATAAACCATCAAACATAAACCATCAAACATAAACCATCAAACATAAACCATCAAACATAAACCATCAAACATAAACCATCAAACACAAACCATCAAACATAAACCATCAAACATAAACCATCAAACATAAACTATCAAACATAAACCATCAATCACAAACCATCAAACATAAACCATCAATCACAAACCATCAAACATAAACCATCAAACACAAAGCATCAAACATAAACCATCAATCATAAACCATTAAACATAAACCATCAAACATAAACCATCAAACATAAACAATCAATCATAAACCATCAAACATAAACAATCAATCATAAACCATCAAACATAAACCATCAATCCCAAACCATCAAACATAAACCATCAAACATAAACCATCAAACATAAACCATCAAACATAAACCATCAAACATAAACCATCAAACATAAACCATCAAACATAAACCATCAAACATAAACCATCAAACATAAACCATCAAACATAAACCATCAAACATAAACCATCAAACATAAACCATTAAACATAAACCATTAAACATAAACCATCAAACATAAACCATAAATCATAAACCATCAATCATAAACCATCAATCATAAACCATCAAACACAAACCATCAATCACAAACCATCAAACACAAAGCATCAAACATAAACCATCAATCATAAACCATCAATCATAAACCATCAATCATAAACCATCAAACATAAACCATCAAACATAAACCATCAAACATAAACCATCAAACATAAACCATCAAACATAAACCATCAAACATAAACCATCAATCATAAACCATCAAACATAAACCATCAAACATAAACCATCAAACATAAACCATCAAACATAAACCATCAAACATAAACCATCAAACATAAACCATCAAACACAAACCATCAAACATAAACCATCAAACATAAACCATCAAACATAAACTATCAAACATAAACCATCAATCACAAACCATCAAACATAAACCATCAATCACAAACCATCAAACATAAACCATCAAACACAAAGCATCAAACATAAACCATCAATCATAAACCATTAAACATAAACCATCAAACATAAACCATCAAACATAAACAATCAATCATAAACCATCAAACATAAACAATCAATCATAAACCATCAAACATAAACCATCAATCCCAAACCATCAAACATAAACCATCAAACATAAACCATCAAACATAAACCATCAAACATAAACCATCAAACATAAACCATCAAACATAAACCATCAAACATAAACCATCAAACATAAACCATCAAACATAAACCATCAAACATAAACCATCAAACATAAACCATTAAACATAAACCATCAAACATAAACCATAAATCATAAACCATCAATCATAAACCATCAATCATAAACCATCAAACACAAACCATCAATCACAAACCATCAAACACAAAGCATCAAACATAAACCATCAATCATAAACCATCAATCATAAACCATCAATCATAAACCATCAAACATAAACCATCAAACATAAACCATCAAACATAAACCATCAAACATAAACCATCAAACATAAACCATCAAACATAAACCATCAATCATAGACCATCAATCATAAACCATGAAACATAAACCATCAAACATAAACCATCAACCATAAACCATCAATCACAAACCATCAATCATGAACCATCAATCATAAACCATCAAACATAAACCATCAAACATAAACCATCAAACATAAACCATCAATCATAAACCATCAATCATAAACCATCAAACATAAACCATCAAACATCAACCATCAAACATAAACCACCAAACATAAACCATCAAACATAAACCATCAAACACAAACCATCAAACATAAACCATCAATCATAAACCATCAAACATAAACCATCAAACATAAACCATCAAACATAAACCATCAAACACAAACCATCAAACATAAACCATCAAACATAAACCATCAAACATAAACCAACAAACATAAACCATCAAACACAAACCATCAAACATAAACCATCAAACATTAACCATCAATCATAAACCATCAAACATAAACCATCAAACATAAACCATCAAACATAAACCATCAAACACAAACCATCAAACATAAACCATCAAACATAAACCATCAAACATAAACCATCAAACATAAACCATCAAACATAAACCATTAAACATAAACCATCAAACATAAACCATCAAACATAAACCATCAAACATAAACCATCAAACATAAACCAATAAACATAAACCATCAAACATAAACCATCAATCATAAACCATCAATCATAAACCATCAAACATAAACCATCAAACAAAAACCATCAAACATAAACCATCAATCATAAACCATCAAACACAAACCATCAATCACAAACCATCAAACACAAAGCATCAAACATAAACCATCAATCATAAACCATTAAACATAAACCATCAAACATAAACCATCAAACATAAACAATCAATCATAAACCATCAAACATAAACAATCAATCATAAACCATCAAACATAAACCATCAATCCCAAACCATCAAACATAAACCATCAAACATAAACCATCAAACATAAACCATCAAACATCAAACATAAACCATCAAACATAAACCATCAAACATAAACCATCAAACATAAACCATCAAACATAAACCATTAAACATAAACCATCAAACATAAACCATCAATCATAAACCATCAATCATAAACCATCAATCATAAACCATCAAACACAAACCATCAATCACAAACCATCAAACACAAAGCATCAAACATAAACCATCAATCATAAACCATCAATCATAAACCATCAATCATAAACCATCAAACATAAACCATCAAACATAAACCATCAAACATAAACCATCAAACATAAACCATCAAACATAAACCATCAAACATAAACCATCAATCATAGACCATCAATCATAAACCATGAAACATAAACCATCAAACATAAACCATCAACCATAAACCATCAATCACAAACCATCAATCACGAACCATCAATCATAAACCATCAAACATAAACCATCAAACATAAACCATCAAACATAAACCATCAATCATAAACCATCAATCATAAACCATCAAACATAAACCATCAAACATCAACCATCAAACATAAACCACCAAACATAAACCATCAAACATAAACCATCAAACACAAACCATCAAACATAAACCATCAATCATAAACCATCAAACATAAACCATCAAACATAAACCATCAAACATAAACCATCAAACACAAACCATCAAACATAAACCATCAAACATAAACCATCAAACATAAACCATCAAACATAAACCATCAAACACAAACCATCAAACATAAACCATCAAACATAAACCATCAAACACAAACCATCAAACATAAACCATCAAACATAAACCATCAAACATAAACCATCAAACATTAACCATCAATCATAAACCATCAAACATAAACCATCAAACATAAACCATCAAACATAAACCATCAAACACAAACCATCAAACATAAACCATCAAACATAAACCATCAAACATAAACCATCAAACATAAACCATCAAACACAAACCATCAAACATAAACCATCAAACATAAACCATCAAACATAAACCATCAAACACAAACCATCAAACATAAACCATCAAACATAAACCATCAAACATAAACCATCAAACATAAACCATCAAACAAAAACCATCAAACATAAACCATCAAACATAAACCATCAAACACAAACCATCAAACATAAACCATCAAACATAAACCATCAAACATAAACCATCAAACATAAACCATCAAACATAAACCATCAAACACAAACCATCAAACATAAACCATCAAACATAAACCATCAAACATAAACCATCAAACATTAACCATCAATCATAAACCATCAAACACAAACCATCAAACACAAACCATCAAACATAAACCATCAAACATTAACCATCAATCATAAACCATCAAACATAAACCATCAAACATAAACCATCAAACATAAACCATCAATCATAAACAATCAAACATAAACCATCAAACACAAACCATCAAACATAAACCATCAAACATAAACCATCAAACATAAACCATCAAACATAAACCATCAAACACAAACCATCAAACATAAACCATCAAACATAAACCATCAAACACAAACCATGAAACATAAACCATCAAACATAAACCATCAAACATAAACCATCAAACATAAACCATCAAACATAAACCATCAAACATAAACCATCAAACATAAACCATCAAACACAAACCATCAAACATAAACCATCAAACATAAACCATCAAACATAAACCATCAAACATAAACCATCAAACAAAAACCATCAAACATAAACCATCAAACATAAACCATCAAACACAAACCATCAAACATAAACCATCAAACATAAACCATCAAACATAAACCATCAAACATAAACCATCAAACATAAACCATCAAACACAAACCATCAAACATAAACCATCAAACATAAACCATCAAACATAAACCATCAAACATTAACCATCAATCATAAACCATCAAACACAAACCATCAAACACAAACCATCAAACATAAACCATCAAACATTAACCATCAATCATAAACCATCAAACATAAACCATCAAACATAAACCATCAAACATAAACCATCAATCATAAACAATCAAACATAAACCATCAAACACAAACCATCAAACATAAACCATCAAACATAAACCATCAAACATAAACCATCAAACATAAACCATCAAACACAAACCATCAAACATAAACCATCAAACATAAACCATCAAACACAAACCATGAAACATAAACCATCAAACATAAACCATCAAACATAAACCATCAAACATAAACCATCAAACATAAACCATCAAACATAAACCATCAAACATAAACCATCAAACATAAACCATCAAACATAAACCATCAAACATAAACCATCAAACATAAACCATCAAACATAAACCATCAAACATAAACCATTAAACATAAACCATCAAACATAAACCATCAATCATAAACCATCAATCATAAACCATCAATCATAAACCATCAATCATAAACCATCAAACACAAACCATCAATCACAAACCATCAAACACAAAGCATCAAACATAAACCATCAATCATAAACTATCAATCATAAACCATCAATCATAAACCATCAAATATAAACCATCAAACATAAACCATCAAACATAAACCATAAAACATAAACCATCAAACATAAACCATCAATCATAAACCATCAATCATAAACCATGAAACATAAACCATCAAACATAAACCATCAACCATAAACCATCAATCACAAACCATCAATCATGAACCATCAATCATAAACCATCAAACATAAACCATCAAACATAAACCATCAAAATAAACCATCAATCATAAACCATCAATCATAAACCATCAAACATAAACCATCAAACATCAACCATCAAACATCAACCATCAAACATAAACCACCAAACATAAACCATCAAACACAAACCATCAAACACAAACCATCAAACATAAACCATCAAACATAAACCATCAAACATAAACCATCAAACACAAACCATCAAACATAAACCATCAAACATAAACCATCAAACATAAACCATCAAACATAAACCATCAAACAAAAACCATCAAACATAAACCATCAAACATAAACCATCAAACACAAACCATCAAACATAAACCATCAAACATAAACCATCAAACATAAACCATCAAACATAAACCATCAAACATAAACCATCAAACACAAACCATCAAACATAAACCATCAAACATAAACCATCAAACATAAACCATCAAACATTAACCATCAATCATAAACCATCAAACACAAACCATCAAACACAAACCATCAAACATAAACCATCAAACATTAACCATCAATCATAAACCATCAAACATAAACCATCAAACATAAACCATCAAACATAAACCATCAATCATAAACAATCAAACATAAACCATCAAACACAAACCATCAAACATAAACCATCAAACATAAACCATCAAACATAAACCATCAAACATAAACCATCAAACACAAACCATCAAACATAAACCATCAAACATAAACCATCAAACACAAACCATGAAACATAAACCATCAAACATAAACCATCAAACATAAACCATCAAACATAAACCATCAAACATAAACCATCAAACATAAACCATCAAACATAAACCATCAAACACAAACCATCAAACATAAACCATCAAACATAAACCATCAAACATAAACCATCAAACATAAACCATCAAACAAAAACCATCAAACATAAACCATCAAACATAAACCATCAAACACAAACCATCAAACATAAACCATCAAACATAAACCATCAAACATAAACCATCAAACATAAACCATCAAACATAAACCATCAAACACAAACCATCAAACATAAACCATCAAACATAAACCATCAAACATAAACCATCAAACATTAACCATCAATCATAAACCATCAAACACAAACCATCAAACACAAACCATCAAACATAAACCATCAAACATTAACCATCAATCATAAACCATCAAACATAAACCATCAAACATAAACCATCAAACATAAACCATCAATCATAAACAATCAAACATAAACCATCAAACACAAACCATCAAACATAAACCATCAAACATAAACCATCAAACATAAACCATCAAACATAAACCATCAAACACAAACCATCAAACATAAACCATCAAACATAAACCATCAAACACAAACCATGAAACATAAACCATCAAACATAAACCATCAAACATAAACCATCAAACATAAACCATCAAACATAAACCATCAAACATAAACCATCAAACATAAACCATCAAACATAAACCATCAAACATAAACCATCAAACATAAACCATCAAACATAAACCATCAAACATAAACCATCAAACATAAACCATTAAACATAAACCATCAAACATAAACCATCAATCATAAACCATCAATCATAAACCATCAATCATAAACCATCAATCATAAACCATCAAACACAAACCATCAATCACAAACCATCAAACACAAAGCATCAAACATAAACCATCAATCATAAACTATCAATCATAAACCATCAATCATAAACCATCAAATATAAACCATCAAACATAAACCATCAAACATAAACCATAAAACATAAACCATCAAACATAAACCATCAATCATAAACCATCAATCATAAACCATGAAACATAAACCATCAAACATAAACCATCAACCATAAACCATCAATCACAAACCATCAATCATGAACCATCAATCATAAACCATCAAACATAAACCATCAAACATAAACCATCAAAATAAACCATCAATCATAAACCATCAATCATAAACCATCAAACATAAACCATCAAACATCAACCATCAAACATCAACCATCAAACATAAACCACCAAACATAAACCATCAAACACAAACCATCAAACACAAACCATCAAACATAAACCATCAATCATAAACCATCAAACATAAACCATCAAACATAAACCATCAAACATAAACCATCAAACACAAACCATCAAACATAAACCATCAAACATAAACCATCAAACATAAACCATCAAACATAAACCATCAAACACAAACCATCAAACATAAACCATCAAACATAAACCATCAAACACAAACCATCAACCATAAACCATCAAACATAAACCATCAAACATAAACCATCAAAGATTAACCATCAATCATAAACCATCAAACATAAACCATCAAACATAAACCATCAAACATAAGCCATCAAACACAAACCATCAAAAATAAACCATCAAACATAAACCATCAAACATAAACCATCATACATAAACCATCAAACACAAACCATCAAACATAAACCATCAAACATAAACCATCAAACATAAACCATCAAACACAAACCATCAAACATAAACCATCAAACATAAACCATCAAACATAAACCATCAAACATAAACCATCAAACATAAACCATCAAACACAAACCATCAAACATAAACCATCAAACATAAACCATCAAACATAAACCATCAAACATTAACCATCAATCATAAACCATCAAACATAAACCATCAAACATAAACCATCAAACATAAACCATCAATCATAAACCATCAATCATAAACCATCAAACATAAACCATCAAACATAAACCATCAAACATAAACCACCAAACATAAACCATCAAACATAAACCATCAAACACAAACCATCAAACATAAACCATCAATCATAAACCATCAAACATAAACCATCAAACATAAACCATCAAACATAAACCATCAAACACAAACCATCAAACATAAACCATCAAACATAAACCATCAAACATAAACCATCAAACATAAACCATCAAACACAAACCATCAAACATAAACCATCAAACATAAACCATCAAACACAAACCATCAAACATAAACCATCAAACATAAACCATCAAACATAAACCATCAAACATTAACCATCAATCATAAACCATCAAACATAAACCATCAAACATAAACCATCAAACATAAACCATCAAACACAAACCATCAAACATAAACCATCAAACATAAACCATCAAACATAAACCATCAAACATAAACCATCAAACACAAACCATCAAACATAAACCATCAAACATAAACCATCAAACATAAACCATCAAACACAAACCATCAAACATAAACCATCAAACATAAACCATCAAACATAAACCATCAAACATAAACCATCAAACAAAAACCATCAAACATAAACCATCAAACATAAACCATCAAACACAAACCATCAAACATAAACTATCAAACATAAACCATCAAACATAAACCATCAAACATAAACCATCAAACATAAACCATCAAACACAAACCATCAAACATAAACCATCAAACATAAACCATCAAACATAAACCATCAAACATTAACCATCAATCATAAACCATCAAACACAAACCATCAAACACAAACCATCAAACATAAACCATCAGACATTAACCATCAATCATAAACCATCAAACACAAACCATCAAACATAAACCATCAAACATAAACCATCAAACATAAACCATCAAACATAAACAATCAAACATAAACCATCAAACATAAACCATCAAACATAAACCATCAAACATAAACCATTAAACATAAACCATCAAACATAAACCATCAATCATAAACCATCAATCATAAACCATCAATCATAAACCATCAATCATAAACCATCAAACACAAACCATCAATCACAAACCATCAAACACAAAGCATCAAACATAAACCATCAATCATAAACCATCAAATATAAACAATCAAACATAAACCATCAAACATAAACCATCAAACATAAACCATCAAACATAAACCATCAATCATAAACCATCAATCATAAACCATGAAACATAAACCATCAAACATAAACCATCAACCATAAACCATCAATCACAAACCATCAATCATGAACCATCAATCATAAACCATCAAACATAAACCATCAAACATAAACCATCAAAATAAACCATCAATCATAAACCATCAATCATAAACCATCAAACATAAACCATCAAACATCAACCATCAAACATAAACCACCAAACATAAACCATCAAACATAAACCATCAAACACAAACCATCAAACATAAACCATCAATCATAAACCATCAAACATAAACCATCAAATATAAACCATCAAACATAAACCATCAAACACAAACCATCAAACATAAACCATCAAACATAAACCATCAAACATAAACCATCAAACATAAACCATCAAACACAAACCATCAAACATAAACCATCAAACATAAACCATCAAACACAAACCATCAAACATAAACCATCAAACATAAACCATCAAACATAAACCATCAAAGATTAACCATCAATCATAAACCATCAAACATAAACCATCAAACATAAACCATCAAACATAAGCCATCAAACACAAACCATCAAACATAAACCATCAAACATAAACCATCAAACATAAACCATCAAACATAAACCATCAAACACAAACCATCAAACATAAACCATCAAACATAAACCATCAAACATAAACCATCAAACACAAACCATCAAACATAAACCATCAAACATAAACCATCAAACATAAACCATCAAACATAAACCATCAAACATAAACCATCAAACACAAACCATCAAACATAAACCATCAAACATAAACCATCAAACATAAACCATCAAACATTAACCATCAATCATAAACCATCAAACATCAACCATCAAACATAAACCACCACACATAAACCATCAAATATAAACCATCAAACACAAACCATCAAACATAAACCATCAATCATAAACCATCAAACATAAACCATCAAACATAAACCATCAAACATAAACCATCAAACACAAACCATCAAACATAAACCATCAAACATAAACCATCAAACATAAACCATCAAACATAAACCATCAAACACAAACCATCAAACATAAACCATCAAACATAAACCATCAAACACAAACCATCAAACATAAACCATCAAACATAAACCATCAAACATAAACCATCAAAGATTAACCATCAATCATAAACCATCAAACATAAACCATCAAACATAAACCATCAAACATAAGCCATCAAACACAAACCATCAAACATAAACCATCAAACATAAACCATCAAACATAAACCATCAAACATAAACCATCAAACACAAACCATCAAACATAAACCATCAAACATAAACCATCAAACATAAACCATCAAACACAAACCATCAAACATAAACCATCAAACATAAACCATCAAACATAAACCATCAAACATAAACCATCAAACATAAACCATCAAACACAAACCATCAAACATAAACCATCAAACATAAACCATCAAACATAAACCATCAAACATTAAACATCAATCAGAAACCATCAAACATAAACCATCAAACACAAACCATCAAACATAAACCATCAAACATAAACCATCAAACATAAACCATCAAACATTAACCATCAAACATAAACCATCAAACATAAACCATCAAACATAAACCATCAAACATAAACCATTAAACATAAACCATCAAACATAAACCATCAAACATAAACGATCAAACATAAACCATCAAACATAAACCATCAAACATAAACCATTAAACATAAACCATCAAACATAAACCATCAATCATAAACCATCAATCATAAACCATCAATCATAAACCATCAAACACAAACCATCAATCACAAACCATCAAACACAAAGCATCAAACATAAACCATCAATCATAAACCATCAATCATTAACCATCAATCATAAACCATCAAACATAAACCATCAAACATAAACCATCAAACATAAACCATCAAACATAAACCATCAATCATAAACCATCAATCATAAACCATCAAACATAAACCATCAAACATAAACCATCAAACATAAACCATCAATCTCAAACCATCAATCATGAACCATCAATCATAAACCATCAAACATAAACCATCAAACATAAACCATCAATCATAAACCATCAATCATAAACCATCAAACATAAACCATCAAACATCAACCATCAAACATAAACCATCAAACATAAGACCATCAAACATTAACCATCAATCATAAACCATCAATCATAAACCATCAAACATAAACCATCAAACATAAACCATCAATCAAAAACCATCAAACATAAACCATCAAACATAAACCATCAAACATAAAACATCAAACATAAACCATCAAACATAAACCATCAATCATAAACCATCAAACATAAACCATCAAACATAAACCATCAAACATAAACCATCAAACATAAACCATCAAACATGAACCATCAAACATCAAACATAAACCATCAAACATAAACCATCAAACATAAACCATCAATCAAAAACCATCAAACATAAACCATCAAACATAAACCATCAATCATAAACCATCAATCATAAACCATCAAACATAAACCATCAAACATAAACCATCAATCATAAACCATCAAACATGAACCATCAAACATAAACCATCAAACAAAAACCATCAAACATAAACCATCAATCATAAACCATCAAACATAAACCATCAAACATAAACCATCAAACATAAACCATCAATCATAAACCATCAATCATAAACCATCAAACATAAACCATCAAACATAAACCATCAAACATAAACCATCAATCACAAACCATCAATCATGAACCATCAATCATAAACCATCAAACATAAACCATCAAACATAAACCATCAAACATAAACCATCAATCATAAACCATCAATCATAAACCATCAAACATAAACCATCAAACATCAACCATCAAACATAAACCATCAAACATAAACCATCAAACATTAACCATCAATCATAAACCATCAATCATAAACCATCAAACATAAACCATCAAACATAAACCATCAATCAAAAACCATCAAACATAAACCATCAAACATAAACCATCAAACATAAACCATCAAACATAAACCATCAAACATAAACCATCAATCATAAACCATCAAACATAAACCATCAAACATAAACCATCAAACATAAACCATCAAACATAAACCATCAAACATGAACCATCAAACATCAAACATAAACCATCAAACATAAACCAGCAAACATAAACCATCAATCATAAACCATCAAACATAAACCATCAAACATAAACCATCAATCATAAACCATCAATCATAAACCATCAAACATAAACCATCAAACATAAACCATCAATCATAAACCATCAAACATGAACCATCAAACATAAACCATCAAACAAAAACCATCAAACATAAACCATCAATCATAAACCATCAAACATAAACCATCAAACATAAACCATCAAACATAAACCATCAAACATAAACCATCAAACATAAACCATCAAACATTAACCATCAAACATAAACCATCAAACATAAACCATCAAACATAAACCATCAAACATAAACCATCAATCAAAAACCATCAAACATAAACCATCAAACATAAACCATCAAACATAAACCATCAAACATAAACCATCAAACATAAACCATCAATCATAAACCATCAAACATAAACCATCAAACATAAACCATCAAACATAAACCATCAAACATAAACCATCAAACATGAACCATCAAACATCAAACATAAACCATCAAACATAAACCAGCAAACATAAACCATCAATCATAAACCATCAAACATAAACCATCAAACATAAACCATCAATCATAAACCATCAATCATAAACCATCAAACATAAACCATCAAACATAAACCATCAATCATAAACCATCAAACATGAACCATCAAACATAAACCATCAAACAAAAACCATCAAACATAAACCATCAATCATAAACCATCAAACATAAACCATCAAACATAAACCATCAAACATAAACCATCAAACATAAACCATCAAACATAAACCATCAAACATTAACCATCAAACATAAACCATCAAACATAAACCATCAAACATAAACCATCAAACATAAACCATCAAACACAAACCATCAAACATAAACCATCAAACATAAACCATCAAACACAAACCATCAAACATAAACCATCAAACATAAACCATCAAACATAAACCATCAAACATAAACCATCAAACATAAACCATTAAACATAAACCATCAAACATAAACCATCAAACATAAACCATCAAACATAAACCATCAAACATAAACCATCAAACATAAACCATTAAACATAAACCATCAAACATAAACCATCAATCATAAACCATCAATCATAAACCATCAATCATAAACCATCAAACACAAACCATCAATCACAAACCATCAAACACAAAGCATCAAACATAAACCATCAATCATAAACCATCAATCATTAACCATCAATCATAAACCATCAAACATAAACCATCAAACATAAACCATCAAACATAAACCATCAAACACAAACCATCAATCATAAACCATCAATCATAAACCATCAAACATAAACCATCAAACATAAACCATCAAACATAAACCATCAAACATAAACCATCAATCATGAACCATCAATCATAAACCATCAAACATAAACCATCAAACATAAACCATCAAACATAAACCACCAATCATAAACCATCAATCATAAACCATCAAACATAAACCATCAAACATCAACCATCAAACATAAACCATCAAACATAAACCATCAAACATTAACCATCAATCATAAACCATCAATCATAAACCATCAAACATAAACCATCAAACATAAACCATCAATCAAAAACCATCAAACATAAACCATCAAACATAAACCATCAAACATAAACCATCAAACATAAACCATCAATCATAAACCATCAAACATAAACCATCAAACATAAACCATCAAACATAAACCATCAAACATAAACCATCAAACATGAACCATCAAACATCAAACATAAACCATCAAACATAAACCATCAAACATAAACCATCAATCATAAACCATCAAACATAAACCATCAAACATAAACCATCAATCATAAACCATCAATCATAAACCATCAAACATAAACCATCAAACATAAACCATCAATCATAAACCATCAAACATGAACCATCAAACATAAACCATCAAACATAAACCATCAAACATAAACCATCAATCATAAACCATCAAACATAAACCATCAAACATAAACCATCAAACATAAACCATCAAACATAAACCATCAAACATAAACCATCAAACATTAACCATCAAACATAAACCATCAAACATAAACCATCAAAAATAAACTATCAAACATAAACCATCAAACATAAACCATCAAACATAAACCATCAATCATAAACCATCAAACATGAACCATCAAACATAAACCATCAAACATAAACCATCAATCATAAACCATCAAACATAAACCATCAAACATAAACCATCAATCATAAACCATCAAACATGAACCATCAAACATAAACCATCAAACATAAACCATCAACACATAAACCATCAAACATAAACCATCAATCATAAACCATCAAACACAAACCATCAAACATAAACCATCAATCATAAACCATCAATCATAAACCATCAAACATAAACCATCAAACATAAACCATCAATCATAAAGCATCAAACATGAACCATCAAACATAAACCATCAAACAAAAACCATCAAACATAAACCATCAATCATAAACCATCAAACATAAACCATCAAACATAAACCATCAAACATAAACCATCAAACATAAACCATCAATCACAAACCATCAATCATGAACCATCAATCATAAACCATCAAACATAAACCATCAAACATAAACCATCAATCATAAACCATCAATCATAAACCATCAAACATAAACCATCAAACATCAACCATCAAACATAAACCATCAAACATAAACCATCAAACATTAACCATCAATCATAAACCATCAATCATAAACCATCAAACATAAACCATCAAACATAAACCATCAATCAAAAACCATCAAACATAAACCATCAAACATAAACCATCAAACATAAACCATCAAACATAAACCATCAAACATAAACCATCAATCATAAACCATCAAACATAAACCATCAAACATAAACCATCAAACATAAACCATCAAACATAAACCATCAAACATGAACCATCAAACATCAAACATAAACCATCAAACATAAACCATCAAACATAAACCATCAATCATAAACCATCAAACATAAACCATCAAACATAAACCATCAATCATAAACCATCAATCATAAACCATCAAACATAAACCATCAAACATAAACCATCAATCATAAACCATCAAACATGAACCATCAAACATAAACCATCAAACAAAAACCATCAAACATAAACCATCAATCATAAACCATCAAACATAAACCATCAAACATAAACCATCAAACATAAACCATCAAACATAAACCATCAAACATAAACCATCAAACATTAACCATCAAACATAAACCATCAAACATAAACCATCAAACATAAACCATCAAACATAAACCATCAAACACAAACCATCAAACATAAACCATCAAACATAAACCATCAAACACAAACCATCAAACATAAACCATCAAACATAAACCATCAAACATAAACCATCAAACATAAACCATCAAACATAAACCATTAAACATAAACCATCAAACATAAACCATCAAACATAAACCATCAAACATAAACCATCAAACATAAACCATCAAACATAAACCATTAAACATAAACCATCAAACATAAACCATCAATCATAAACCATCAATCATAAACCATCAATCATAAACCATCAAACACAAACCATCAATCACAAACCATCAAACACAAAGCATCAAACATAAACCATCAATCATAAACCATCAATCATTAACCATCAATCATAAACCATCAAACATAAACCATCAAACATAAACCATCAAACATAAACCATCAAACACAAACCATCAATCATAAACCATCAATCATAAACCATCAAACATAAACCATCAAACATAAACCATCAAACATAAACTATCAATCACAAACCATCAATCATGAACCATCAATCATAAACCATCAAACATAAACCATCAAACATAAACCATCAAACATAAACCATCAATCATAAACCATCAATCATAAACCATCAAACATAAACCATCAAACATCAACCATCAAACATAAACCATCAAACATAAACCATCAAACATTAACCATCAATCATAAACCATCAATCATAAACCATCAAACATAAACCATCAAACATAAACCATCAATCAAAAACCATCAAACATAAACCATCAAACATAAACCATCAAACATAAACCATCAATCATAAACCATCAAACATAAACCATCAAACATAAACCATCAAACATAAACCATCAAACATAAACCATCAAACATGAACCATCAAACATCAAACATAAACCATCAAACATAAACCATCAAACATAAACCATCAATCATAAACCATCAAACATAAACCATCAAACATAAACCATCAATCATAAACCATCAATCATAAACCATCAAACATAAACCATCAATCATAAACCATCAAACATAAACCATCAAACATAAACCATCAAACATAAACCATCAAACATAAACCATCAAACATAAACCATCAAACATTAACCATCAAACATAAACCATCAAACATAAACCATCAAACATAAACTATCAAACATAAACCATCAAACATAAACCATCAAACATAAACCATCAATCATAAACCATCAAACATGAACCATCAAACATAAACCATCAAACATAAACCACCAATCATAAACCATCAAACATAAACCATCAAACATAAACCATCAATCATAAACCATCAAACATGAACCATCAAACATAAACCATCAACCATAAACCATCAAACATAAACCATCAAACATAAACCATCAATCATAAACCATCAAACACAAACCATCAAACATAAACCATCAATCATAAACCATCAAACATAAACCATCAAACATAAACCATTAAACATAAACCATCAATCATAAACCATCAAACATAAACCATCAATCATAAACCATCAAACATAAACCATCAAACATAAACCATCAAACATAAACCATCAATCATAAACCATCAAACAAAAACCATCAAACATAAACCATCAAACATAAACCATCAATCATAAACCATCAAACATAAACCATCAAACATAAACCATCAATCATAAACCACCATCAAACATAAACCATCAAACATAAACCATCAAACATAAACCATCAAACATAAACCATCAAACATAAACCATCAAACATAAACCATCAATCATAAACCATCAAACATAAACCATCAAACATTAACCATCAATCATAAACCATCAATCATAAACAATCAAACATAAACCATCAAACATAAACCATCAATCAAAAACCATCAAACATAAACCATCAAACATAAACCATCAAACATAAACCAAACATAAACCATCAAACATAAACCATCAATCATAAACCATCAAACATAAACCATCAAACATAAACCATCAAACATAAACCATCAAACATAAACCATCAAACATGAACCATCAAACATCAAACATAAACCATCAAACATAAACCATCAAACATAAACCATCAATCATAAACCATCAAACATAAACCATCAAACATAAACCATCAATCATAAACCATCAATCATAAACCATCAAACATAAACCATCAAACATAAACCATCAATCATAAACCATCAAACATGAACCATCAAACATAAACCATCAAACAAAAACCATCAAACATAAACCATCAATCATAAACCATCAAACATAAACCATCAAACATAAACCATCAAACATAAACCATCAAACATAAACCATCAAACATAAACCATCAAACATTAACCATCAAACATAAACCATCAAACATAAACCATCAAACATAAACCATCAAACATAAACCATCAAACACAAACCATCAAACATAAACCATCAAACATAAACCATCAAACACAAACCATCAAACATAAACCATCAAACATAAACCATCAAACATAAACCATCAAACATAAACCATCAAACATAAACCATCAAACATAAACCATCAAACATAAACCATCAAACATAAACCATCAAACATAAACCATCAAACATAAACCATCAAACATAAACCATTAAACATAAACCATCAAACATAAACCATCAATCATAAACCATCAATCATAAACCATCAATCATAAACCATCAAACACAAACCATCAATCACAAACCATCAAACACAAAGCATCAAACATAAACCATCAATCATAAACCATCAATCATTAACCATCAATCATAAACCATCAAACATAAACCATCAAACATAAACCATCAAACATAAACCATCAAACATAAACCATCAATCATAAACCATCAATCATAAACCATCAAACATAAAACATCAAACATAAACCATCAAACATAAACCATCAATCACAAACCATCAATCATGAACCATCAATCATAAACCATCAAACATAAACCATCAAACATAAACCATCAATCATAAACCATCAATCATAAACCATCAAACATAAACCATCAAACATCAACCATCAAACATAAACCATCAAACATAAACCATCAAACATTAACCATCAATCATAAACCATCAATCATTAACCATCAAACATAAACGATCAAACATAAACCATCAATCAAAAACCATCAAACATAAACCATCAAACATAAACCATCAAACATAAACCATCAAACATAAACCATCAATCATAAACCATCAAACATAAACCATCAAACATAAACCATCAAACATAAACCATCAATCATAAACCATCAAACATAAACCATCAAACATAAACCATCAATCATAAACCACCATCAAACATAAACCATCAAACATAAACCATCAAACATAAACCATCAAACATAAACCATCAAACATAAACCATCAAACATAAACCATCAATCATAAACCATCAAACATAAACCATCAAACATTAACCATCAATCATAAACCACCAATCATAAACCATCAAACATCAACCATCAAACATAAACCATCAAACATAAACCATCAATCATAAACCATCAATCATAAACCATCAAACATAAACCATCAAACATAAACCATCAAACATAAACCATCAATCACAAACCATCAATCATGAACCATCAATCATAAACCATCAAACATAAACCATCAAACATAAACCATCAAACGTAAACCATCAATCATAAACCATCAATCATAAACCATCAAACATAAACCATCAAACATCAACCATCAAACATAAACCATCAAACATAAACCATCAAACATTAACCATCAATCATAAACCATCAATCATAAACCATCAAACATAAACCATCAAACATAAACCATCAATCAAAAACCATCAAACATAAACCATCAAACATAAACCATCAAACATAAACCATCAAACATAAACCATCAATCATAAACCATCAAACATAAACCATCAAACATAAACCATCAATCATAAACCTTCAATCATAAACCATGAAACATAAACCATCAAACATAAACCATCAATCATAAACCATCAAACATGAACCATCAAACATAAACCATCAAACATAAACCATCAAACATAAACCATCAATCATAAACCATCAAACATAAACCATCAAACATAAACCATCAAACATAAACCATCAAACATAAACCATCAAACATAAACCATCAAACATTAACCATCAAACATAAACCATCAAACATAAACCATCAAACATAAACTATCAAACATAAACCATCAAACATAAACCATCAAACATAAACCATCAATCATAAACCATCAAACATGAACCATCAAACATAAACCATCAACATAAACCATCAATCATAAACCATCAAACATAAACCATCAAACATAAACCATCAATCATAAACCATCAAACATGAACCATCAAACATAAACCATCAAACATAAACTATCAAACATAAACCATCAAACATAAACCATCAAGCATAAACCATCAATCATGAACCATCAAACATGAACCATCAAACATAAACCATCAAACATAAACCATCAATCATAAACCATCAAACATAAACCATCAAACATAAACCATCAATCATAAACCATCAAACATAAACCATCAAACATAAACCATCAAACATAAACCATCAATCATAAACCATCAAACATAAACCATCAAACATAAACCATCAAACATAAACCATCAATCATAAACCATCAAACATAAACCATCAAACATAAACCATCATCAAACATAAACCATCAAACATAAACCATCAAACATAAACCATCAAACATAAACCATCAAACATAAACCATCAAACATAAACCATCAATCTTAAACCATCAAACATAAACCATCAAACATTAACCATCAATCATAAACCATCAATCATAAACCATCAAACATAAACCATCAAACATAAACCATCAATCATAAACCATCAAACATGAACCATCAAACATAAACCATCAAACATAAACCATCAAACATAAACCATCAAACATAAACCATCAATCATAAACCATCAAACACAAACCATCAAACATAAACCATCAATCATAAACCATCAAACATAAACCATCAAACATAAACCATTAAACATAAACCATCAATCATAAACCATCAAACATAAACCATCAATCATAAACCATCAAACATAAACCATCAAACATAAACCATCAAACATAAACCATCAATCATAAACCATCAAACATAAACCATCAAACATAAACCATCAAACATAAACCATCAATCATAAACCATCAAACATAAACCATCAAACATAAACCATCAATCATAAACCACCATCAAACATAAACCATCAAACATAAACCATCAAACATAAACCATCAAACAAACCATCAAACACAAACCATCAAACATAAACCATCAAACATAAACCATCAAACATCAACCATCAAACATAAACCATCTAACATAAACCATCAAACATAAACCATCAAACATAAACCATCAAACATAAACCATCAAACATAAACCATCAAACACAAACCATCAAACATAAACCATCAAACATAAACCATCAAACACAAACCATCAAACATAAACCATCAAACATAAACCATCAAACATAAACCATCAAACATAAACCATCAAACATAAACCATCAAACATAAACCATCAAACATAAACCATCAAACATAAACCATCAAACATAAACCATCAAACATAAACCATCAAACATAAACCATTAAACATAAACCATCAAACATAAACCATCAATCATAAACCATCAATCATAAACCATCAATCATAAACCATCAAACACAAACCATCAATCACAAACCATCAAACACAAAGCATCAAACATAAACCATCAATCATAAACCATCAATCATTAACCATCAATCATAAACCATCAAACATAAACCATCAAACATAAACCATCAAACATAAACCATCAAACATAAACCATCAATCATAAACCATCAATCATAAACCATCAAACATAAACCATCAAACATAAACCATCAAACATAAACCATCAATCACAAACCATCAATCATGAACCATCAATCATAAACCATCAAACATAAACCATCAAACATAAACCATCAATCATAAACCATCAATCATAAACCATCAAACATAAACCATCAAACATCAACCATCAAACATAAACCATCAAACATAAACCATCAAACATTAACCATCAATCATAAACCATCAATCATTAACCATCAAACATAAACGATCAAACATAAACCATCAATCAAAAACCATCAAACATAAACCATCAAACATAAACCATCAAACATAAACCATCAAACATAAACCATCAATCATAAACCATCAAACATAAACCATCAAACATAAACCATCAAACATAAACCATCAATCATAAACCATCAAACATAAACCATCAAACATAAACCATCAATCATAAACCACCATCAAACATAAACCATCAAACATAAACCATCAAACATAAACCATCAAACATAAACCATCAAACATAAACCATCAAACATAAACCATCAATCATAAACCATCAAACATAAACCATCAAACATTAACCATCAATCATAAACCACCAATCATAAACCATCAAACATCAACCATCAAACATAAACCATCAAACATAAACCATCAATCATAAACCATCAATCATAAACCATCAAACATAAACCATCAAACATAAACCATCAAACATAAACCATCAATCACAAACCATCAATCATGAACCATCAATCATAAACCATCAAACATAAACCATCAAACATAAACCATCAAACGTAAACCATCAATCATAAACCATCAATCATAAACCATCAAACATAAACCATCAAACATCAACCATCAAACATAAACCATCAAACATAAACCATCAAACATTAACCATCAATCATAAACCATCAATCATAAACCATCAAACATAAACCATCAAACATAAACCATCAATCAAAAACCATCAAACATAAACCATCAAACATAAACCATCAAACATAAACCATCAAACATAAACCATCAATCATAAACCATCAAACATAAACCATCAAACATAAACCATCAATCATAAACCTTCAATCATAAACCATGAAACATAAACCATCAAACATAAACCATCAATCATAAACCATCAAACATGAACCATCAAACATAAACCATCAAACATAAACCATCAAACATAAACCATCAATCATAAACCATCAAACATAAACCATCAAACATAAACCATCAAACATAAACCATCAAACATAAACCATCAAACATAAACCATCAAACATTAACCATCAAACATAAACCATCAAACATAAACCATCAAACATAAACTATCAAACATAAACCATCAAACATAAACCATCAAACATAAACCATCAATCATAAACCATCAAACATGAACCATCAAACATAAACCATCAAACATAAACCATCAATCATAAACCATCAAACATAAACCATCAAACATAAACCATCAATCATAAACCATCAAACATGAACCATCAAACATAAACCATCAAACATAAACTATCAAACATAAACCATCAAACATAAACCATCAAGCATAAACCATCAATCATGAACCATCAAACATGAACCATCAAACATAAACCATCAAACATAAACCATCAATCATAAACCATCAAACATAAACCATCAAACATAAACCATCAATCATAAACCATCAAACATAAACCATCAAACATAAACCATCAAACATAAACCATCAATCATAAACCATCAAACATAAACCATCAAACATAAACCATCAAACATAAACCATCAATCATAAACCATCAAACATAAACCATCAAACATAAACCATCATCAAACATAAACCATCAAACATAAACCATCAAACATAAACCATCAAACATAAACCATCAAACATAAACCATCAAACATAAACCATCAATCTTAAACCATCAAACATAAACCATCAAACATTAACCATCAATCATAAACCATCAATCATAAACCATCAAACATAAACCATCAAACATAAACCATCAATCATAAACCATCAAACATGAACCATCAAACATAAACCATCAAACATAAACCATCAAACATAAACCATCAAACATAAACCATCAATCATAAACCATCAAACACAAACCATCAAACATAAACCATCAATCATAAACCATCAAACATAAACCATCAAACATAAACCATTAAACATAAACCATCAATCATAAACCATCAAACATAAACCATCAATCATAAACCATCAAACATAAACCATCAAACATAAACCATCAAACATAAACCATCAATCATAAACCATCAAACATAAACCATCAAACATAAACCATCAAACATAAACCATCAATCATAAACCATCAAACATAAACCATCAAACATAAACCATCAATCATAAACCACCATCAAACATAAACCATCAAACATAAACCATCAAACATAAACCATCAAACATAAACCATCAAACATAAACCATCAATCATAAACCATCAAACAAACCATCAAACACAAACCATCAAACATAAACCATCAAACATAAACCATCAAACATCAACCATCAAACATAAACCATCTAACATAAACCATCAAACATAAACCATCAAACACAAACCATCAAACATAAACCATCAAACACAAACCATCAAACATAAACCATCAAACATAAACCATCAATCATAAACCATCAAACATAAACCATCAAACATAAACCATCAAACATAAACCATCAATCATAAACCATCAAACATAAACCATCAAACATAAACCATCATCAAACATAAACCATCAAACATAAACCATCAAACATAAACCATCAAACATAAACCATCAAACATAAACCATCAAACATAAACCATCAATCTTAAACCATCAAACATAAACCATCAAACATTAACCATCAATCATAAACCATCAATCATAAACCATCAATCATAAACCATCAAACATAAACCATCAATCATAAACCATCAAACATGAACCATCAAACATAAACCATCAAACATAAACCATCAAACATAAACCATCAATCATAAACCATCAAACATAAACCATCAAACATAAACCATCAAACATAAACCATCAAACATAAACCATCAAACATAAACCATCAAACATTAACCATCAAACATAAACCATCAAACATAAACCATCAAACATAAACTATCAAACATAAACCATCAAACATAAACCATCAAACATAAACCATCAATCATAAACCATCAAACATGAACCATCAAACATAAACCATCAAACATAAACCATTAAACATAAACCATCAAACATAAACCATCAATCATAAACCATCAATCATAAACCATCAAACACAAACCATCAATCACAAACCATCAAACACAAAGCATCAAACATAAACCATCAATCATAAACCATCAATCATTAACCATCAATCATAAACCATCAAACATAAACCATCAAACATCAACCATCAAACATAAACCATCAAACATAAACCATCAATCATAAACCATCAATCATAAACCATCAAACATAAACCATCAAACATAAACCATCAAACATAAACCATCAATCACAAACCATCAATCATGAACCATCAATCATAAACCATCAAACATAAACCATCAAACATAAACCATCAAACGTAAACCATCAATCATAAACCATCAATCATAAACCATCAAACATAAACCATCAAACATCAACCATCAAACATAAACCATCAAACATAAACCATCAAACATTAACCATCAATCATAAACCATCAATCATAAACCATCAAACATAAACCATCAAACATAAACCATCAATCAAAAACCATCAAACATAAACATTGGAAACATTAAAGCATTAAACATAAATCATTAAACATCAAGTCATTAAACATAAATCATTAAACATAAATCATTAAAACATAAATCATTAAAACATAAATCATTAAAATCAATCAGGAAACACCACTACTCCCTGCACCCCCCCCCCCCTTCTTCTTCTTCCCCCTCACTATCTCCTCTACACCCCCCACCCACAAACAAACCAACACATAAACCATCAATCATAAACCTTCAATCATAAACCATGAAACATAAACCATCAAACATAAACCATCAATCATAAACCATCAAACATGAACCATCAAACATAAACCATCAAACATAAACCATCAAACATAAACCATCAATCATAAACCATCAAACATAAACCATCAAACATAAACCATCAAACATAAACCATCAAACATAAACCATCAAACATAAACCATCAAACATTAACCATCAAACATAAACCATCAAACATAAACCATCAAACATAAACTATCAAACATAAACCATCAAACATAAACCATCAAACATAAACCATCAATCATAAACCATCAAACATGAACCATCAAACATAAACCATCAAACATAAACCATCAATCATAAACCATCAAACATAAACCATCAAACATAAACCATCAATCATAAACCATCAAACATGAACCATCAAACATAAACCATCAAACATAAACTATCAAACATAAACCATCAAACATAAACCATCAAGCATAAACCATCAATCATGAACCATCAAACATGAACCATCAAACATAAACCATCAAACATAAACCATCAATCATAAACCATCAAACATAAACCATCAAACATAAACCATCAATCATAAACCATCAAACATAAACCATCAAACATAAACCATCAAACATAAACCATCAATCATAAACCATCAAACATAAACCATCAAACATAAACCATCAAACATAAACCATCAATCATAAACCATCAAACATAAACCATCAAACATAAACCATCATCAAACATAAACCATCAAACATAAACCATCAAACATAAACCATCAAACATAAACCATCAAACATAAACCATCAAACATAAACCATCAATCTTAAACCATCAAACATAAACCATCAAACATTAACCATCAATCATAAACCATCAATCATAAACCATCAAACATAAACCATCAAACATAAACCATCAATCATAAACCATCAAACATGAACCATCAAACATAAACCATCAAACATAAACCATCAAACATAAACCATCAAACATAAACCATCAATCATAAACCATCAAACACAAACCATCAAACATAAACCATCAATCATAAACCATCAAACATAAACCATCAAACATAAACCATTAAACATAAACCATCAATCATAAACCATCAAACATAAACCATCAATCATAAACCATCAAACATAAACCATCAAACATAAACCATCAAACATAAACCATCAATCATAAACCATCAAACATAAACCATCAAACATAAACCATCAAACATAAACCATCAATCATAAACCATCAAACATAAACCATCAAACATAAACCATCAATCATAAACCACCATCAAACATAAACCATCAAACATAAACCATCAAACATAAACCATCAAACATAAACCATCAAACATAAACCATCAATCATAAACCATCAAACAAACCATCAAACACAAACCATCAAACATAAACCATCAAACATAAACCATCAAACATCAACCATCAAACATAAACCATCTAACATAAACCATCAAACATAAACCATCAAACACAAACCATCAAACATAAACCATCAAACACAAACCATCAATCATAAACCATCAATCATAAACCATCAAACATAAACTATCAAACATAAACCATCAAACATAAACCATCAAACATAAACCATCAATCATAAACCATCAAACATAAACCATCAAACATAAACCATCAAACATAAACCATCAATCATAAACCATCAAACATAAACCATCAAACATAAACCATCATCAAACATAAACCATCAAACATAAACCATCAAACATAAACCATCAAACATAAACCATCAAACATAAACCATCAAACATAAACCATCAATCTTAAACCATCAAACATAAACCATCAAACATTAACCATCAATCATAAACCATCAAACATAGACCATCAAACATAAACCATCAATCATAAACCATCAAACATAAACCATCAAACATAAACCATCAAACATAAACCATCAAACATAAACCATCAAACATAAACCATCAATCATAAACCATCAAACATAAACCATCAAACATAAACCATCAAACATAAACCATCAAACATAAACCATCAAACATGAACCATCAAACATCAAACATAAACCATCAAACATAAACCATCAATCATAAACCATCAATCATAAACCATCAAACATAAACCATCAATCATAAACCACCATCAAACATAAACCATCAAACATAAACCATCAAACATAAACCATAAAACATAAACCATCAAACATAAACCATCAAACATAAACCATCAATCATAAACCATCAAACAAACCATCAAACACAAACCATCAAACATAAACCATCAAACATAAACCATCAAACATCAACCATCAAACATAAACCATCAAACATAAACCATCAATCATAAACCATCAAACATGAACCATCAAACATAAACCATCAAACATAAACCATCAATCATAAACCATCAAACATAAACCATCAAACATAAACCATCAATCATAAACCATCAAACATGAACCATCAAACATAAACCATCAAACATAAACTATCAAACATAAACCATCAAACATAAACCATCAATCATAAACCATCAAACATGAACCATCAAACATAAACCATCAAACATAAACCATCAATCATAAACCATCAAACATAAACCATCAAACATAAACCATCAATCATAAACCATCAAACATGAACCATCAAACATAAACCATCAAACATAAACTATCAAACATAAACCATCAAACATAAACCATCAAGCATAAACCATCAATCATAAACCATCAAACATGAACCATCAAACATAAACCATCAAACATAAACCATCAATCATAAACCATCAAACATAAACCATCAAACATAAACCATCAATCATAAACCATCAAACATGAACCATCAAACATAAACCATCAAACATAAACCATCAAACATAAACCATCAAACATAAACCATCAATCATAAACCATCAAACACAAACCATCAAACATAAACCATCAATCATAAACCATCAAACATAAACCATCAAACATAAACCATTAAACATAAACCATCAATCATAAACCATCAAACATAAACCATCAATCATAAACCATCAAACATAAACCATCAAACATAAACCATCAAACATAAACCATCAATCATAAACCATCAAACATAAACCATCAAACATAAACCATCAAACATAAACCATCAATCATAAACCATCAAACATAAACCATCAAACATAAACCATCAATCATAAACCACCATCAAACATAAACCATCAAACATAAACCATCAAACATAAACCATCAAACATAAACCATCAAACATAAACCATCAATCATAAACCATCAAACAAACCATCAAACACAAACCATCAAACATAAACCATCAAACATAAACCATCAAACATCAACCATCAAACATAAACCATCTAACATAAACCATCAAACATAAACCATCAAACACAAACCATCAAACATAAACCATCAAACACAAACCATCAATCATAAACCATCAATCATAAACCATCAAACATAAACCATCAAACATAAACCATAAAACATAAACCATCAAACATAAACCATCAAACATAAACCATCAATCATAAACCATCAAACAAACCATCAAACACAAACCATCAAACATAAACCATCAAACATAAACCATCAAACATCAACCATCAAACATAAACCATCAAACATAAACCATCAATCATAAACCATCAAACATGAACCATCAAACATAAACCATCAAACATAAACCATCAATCATAAACCATCAAACATAAACCATCAAACATAAACCATCAATCATAAACCATCAAACATGAACCATCAAACATAAACCATCAAACATAAACTATCAAACATAAACCATCAAACATAAACCATCAATCATAAACCATCAAACATGAACCATCAAACATAAACCATCAAACATAAACCATCAATCATAAACCATCAAACACAAACCATCAAACATAAACCATCAATCATAAACCATCAAACATAAACCATCAAACATAAACCATTAAACATAAACCATCAATCATAAACCATCAAACATAAACCATCAATCATAAACCATCAAACATAAACCATCAAACATAAACCATCAAACATAAACCATCAATCATAAACCATCAAACATAAACCATCAAACATAAACCATCAAACATAAACCATCAATCATAAACCATCAAACATAAACCATCAAACATAAACCATCAATCATAAACCACCATCAAACATAAACCATCAAACATAAACCATCAAACATAAACCATCAAACATAAACCATCAAACATAAACCATCAATCATAAACCATCAAACAAACCATCAAACACAAACCATCAAACATAAACCATCAAACATAAACCATCAAACATCAACCATCAAACATAAACCATCTAACATAAACCATCAAACATAAACCATCAAACACAAACCATCAAACATAAACCATCAAACACAAACCATCAATCATAAACCATCAATCATAAACCATCAAACATAAACCATCAAACATAAACCATCAATCATAAACCATCAAACATAAACCATCAAACATAAACCATCAAACATAAACCATCAATCATAAACCATCAAACATAAACCATCAAACATAAACCATCATCAAACATAAACCATCAAACATAAACCATCAAACATAAACCATCAAACATAAACCATCAAACATAAACCATCAAACATAAACCATCAATCTTAAACCATCAAACATAAACCATCAAACATTAACCATCAATCATAAACCATCAATCATAAACCATCAAACATAAACCATCAAACATAAACCATCAATCATAAACCATCAAACATAAACCATCAAACATAAACCATCAAACATAAACCATCAAACATAAACCATCAAACATAAACCATCAATCATAAACCATCAAACATAAACCATCAAACATAAACCATCAAACATAAACCATCAAACATAAACCATCAAACATGAACCATCAAACATCAAACATAAACCATCAAACATAAACCATCAAACATAAACCATCAATCATAAACCATCAAACATAAACCATCAATCATAAACCACCATCAAACATAAACCATCAAACATAAACCATCAAACATAAACCATAAAACATAAACCATCAAACATAAACCATCAAACATAAACCATCAATCATAAACCATCAAACAAACCATCAAACACAAACCATCAAACATAAACCATCAAACATAAACCATCAAACATCAACCATCAAACATAAACCATCAAACATAAACCATCAAACATAAACCATCAAACACAAACCATCAAACATAAACCATCAAACACAAACCATCAATCATAAACCATCAAACATAAACCATCAAACACAAACCATCAAACATAAACCATCAAACATAAACCATCAAACATAAACCATCAAACATAAACCATCAAACATAAACCATCAATCATAAACCATCAATCATAAACCATCAATCATAAACCATCAAACATAAACCATCAATCATAAACCATCAATCATAAACCATCAATCATAAACCATCAAACATAAACCATCAAACACAAACCATCAATCATAAACCATCAAACATAAACCATCAAACATAAACCATCAAACATAAACCATCAAACATAAACCATCAAACATAAACCATCAAACATAAACCATCAATCACAAACCATCAATCATAAACCATCAATCATAAACCATCAATCATAAACCATCAAACATAAACCATCAATCATAAACCATCAAACATAAACCATCAATCATAAACCATCAAACATAAACCATCAAACATAAACCATCAATCATAAACCATCAAACACAAACCATCAAACACAAACCATGATCATAAACCATCAAACACAAACCATCAATCATAAACCATCAATCATAAACCATCAAACATAAACCATCAATCATAAACCATCAATCATAAACCATCAATCATAAACCATCAAACATAAACCATCAAACACAAACCATCAATCATAAACCATCAAACATAAACCATCAAACATAAACCATCAAACATAAACCATCAAACATAAACCATCAAACATAAACCATCAATCACAAACCATCAATCATAAACCATCAATCATAAACCATCAATCATAAACCATCAAACATAAACCAACAATCATAAACCATCAAACATAAACCATCAATCATAAACCATCAAACATAAACCATCAACCATAAACCATCAATCATAAACCATCAAACACAAACCATCAAACACAAACCATGATCATAAACCATCAAACACAAACCATCAAACATAAACCATCAATCATAAACCATCAAACATAAACCATCAATCATAAACCATCAAACACAAACCATCAAACACAAACCATCAACATAAACCATCAAACACAAACCATCAAACATAAACCATCAAACATAAACCATCAATCATAAACCATCAAACACAAACCATCAAACACAAACCATCAACATAAACCATCAAACATAAACCATCAAACATAAACCATCAAACATAAACCATCAAACATAAACCATCAAACATAAACCATCAAACATAAACCATCAATCTTAAACCATCAAACATAAACCATCAAACATTAACCATCAATCATAAACCATCAATCATAAACCATCAAACATAAACCATCAAACATAAACCATCAATCATAAACCATCAAACATAAACCATCAAACATAAACCATCAAACATAAACCATCAAACATAAACCATCAAACATAAACCATCAATCATAAACCATCAAACATAAACCATCAAACATAAACCATCAAACATAAACCATCAAACATAAACCATCAAACATGAACCATCAAACATCAAACATAAACCATCAAACATAAACCATCAAACATAAACCATCAATCATAAACCATCAAACATAAACCATCAATCATAAACCACCATCAAACATAAACCATCAAACATAAACCATCAAACATAAACCATAAAACATAAACCATCAAACATAAACCATCAAACATAAACCATCAATCATAAACCATCAAACAAACCATCAAACACAAACCATCAAACATAAACCATCAAACATAAACCATCAAACATCAACCATCAAACATAAACCATCAAACATAAACCATCAAACATAAACCATCAAACACAAACCATCAAACATAAACCATCAAACACAAACCATCAATCATAAACCATCAAACATAAACCATCAAACACAAACCATCAAACATAAACCATCAAACATAAACCATCAAACATAAACCATCAAACATAAACCATCAAACATAAACCATCAATCATAAACCATCAATCATAAACCATCAATCATAAACCATCAAACATAAACCATCAATCATAAACCATCAATCATAAACCATCAATCATAAACCATCAAACATAAACCATCAAACACAAACCATCAATCATAAACCATCAAACATAAACCATCAAACATAAACCATCAAACATAAACCATCAAACATAAACCATCAAACATAAACCATCAAACATAAACCATCAATCACAAACCATCAATCATAAACCATCAATCATAAACCATCAATCATAAACCATCAAACATAAACCATCAATCATAAACCATCAAACATAAACCATCAATCATAAACCATCAAACATAAACCATCAAACATAAACCATCAATCATAAACCATCAAACACAAACCATCAAACACAAACCATGATCATAAACCATCAAACACAAACCATCAATCATAAACCATCAATCATAAACCATCAAACATAAACCATCAATCATAAACCATCAATCATAAACCATCAATCATAAACCATCAAACATAAACCATCAAACACAAACCATCAATCATAAACCATCAAACATAAACCATCAAACATAAACCATCAAACATAAACCATCAAACATAAACCATCAAACATAAACCATCAATCACAAACCATCAATCATAAACCATCAATCATAAACCATCAATCATAAACCATCAAACATAAACCAACAATCATAAACCATCAAACATAAACCATCAATCATAAACCATCAAACATAAACCATCAACCATAAACCATCAATCATAAACCATCAAACACAAACCATCAAACACAAACCATGATCATAAACCATCAAACACAAACCATCAAACATAAACCATCAATCATAAACCATCAAACATAAACCATCAATCATAAACCATCAAACACAAACCATCAAACACAAACCATCAACATAAACCATCAAACACAAACCATCAAACATAAACCATCAAACATAAACCATCAATCATAAACCATCAAACACAAACCATCAAACACAAACCATCAACATAAACCATCAAACATAAACCATCAAACATAAACCATCAATCATAAACCATCAAACATAAACCATCAAACATAAACCATCAAACATGAACCATCAAACATAAACCATCAAACACAAACCATCAAAAACATAAACCATCAATCATAAACCATCAATCATAAACCATCAAACATAAACCATCAATCATAAACCATCAAACATAAACCATCAATCATAAACCATCAAACATAAACCATCAATCATAAACCATCAAACATAAACCATCAAACATAAACCATCAAACATAAACCACCAATCATAAACCATCAAACATAAACCATCAAACACAAACCATCAAACATAAACTGCCAATAAACCACCAATAAAGCACCAATACACTACCAAACATATATCATCAAACGGAAACCGCCAATAAACCACCAATAAATCACTAATAAACTACCAATCACCCACAAAACATAAACTATCAAACATAAACCGGGAATAAACCCCAATAAACCACCAATAAACCAACAAACAACCACCAATCACCCAGCAGTCCACCGGACCTCCCGAATGCCGCAGAGATCCAGGTGGTACCGTTCCAGCTCCCGACAGAGGAGTGGCAGCCTCTCCTCTACACCCACACAAACCAAAACCACTCCACCGGACCTCCTGAACGCCACAGAGATCCAGGCGGTACCGGTACAGCTCCCGACAGAGGAGTGGCAGCCTCTCCTCTACACAAACCAGAGCTACTCCACCGGACCTCCTGAACTCCACAGAGGTTCCAGGCGGTACCGGTCCAGCTCCCGACAGAGGAGCGGCAGCCTCTCCTCTACATAAACCAGAGCCACTCCACCGGACCTCCTGAATGCCGCAGAGATCCAGGCGGTACCGGTCCAGCTCCCGACAGAGGAGCGGCAGCCTCTCCTCTACACACACACAAACCAAAACCACTCCACCGGACCTCCTGAATCCCGCAGAGGTTCCAGGCGGTACCGTTCCAGCTCCCGACGGGCGATTGGCAGCCTCTCCTCTACACCCACACACACCAGAGCTACTCCACCGGACCTCCTGAACGCCACAGAGATCCAGGCGGTATCGTTCCAGCTCCCGACAGAGGAGTGGCAGCCTCTCCTCTACACCCACACACACCAGAGCTACTCCACCGGACCTCCTGAACGCCACAGAGATCCAGGCGGTATCGTTCCAGCTCCCGACAGAGGAGTGGCAGCCTCTCCTCTACACCCACACAAACCAAAGTCACTCCACCGGACCTCCTGAACGCCACAGAGATCCAGGCGGTACCGGTCCAGCTCCCGACAGAGAAGTGGCAGCCTCTCCTCTCCTCTACACACACCAAAACCACTCCACCGGACCTCCTGAACGCCACAGAGATCCAGGCGGTACCGGTCCAGCTCCCGACAGAGGAGTGGCAGCCTCTCCTCTACACCCACACAAACCAAAGTCACTCCACCGGACCTCCTGAACGCCACAGAGATCCAGGCGGTACCGGTCCAGCTCCCGACAGAGAAGTGGCAGCCTCTCCTCTCCTCTACACACACCAAAACCACTCCACCGGACCTCCTGAACGCCACAGAGATCCAGGCGGTACCGGTCCAGCTCCCGACAGAAAAGTGGCAGCCTCTCCTCTCCTCTACACGAACCAAAACCACTCCACCAGACCTCCTGAACTCCACAGAGGTTCCAGGCGGTACCGGTCCAGCTCCCGACAGAGGAGTGGCAGCCTCTCCTCTACACCCACACAAACCAAAGTCACTCCACCGGACCTCCTGAACGCCACAGAGATCCAGGCGGTACCGGTCCAGCTCCCGACAGAGAAGTGGCAGCCTCTCCTCTCCTCTACACACACCAAAACCACTCCACCGGACCTCCTGAACGCCACAGAGATCCAGGCGGTACCGGTCCAGCTCCCGACAGAGGAGTGGCAGCCTCTCCTCTACACACACACAAACCAAAACCACTCCACGGACCTCCTGAATCCCGCAGAGGTTCCAGGCGGTACCGTTCCAGCTCCCGACGGGCGATTGGCAGCCTCTCCTCTACACCCACACACACCAAAGCTACTCCACCGGACCTCCTGAACGCCACAGAGATCCAGGCGGTATCGTTCCAGCTCCCGACAGAGGAGTGGCAGCCTCTCCTCTACACCCACACAAACCAAAGTCACTCCACCGGACCTCCTGAACGCCACAGAGATCCAGGCGGTATCGTTCCAGCTCCCGACAGAGGAGTGGCAGCCTCTCCTCTACACCCACACAAACCAAAGTCACTCCACCGGACCTCCTGAACGCCACAGAGATCCAGGCGGTACCGGTCCAGCTCCTGACAGAGGAGTGGCAGCCTCTCCTCTACACCCACACAAACCAAAACCACTCCACCGGACCTCCTGAACGCCACAGAGATCCAGGCGGTACCGTTCCAGCTCCCGACAGAGGAGCGGCAGCCTCTCCTCAGCGGCGACGCCTTCCAGGCCAACTCGCCGTGCCCTTTTTACTGCTTTTCCCGTTTCCCCAGGTGAACCCCGGGAGGGAGCTTTCGGGTCCTCCCGTCTCCTCGGCTTCCGCCAGGATTGGGATTTGTAGCAGGGGACGCCGTAGACAACATTCCCTCCCCTCTCTGTCCGTCCCCTGTCCGTCCGTCCCCTCTCTCCGTCCGTGCGTCCGGAAGGTTCCTCTTTGGCCACCATGGTGGTTACGAGCGCCACGAGGAGGGAGAAGCCGATAGGGAATCTTCCTTCCGTCGGCCCTGCCATCACCACCATGCTCAGCACCACTACCATCACCACCATCACCACCACGCTCACCACCACCACCACCACCATTACCAACACCACCACCATTACCACGCTCACCATCACTGCCATCACCACCACCACCACCACCACACTCACCGCCACCATACCATGAGTGTGAGGATGACGATCATCGAGATCATCGTCAGGATGATTGCTCATCATCATCATCATCATCGCCGAAGTGGCGACGATCATCGGCATCATCATCGGGGTCATCGTCGTCATCATCATCATCATCATCGCCGAAGTGGCGACGATCATCGGCATCATCGTCAGGACGGTGATCAGCATCGTCAGGATGATTGCTCATCATCATCACCATCGTCATCATTATCATCATCATCACCGTCACCAACACCGTCACCACCGTCACCGCTGAAACGGGAGTTCTCACCTGCAGGACGCGTTTGGTGAGCCCCGTCTTCTGGGCGAGCTGCTTCAGGTCCTTGGCGTCGGGGTTGTGGTTGAGGGCGAAGTAGGACTTCATAGTGCGCAGCTGGTGGTGCTTGAACGAGGTGCGCATCCGCTTCGACTTCTGCGACGAGCCCTGGAAAGAGGAGGACGACGAGGAGGCCGGTCCGTCGCGCGAGCCCGGCAGATCGCCACCCCCACCGTCGTCGTTCTCGTTGGTACAGCCCAACGCTGATTGGAGGGGGGAGGGCGGAGGGGGAGGAGTTAAGTCAATGAGGATAGGTGAGTTTGTGGATTGTACCATTAGTGTCACATTCATGGGGGGGGGAGGAGTTAAGTTAATGAAGAGAGGTGAGTTTGTGGATTGTACCATTAGTGTCACATTGATGGGGGAGGAGTTAAGTTAATGAAGAGAGGTGAGTTTGTGGATTGTACCATTGGTGTCACATTCATGGGGGGCAGGGGGAGGAGTTAAGTCAATGAAGAGAGGTGAGTTTGTGGATTGTACCATTAGTGTCACATTGATGGGGGGAGGGGGAGGAGTTAAGTCAATGAAGAGAGGTGAGTTTGTGGATTGTACCATTAATGTCACATTCATGGGGGGGGGGGGGGAAGGAGTTAAGTCAATGAAGAGAGGTGAGTTTGTGGGTTGTACCATTAGTGTCACATTGATGGGGGGAGGAGTTAAGTTTATGAAGAGAGGTAAGTTTGTGGATTGTACCATTAGTGTCACATTCATGGGGAGGGGGGAGGAGTTAAGTCAATGAAGAGAGGTGAGTTTGTGGATTGTACCATTAGTGTCACATTGATGGGGGGGGAGTTAAGTCAATGAAGATAGGTGAGATTATGGATTGTACCATTAGTGTCACATTCATGAGGGGGGAGGAGTTAAGTTAATGAAGAGAGGTGAGTTTGTGGATTGTACCATTAGTGTCACATTGATGGGGGAGGAGTTAAGTTAATGAAGAGAGGTGAGTTTGTGGATTGTACCATTAGTGTCACATTCATGGGGGGCAGGGGGAGGAGTTAAGTCAATGAAGAGAGGTGAGTTTGTGGATTGTACCATTAGTGTCACATTCATGGGGGGTGAGTTAAGTTAATGAAGAGAGGTGAGTTTGTGGATTGTACCATTAGTGTCACATTCATGGGGGGTGAGTTAAGTCAATGAAGAGAGGTGAGTTTGTGGATTGTACCATTAGTGTCACATTAATGGGGGGTGAGTTAAGTCAATGAAGAGAGGTGAGTTTGTAGATTGTACCATTAGTGTCACATTCATGGGGGGTGAGTTAAGTTAATGAAGAGAGGTGAGTTTGTGGATTGTACCATTAGTGTCATATTCATGGGGGGTGAGTTAAGTCAATGAAGAGAGGTGAGTTTGTGGATTGTACCATTAGTGTCACATTGATAGGGGGGAGGAGTTAAGTCAATGAAGAGAGGTGAGTTTGTGGATTGTACCATTAGTGTCACATTCATGGGGGGGTGAGTTAAGTCAATGAAGAGAGGTGAGTTTGTGGATTGTACCATTAGTGTCACATTCATGGGAGGGGGGAAGGGGGAGGAGTTAAGTCAATGAAGAGAGGTGAGTTTGTGGATTGTACCATTAGTGTCACATTCATGGGGGAGGGTGAGTTAAGTTATTGAAGAGAGGTGAGTTTGTGGATTGTACCATTAGTGTCACATTCATAGGGGGGGAGGAGTTAAGTGAATGAAGCGAGGTGAGTTTGTGGATTGTACCATTAGTGTCACATTGATGGGGGGGAGTTAAGTCAATGAAGAGGTGAGTTTGTGGATTGTACGATTAGTGTCACATTGATGGGGGGGGGGGGGAGGAGTTAAGTCAATGAAGAGAGGTGAGTTTGTGGATTGTACCATTAGTGTCACATTCATGGGGGGGGGGGAGGAGTTAAGTCAATGAAGAGAGGTGAGTTTGTGGATTGTACCATTAGTGTCACATTCATGGGGGGGGGAGGGGAAGAAGTTAAGTCAACGAAGAGATGTGTGTTGTGGATTGTACCATTAGTGTCACATTCATGGGGGGGGGGGGGGGTGAGTTAAGTTAATGAAGAGAGCTGAGTTTGTAGATTGTACCATTAGTGTCACAGGGATGAAGGGGGTGAGTTAAGTCAATGAAGAGAGGTGAGTTTGTGGATTGTACCATTAGTGTCACATTGATGGGGGGGGGAGGGGGAGGAGTTAAGTCAATGAAGAGAGGTGAGTTTGTGGTTTGTACCATTAGTGTCACATTGATGGGGGGGGGGAGGGGGAGAGTTAAGTCAATGAAGAGAGGTGAGTTTGTGGATTGTACCATTAGTGTCACATTCATGGGGGAGGAGTTAAGTCAATTAAGAAAGGTGAGTTTGTGGATTGTACCATTAGTGTCACATTGATGGGGGGGGGGGGAAAGGGGGAGGAGTTAAGTCAATGAAGAGAGGTGAGTTTGTGGATTGTACCATTAGTGTCACATTCATGGGGGGGAAAGGGGGAGGAGTTAAGTCAATGAAGAGAGGCGAGCTTGTGGATTGTACCATTAGTGTCACATTGATGGGGGGGGGGGGGGTGAGTTAAGTCAATGAAGAGAGATGAGTTTGTGGATTGTACCATTAGTGTCACAATCATGGGGGGGGAGTTAAGTCAATGAAGAGAGATGAGTTTGTGGATTGTACCATTAGTGTCACATTCATGGGGGAAGAGTTAAGTCAATGAAGAGAGGTGAATTTGTGGATTGTACCATTAGTGTCACATTCATGGGGGGTGAGTTAAGTCAATGAAGAGAGGTGAGTTTGTGGATTGTACCATTATTGTCACATTGATGGGGGTGAGTTAGGTTAATGAAGAGAGGTGAGTTTGTGGATTGTACCATTAGTGTCACATTCATGGGGGGTGAGTTAAGTTAATGAAGAGAGGTGAGTTTGTGGATTGTACCATTAGTGTCACATTCATGGGGGGGGGGGGGGGTGAGTTAAGTCAATGAAGAGAGGTGAGTTTGTGGATTGTAGCATTAGTGTCACATTCATGGGGGAAGAGTTAAGTCAATGAAGAGAGGTGAATTTGTGGATTGCACCATAAGTGTCACATTCATGGGGGGTGAGTTAAGTTAATGAAGAGAGGTGAGTTTGTGGATTGTACCATTAGTGTCACATTGATGGGGGGGGGGAGTTAAGTGAATGAAGAGAGGTGAGGTTGTGGATTGTACCATTAGTGTCACATTGATGGGGGGGGGAGGGGGAGGAGTTAAGTCAATGAAGAGAGGTGAGTTTGTGGATTGTACCATTAGTGTCACATTGATGGGGGGGGGGGGGGAGTTAAGTCAATGAAGAGAGGTTAGTTTGTGGATTGTACCATTAGTGTCACATTGATGGGGGGGGGGGGCGAGGAGTTAAGTCAATGAAGAGAGGTGAGTTTGTGGATTGTACCATTAGTGTCACATTCATGGGGGGGGGGGCGAGGAGTTAAGTCAATGAAGAGAGGTGAGTTTGTGGATTGTACCATTAGTGTCACATTTATGGGGAGGGGGCGTTAAGTCAATGTAGAGAGGTGAGTTTGTGGATTGTACCATTAGTGTCACATTCATGGGGGGGGGGAAGATTTAAGTCAATGAAGAGAGGTGAGTTTGTGGATTGTACCATTAGTGTCACATTCATGGGGGGGGAGGGGGAGGATTTAAGTCAATGAAGAGAGGAGAGTTTGTGGATTGCACCATTAGTGTCACATTCATGGGGGGTGAGTTAAGTTAATGAAGAGAGGTGAGTTTGTGGATTGTACCATTAGTGTCACATTGATGGGGGGGGGAGTTAAGTGAATGAAGAGAGGTGAGGTTGTGGATTGTACCATTAGTGTCACATTCATGGGGGGGGGAGGGGGAGGAGTTAAGTCAATGAAGAGAGGTGAGTTTGTGCATTGTACTATTAGTGTCACATTGATGGGGGGGGGGGGGGGAGGAGTTAAGTCAATGAAGAGAGGTGAGTTTGTGGATTGTACCATTAGTGTCACATTGATGGGGGGGGGGGGGAGTTAAGTCAATGAAGAGAGGTTAGTTTGTGGATTGTACCATTAGTGTCACATTCATGGGGGGGGGGGGGGGGGCGAGGAGTTAAGTCAATGAAGAGAGGTGAGTTTGTGCATTGTACCATTAGTGTCACATTTATGGGGAGGGGGGGAGGATTTAAGTCAATGAAGAGAGGTGAGTTTGTGGATTGCACCATTAGTGTCACATTCATGGGGGGTGAGTTAAGTTAATGAAGAGAGGTGAGTTTGTGGATTGTACCATTAGTGTCACATTGATGGGGGGGGGAGTTAAGTGAATGAAGAGAGGTGAGGTTGTGGATTGTACCATTAGTGTCACATTCATGGGGGGGGGGGAGGGGGAGGAGTTAAGTCAATGAAGAGAGGTGAGTTTGTGGATTGTACCATTAGTGTCACATTGATGGGGGGGGGGGGGAGGAGTTAAGTCAATGAAGAGAGGTGAGTTTGTGGATTGTACCATTAGTGTCACATTGATGGGGGGGGGGGAGTTAAGTCAATGAAGAGAGGTGAGTTTGTGGATTGTACCATTAGTGTCACATTCATGTGGGGGGGAGGAGGAGGAGTTAAGTCAATGAAGAGAGGTGAGTTTGTGGATTGTACCATTAGTGTCACATTCATGGGGGGGGAGGGGGAGGAGTTAAGTCAATGAAGAGAGGTGAGTTTATGGATTGTACCATTAGTGTCACATTGATGGGGCTGGGGGAGTTAAGTCAATGAAGAGATGTTAGTTTGTGGATTGTACAATTAGTGTCACATTCATGGGGGGGGGGGGGGAGGAGTTAAGTCAATGAAGAGAGGTGAGTTTGTGGATTGTACCATTAGTGTCACATTCATGGGGGGGGGGGGTGACTTAAGTCAATGAAGAGAGGTGAGTTTGTGGATTGTACCATTAGTGTCACATTCATGGGGAAGGAGGGGAGTTAAGTCAATGAAGAGAGGTGAGTTTGTGGATTGTACCATTAGTGTCACATTCATGGGGGGGGGGGGGGTGAGTTAAGTCAATGAAGAGAGGTGAGTTTGTGGATTGTAGCATTAGTGTCACATTCATGGGGGAAGAGTTAAGTCAATGAAGAGAGGTGAATTTGTGGATTGTACCATAAGTGTCACATTCATGGGGGGTGAGTTAAGTTAATGAAGAGAGGTGAGTTTGTGGATTGTACCATTAGTGTCACATTGATGGGGGGGGGGGGAGTTAAGTGAATGAAGAGAGGTGAGGTTGTGGATTGTACCATTAGTGTCACATTCATGGGGGGGGGGGGGGGAGTTAAGTCAATGAAGAGAGGTTAGTTTGTGGATTGTACCATTAGTGTCACATTGATGGGGGGGGGAGGGGGAGGAGTTAAGTCAATGAAGAGAGGTGAGTTTGTGGATTGTACCATTAGTGTCACATTGATGGGGGGGGGGGGGGGAGTTAAGTCAATGAAGAGAGGTTAGTTTGTGGATTGTACCATTAGTGTCACATTGATGGGGGGGGGGGCGAGGAGTTAAGTCAATGAAGAGAGGTGAGTTTGTGGATTGTACCATTAGTGTCACATTCATGGGGGGGGGGGGGCGAGGAGTTAAGTCAATGAAGAGAGGTGAGTTTGTGGATTGTACCATTAGTGTCACATTCATGGGGGGGGGGGCGAGGAGTTAAGTCAATGAAGAGAGGTGAGTTTGTGGATTGTACCATTAGTGTCACATTCATGGGGGGGGGGGGGCGAGGAGTTAAGTCAATGAAGAGAGGTGAGTTTGTGCATTGTACTATTAGTGTCACATTGATGGGGGGGGGGGGGGGGGAGGAGTTAAGTCAATGAAGAGAGGTGAGTTTGTGGATTGTACCATTAGTGTCACATTGATGGGGGGGGGGGGGGAGTTAAGTCAATGAAGAGAGGTTAGTTTGTGGATTGTACCATTAGTGTCACATTCATGGGGGGGGGGGGGGGGCGAGGAGTTAAGTCAATGAAGAGAGGTGAGTTTGTGGATTGTACCATTAGTGTCACATTGATGGGGGGGGGGGAAGAGTTAAGTCAATGAAGAGAGGTGAGTTTGTGGATTGTACCATTAGTGTCACATTTATGGGGAGGGGGCGTTAAGTCAATGTAGAGAGGTGAGTTTGTGGATTGTACCATTAGTGTCACATTCATGGGGGGGGGGGGGGAGGATTTAAGTCAATGAAGAGAGGTGAGTTTGTGGATTGTACCATTAGTGTCACATTGATGGGGGGGGGAGGAGTTAAGTCAATGAAGAGAGGTGAGTTTGTGGATTGCACCATTAGTGTCACATTCATGGGGGGTGAGTTAAGTTAATGAAGAGAGGTGAGTTTGTGGATTGTACCATTAGTGTCACATTGATGGGGGGGGGGGGAGTTAAGTGAATGAAGAGAGGTGAGGTTGTGGATTGTACCATTAGTGTCACATTGATGGGGGGGGGAGGGGGAGGAGTTAAGTCAATGAAGAGAGGTGAGTTTGTGGATTGTACCATTAGTGTCACATTGATGGGGGGGGGGGGGGGGAGTTAAGTCAATGAAGAGAGGTTAGTTTGTGGATTGTACCATTAGTGTCACATTGATGGGGGGGGGGGGGGGGGCGAGGAGTTAAGTCAATGAAGAGAGGTGAGTTTGTGGATTGTACCATTAGTGTCACATTCATGGGGGGGGGGGGGGGGCGAGGAGTTAAGTCAATGAAGAGAGGTGAGTTTGTGGATTGTACCATTAGTGTCACATTTATGGGGAGGGGGCGTTAAGTCAATGTAGAGAGGTGAGTTTGTGGATTGTACCATTAGTGTCACATTCATGGGGGGGGGGGAGGATTTAAGTCAATGAAGAGAGGTGAGTTTGTGGATTGTACCATTAGTGTCACATTTATGGGGAGGGGGCGTTAAGTCAATGTAGAGAGGTGAGTTTGTGGATTGTACCATTAGTGTCACATTCATGGGGGGGGGGGGGGGGGCGAGGAGTTAAGTCAATGAAGAGAGGTGAGTTTGTGGATTGTACCATTAGTGTCACATTCATGGGGGGGGGGGGGGGGGGGCGAGGAGTTAAGTCAATGAAGAGAGGTGAGTTTGTGGATTGTACCATTAGTGTCACATTTATGGGGAGGGGGCGTTAAGTCAATGTAGAGAGGTGAGTTTGTGGATTGTACCATTAGTGTCACATTCATGGGGGGGGGGGGGAGGATTTAAGTCAATGAAGAGAGGTGAGTTTGTGGATTGTACCATTAGTGTCACATTCATGGGGGGGGGAGGGGGAGGAGTTAAGTCAATGAAGAGAGGTGAGTTTGTGGATTGCACCATTAGTGTCACATTCATGGGGGGTGAGTTAAGTTAATGAAGAGAGGTGAGTTTGTGGATTGTACCATTAGTGTCACATTGATGGGGGGGGGGGAGTTAAGTGAATGAAGAGAGGTGAGGTTGTGGATTGTACCATTAGTGTCACATTCATGGGGGGGGGGAGGGGGAGGAGTTAAGTCAATGAAGAGAGGTGAGTTTGTGCATTGTACTATTAGTGTCACATTGATGGGGGGGGGGGGGGGAGGAGTTAAGTCAATGAAGAGAGGTGAGTTTGTGGATTGTACCATTAGTGTCACATTGATGGGGGGGGGGGAGTTAAGTCAATGAAGAGAGGTTAGTTTGTGGATTGTACCATTAGTGTCACATTCATGGGGGGGAGGGGGAGGTGTTAAGTCAATGAAGAGAGGTGAGTTTGTGGATTGTACCATTAGTGTCACATTCATGGGGGGGAGGGGGAGGAGTTAAGTCAATGAAGAGAGGTGAGTTTGTGGATTGTACCATTAGTGTCACATTGATGGGGGGGGGGGGGAGGAGTTAAGTCAATGAAGACAGGTGAGTTTGTGGATTGTACCATTAGTGTCACATTGATAGGGGGAGGAGTTAAGTCAATGAATAGAGGTGAGCTTGTGGATTGTACCAATAGTGTCACATTAATGGGGGGGGGGGGAGGAGTTAAGTCAATGAATAGAGGTGAGCTTGTGGATTGTACCATTAGTGTCACATTGATGTGGGTGAGTTAAGTCAATGAAGAGAGGTGAGTTTGTGGATTGTACCATTAGTGTCACATTCATGGGGGGGAGGGGGAGGAGTTAAGTCAATGAAGAGAGGTGAGTTTGTGGATTGTACCATTAGTGTCACATTCATGGGGGGGAGGGGGAGGAGTTAAGTCAATGAAGAGAGGTGAGTTTGTGGATTGTACCATTAGTGTCAGAATGATGAGGGGGGGAGGAGTTAAGTCAATGAAGAGAGGTGAGTTTGTGGATTGTACCATTAGTGTCACATTGATGGGGGGGGGAGGAGTTAAGTCAATGAAGAGAGGTGAGGTTGTGGATTGTACCATTAGTGTCACATTCATGGGGGGGTGAGTTAAGTCAATGAAGAGGTGAGTTTGTGGATTGTACCATTAGTGTTACATTCATGGGGGTGAGTTAAGTCAATGAAGAGAGGTGAGTTTATGGATTGTACCATTAGTGTCACATTGATGTGGGTGAGTTAAGTTAATGAAGAGAGGTGAGTTTGTGGATTGTACCATTAGTGTTACATTCATGGGGGGGGGTGAGTTAAGTCAATGAAGAGAGGTGAGTTTGTGGATTGTACCATTAGTGTCACATTCATGGGGGGGAGGGGAAGGAGTTAAGTCAATGAAGAGAGGTGAGTTTGTGGATTGTACCATTAGTGTCACATTCATGGGGGGGGGAGGAGTTAAGTCAATGAAGAGAGGTGAGTTTGTGGATTGTACCATTAGTGTCACATTGATGGGGTGGGGGAGTTAAGTCAATGAAGAGAGGTTAGTTTGTGGATTGTACCATTAGTGTCACATTCATGGGGGGGGGGGGGGGGGGCGAGGAGTTAAGTCAATGAAGAGAGGTGAGTTTGTGGATTGTACCATTAGTGTCACATTTATGGGGGGGGGGAAGAGTTAAGTCAATGAAGAGAGGTGAGTTTGTGGATTGTACCATTAGTGTCACATTTATGGGGAGGGGGCGTTAAGTCAATGTAGAGAGGTGAGTTTGTGGATTGTACCATTAGTGTCACATTCATGGGGGGGGGAGGATTTAAGTCAATGAAGAGAGGTGAGTTTGTGGATTGTACCATTAGTGTCACATTCATGGGGGGGGGAGGGGGAGGAGTTAAGTCAATTAAGAGAGGTGAGTTTGTGGATTGCACCATTAGTGTCACATTGATGGGGGGTGAGTTAAATTAATGAAGAGAGGTGAGTTTGTGGATTGTACCATTAGTGTCACATTGATGGGGGGGGGGGAGTTAAGTGAATGAAGAGAGGTGAGGTTGTGGATTGTACCATTAGTGTCACATTCATGGGGGGGGGGAGGGGGAGGAGTTAAGTCAATGAAGAGAGGTGAGTTTGTGGATTGTACCATTAGTGTCACATTGATGGGGGGGGGGGGGAGGAGTTAAGTCAATGAAGAGAGGTGAGTTTGTGGATTGTACCATTAGTGTCACATTGATGGGGGGGGGGAGTTAAGTCAATGAAGAGAGGTGAGTTTGTGGATTGTACCATTAGTGTCACATTCATGTGGGGGGGAGGGGGAGGAGTTAAGTCAATGAAGAGAGGTGAGTTTGTGGATTGTACCATTAGTGTCACATTCATGGGGGGGGGAGGGGGAGGAGTTAAGTCAATGAAGAGAGGTGAGTTTATGGATTGTACCATTAGTGTCACATTGATGGGGGGGGGGGGAGTTAAGTCAATGAAGAGAGGTGAGTTTGTGGATTGTACCATTAGTGTCACATTCTTGGGGGGGAGGGGGAGGAGTTAAGTCAATGAAGAGAGGTGAGTTTGTGGATTGTACCATTAGTGTCACATTGATGGGGGGGGGGGGGAGGAGTTAAGTCAATGAAGACAGGTGAGTTTGTGGATTGTACCATTAGTGTCACATTGATAGGGGGAGGAGTTAAGTCAATGAATAGAGGTGAGCTTGTGGATTGTACCATTAGTGTCACATTAATGGAGGGGGGGAGGAGTTAAGTCAATGAATAGAGGTGAGCTTGTGGATTGTACCATTAGTGTCACATTGATGTGGGTGAGTTAAGTCAATGAAGAGAGGTGAGTTTGTGGATTGTACCATTAGTGTCACATTCATGGGGGGGAGGGGGAGGAGTTAAGTCAATGAAGAGAGGTGAGTTTGTGGATTGTACCATTAGTGTCACATTCATGGGGGGGAGGGGGAGGAGTTAAGTGAATGAAGAGAGGTGAGTTTGTGGATTGTACCATTAGTGTCACAATGATGAGGGGGGGGAGGAGTTAAGTCAATGAAGAGAGGTGAGTTTGTGGATTGTACCATTAGGGTCACATTGATGGGGGGGGGGGAGGAGTTAAGTCAATGAAGAGAGGTGAGGTTGTGGATTGTACCATTAGTGTCACATTCATGGGGGGGTGAGTTAAGTCAATGAAGAGGTGAGTTTGTGGGTCGTACCATTAGTGTTACATTCATGGGGGTGAGTTAAGTCAATGAAGAGAGGTGAGTTTATGGATTGTACCATTAGTGTCACATTGATGTGGGTGAGTTAAGTCAATGAAGAGAGGTGAGTTTGTGAATTGTACCATTAGTGTTACATTCATGGGGGGGGTGAGTTAAGTCAATGAAGAGAGGTGAGTTTGTGGATTGTACAATTAGTGTCACATTCATGGGGGGGAGGGGGAGGAGTTAAGTCAATGAAGAGAGGTGAGTTTGTGGATTGTACCATTAGTGTCACATTCATGGGGGGGGGGGGGGGGTGACTTAAGTCAATGAAGAGAGGTGAGTTTGTGGATTGTACCATTAGTGTCACATTCATGGGGGGGAGGGGGAGGAGTTAAGTCAATGAAGAGAGGTGAGTTTGTGGATTGTACCATTAGTGTCACATTCATGGGGGGGGGGGGGTGACTTAAGTCAATGAAGAGAGGTGAGTTTGTGGATTGTACCATTAGTGTCACATTCATGGGGGGGAGGGCGAGGAGTTAAGTCAATGAAGAGAGGTGAGTTTGTGGATTGTACCATTAGTGTCACATTGATGGGGGGGGGGGAGGAGTTAAGTCAATGAAGAGAGGTGAGTTTGTGGATTGTACCATTAGTGTCACATTGATGGGGGGGGGGGGAGTTAAGTCAATGAAGAGAGGTTAGTTTGTGGATTGTACCATTAGTGTCACATTCATGGGGGGGGGGGGGGGGGCGAGGAGTTAAGTCAATGAAGAGAGGTGAGTTTGTGGATTGTACCATTAGTGTCACATTCATGGGGGGGGGGAAGAGTTAAGTCAATGAAGAGAGGTGAGTTTGTGGATTGTACCATGAGTGTCACATTTATGGGGAGGGGGCGTTAAGTGAATGTAGAGAGGTGAGTTTGTGGATTGTACCATTAGTGTCACATTCATGGGGGGGGGGGGGGGGGGAGGATTTAAGTCAATGAAGAGAGGTGAGTTTGTGGATTGTACCATTAGTGTCACATTTATGGGGGGGGAGGGGGAGGAGTTAAGTCAATGAAGAGAGGTGAGTTTGTGGATTGTACCATTAGTGTCACATTCATGGGGGGTGAGTTAAGTTAATGAAGAGAGGTGAGTTTGTGGATTGTACCATTAGTGTCACATTGATGGGGGGGGGAGTTACGTGAATGAAGAGAGGTGAGGTTGTGGATTGTACCATTAGTGTCACATTCATGGGGGGGGAGGGGGAGGAGTTAAGTCAATGAAGAGAGGTGAGTTTGTGGATTGTACCATTAGTGTCACATTGATGGGGGGGGGGGGAGTAGTTAAGTCAATGAAGAGAGGTGAGTTTGTGGATTGTACCATTAGTGTCACATTGATGGGGGGGGGGGGGGGGAGTTAAGTCAATGAAGAGAGGTGAGTTTGTGGATTGTACCATTAGTGTCACATTCATGTGGGGGGGAGGGGGAGGAGTTAAGTCAATGAAGAGAGGTGAGTTTGTGGATTGTACCATTAGTGTCACATTCATGGGGGGGGGGAGGGGGAGGAGTTAAGTCAATGAAGAGAGGTGAGTTAATGGATTGTACCATTAGTGTCACATTGATGGGGGGGGGGAGTTAAGTCAATGAAGAGATGTTAGTTTGTGGATTGTACAATTAGTGTCACATTCATGGGGGGGGGGAGGGGGAGGAGTTAAGTCAATGAAGAGAGGTGAGTTTGTGGATTGTACCATTAGTGTCACATTCATGGGGGGGGGGGGGTGACTTAAGTCAATGAAGAGAGGTGAGTTTGTGGATTGTACCATTAGTGTCACATTCATGGGGGGGAGGGGGAGGAGTTAAGTCAATGAAGAGAGGTGAGTTTGTGGATTGTACCATTAGTGTCACATTCATGGGGGGGAGGGGGAGGAGTTAAGTCAATGAAGAGAGGTGAGTTTGTGGATTGTACCATTAGTGTCACATTGATGGGGGGGGGAGGAGTCAAGTCAATGAAGACAGGTGAGTTTGTGGATTGTACCATTAGTGTCCCATTAATGGGGGGGGAGGAGTTAAGTCAATGAATAGAGGTGAGCTTGTGGATTGTACCATTAGTGTCACATTGATGTTGGTGAGTTAAGTCAATGAAGAGAGGTGAGTTTGTGGATTGTACCATTAGTGTCACAATGATGAGGGGGGGAGGAGTTAAGTCAATGAAGAGAGGTGAGTTTGTGGATTGTACCATTAGTGTCACATTGATGGGGGGGGGGGGAGGAGTTAAGTCAATGAAGAGAGGTGAGGTTGTGGATTGTACCATTAGTGTCACATTCATGGGGGGGTGAGTTAAGTCAATGAAGAGGTGAGTTTGTGGATTGTACCATTAGTGTTACATTCATGGGGGTGAGTTAAGTCAATGAAGAGAGGTGAGTTTTTGGATTGTACCATTAGTGTCACATTGATGTGGGTGAGTTAAGTCAATGAAGAGAGGTGAGTTTGTGGATTGTACCATTAGTGTTACATTCATGGGGGGGGGGGGGGTGAGTTAAGTCAATGAAGAGAGGTGAGTTTGTGGATTGTACCATTAGTGTCACATTCATGGGGGGGAGGGGAAGGAGTTAAGTCAATGAAGAGAGGTGAGTTTGTGGATTGTACCATTAGTGTCACATTCATGGGGGGGAGGGGGAGGAGTTAAGTCAATGAAGAGAGGTGAGTTTGTGGATTGTACCATTAGTGTCACATTCATGGGGGGGGAGGAGTTAAGTCAATGAAGAGAGGTGAGTTTGTGGATTGTACCATTAGTGTCACATTGATGGGGGGGGTGGAGGAGTTAAGTCAATGAAGAGAGGTGAGTTTGTGGATTGTACCATTAGTGTCACATTCATGAGGGGGTGAGTTAAGTCAATGAAGAGGTGAGTTTGTGGATTGTACCATTAGTGTCACATTGATGGGGGGGAGGGGGAGGAGTTAAGTCAATGAAGAGAGGTGAGTTTGTGGAATGTACCATTAGTGTCACATTCATGGGGGGGGGGGGGGTGAGTTAAGTCAGTGAAGAGAGGTGAGTTTGTGGATTGGACCATTAGTGTCACATTCATGGGCGGGAGGAGTTAAGTCAATGAAGAGAGGTGAGTTTGTGGATTGTAGCATTAGTGTCACATTCATGGGGGGGGGGGGGGGGGGTGAGTTAAGTCAATGAAGAAAGGTGAGTTTGTGGATTGTACCATTAGTGTCACATTCATGGGGGGGAGGGGGAGGAGTTAAGTCAATGAAGAGAGGTGAGTTTGTGGATTGTACCATTAGTGTCACATTGATGGGGTGGGGAGGAGTTAAGTCAATTAAGAGAGGTGAGTTTGTGGATTGTACCATTAGTGTCACATTGATAGGGGGAGGAGTTAAGTAAATGAATAGAGGTGAGCTTGTTGATTGTACCATTAGTGTCACATTCATGGGGGTGAGTTAAGTCAATGAAGAGAGCTGAGTTTGTGGATTGTACCATTAGTGTTACATTCATGGGGGGGTGAGTTAAGTCAATGAAGAGAGGTGAGTTTGTGGATTGTACCATTAGTGTCACATTCATGGGGGGTGAGTTAAGTTAATGAAGAGAGGTGAGTTTGTGGATTGTACCATTAGTGTCACATTCATGGGGGGTGAGTTAAGTCAATGAAGAGAGGTGAGTTTGTGGATTGTACCATTAGTGTCACATTCATGGGGGGTGAGTTAAGTCAATGAAGAGAGGTGAGTTTGTAGATTGTACCATTAGTGTCACATTCATGGGGGGTGAGTTAAGTTAATGAAGAGAGGTGAGTTTGTGGATTGTACCATTAGTGTCATATTCATGGGGGGTGAGTTAAGTCAATGAAGAGAGGTGAGTTTGTGGATTGTACCATTAGTGTCACATTGATGGGGGGGAGGAGTTAAGTCAATGAAGAGAGGTGAGTTTGTGGATTGTACCATTAGTGTCACATTCATGGGGGGGTGAGTTAAGTCAATGAAGAGAGGTGAGTTTGTGGATTGTACCATTAGTGTCACATTCATGGGGGGGGGGGGGGAAGGGGGAGGAGTTAAGTCAATGAAGAGAGGTGAGTTTGTGGATTGTACCATTAGTGTCACATTCATGGGGGAGGGTGAGTTAAGTTATTGAAGAGAGGTGAGTTTGTGGATTGTACCATTAGTGTCACATTCATGGGGGGGGGAGGAGTTAAGTGAATGAAGAGAGGTGAGTTTGTGGATTGTACTATTAGTGTCACATTGATGGGGGGGAGTTAAGTCAATGAAGAGGTGAGTTTGTGGATTGTACGATTAGTGTCACATTGATGGGGGGGGAGGGGGAGGAGTTAAGTCAATGAAGAGAGGTGAGTTTGTGGATTGTACCATTAGTGTCACATTCATGGGGGGGGAGGGGGAGGAGTTAAGTCAATGAAGAGAGGTGAGTTTGTGGATTGTACCATTAGCGTCACATTCATGGGGGGGGGGGGGGGGGAGGAGGGGAAGAAGTTAAGTCAACGAAGAGATGTGTGTTGTGGATTGTACCATTAGTGTCACATTCATGGGGGGGGGGGGGTGAGTTAAGTTAATGAAGAGAGCTGAGTTTGTGGATTGTACCATTAGTGTCACAGGGATGAAGGGGGTGAGTTATGTCAATGAAGAGAGGTGAGTTTGTGGATTGTACCATTAGTGTCACATTGATGGGGGGGGAGGAGTTAAGTCAATGAAGAGAGGTGAGTTTGTGGATTGTACCATTATTGTCACATTCATGGGGGGGGGGAAGGGGGAGGAGTTAAGTCAATGAAGAGAGGTGAGTTTGTGGATTGTACCATTAGTGTCACATTCATGGGGGGGGGGAGGGGGAGAGTTAAGTCAATGAAGAGAGGTGAGTTTGTGGATTGTACCATTAGTGTCACATTCATGGGGGAGGAGTTAAGTCAATTAAGAGAGGTGAGTTTGTGGATTGTACCATTAGTGTCACATTGATGGGGGGGGGGGGGAAGGGGGAGGAGTTAAGTCAATGAAGAGAGGTGAGTTTGTGGATTGTACCATTAGTGTCACATTCATGGTGGGGAAAGGGGGAGGAGTTAAGTCAATGAAGAGAGGCGAGCTTGTGGATTGTACCATTAGTGTCACATTGATGGGGGGGGGGGGGTGAGTTAAGTCAATGAAGAGAGATGAGTTTGTGGATTGTACCATTAGTGTCACATTGATGGGGGGGGAAAGGGGGAGGAGTTAAGTCAATGAAGAGAGGTGAGTTTGTGGATTGTACCATTAGTGTCACATTCATGGGGGGGGGGGAAAGGGGGAGGAGTTAAGTCAATGAAGAGAGGTGAGTTTGTGGATTGTACCATTAGTGTCACATTGATGGGGGGGGGGGAGTTAAGTCAATGAAGAGAGGTGAGTTTGTGGATTGTACCATTAGTGTCACATTCAAGGTGGGGGGGGGGAGGAGGAGTTAAGTCAATGAAGAGAGGTGAGTTTGTGGATTGTACCATTAGTGTCACATTGATGGGGGGGGGGGGGTTAAGTCAATGAAGATAGGTGAGTTTATGGATTGTACCATTAGTGTCACATTCATGGGGGGGGGGAGTTAAGTCAATGAAGAGAGGTGAGTTTGTGGATTGTACCATTAGTTTCACTTTGATGGGGGTGAGTTAAGTCAATGAAGAGTGGTGAGTTTGTGGATTGTCCCATTAGTGTCACATTCATGGGGGAGGAGTTAAGTCAATGAAGAGTGGTGAGTTTGTGGATTGTACCATTAATGTCACATTCATGGGGGGGGGGGGGGGGGGAAGGAGTTAAGTCAATGAAGAGAGGTGAGTTTGTGGGTTGTACCATTAGTGTCACATTGATGGGGGGGGGAGTTAAGTCAATGAAGAGAGGTGAGTTTGTGGATTGTACCATTAGTGTCACATTGATGGGGGAGGAGTTAAGTTAATGAAGAGAGGTGAGTTTGTGGATTGATGGGGGGGGGGGGGGGGGAGTTAAGTCAATGAAGATAAGTGAGTTTATGGATTGTACCATTGGTGTCACATTCATGGGGGGCAGGGGGAGGAGTTAAGTCAATGAAGAGAGGTGAGCTTGTGGGTTGTACCATTAGTGTCACATTGATGGGGGGAGGAGTTAAGTTTATGAAGTGAGGTAAGTTTGTGGATTGTACCATTAGTGTCACATTCATGGGGGGGAAGGGGGAGGAGTTAAGTCAATGAAAAGAGGTGAGTTTGTGGATTGTACCATTAGTGTCACATTCATGGGGGGGAAGGTGGAGGAGTTAAGTCAATGAAGAGAGGTGAGTTTGTGGATTGTACCATTAGTGTCACATTCATGGGGGGGAAGGTGGAGGAGTTAAGTCAATGAAGAGAGGTGAGTTTGTGGATTGTACCATTAGTGTCACATTCATGGGGGGGGGGGGTTAGGAGGGGGAGGAGTTAAGTCAATGAAGAGAGGTGAGTTTGTGGATTGTACCATTAGTGTCACATTCATGGGGGGGAGGGGGAGGAGTTAAGTCAACGAAGAGATGTGAGTTTGTGGATTGTACCATTAGTGTCACATTGATGAGGGGGGTGAGTTAAGTCAATGAAGAGAGGTGAGTTTGTGGATTGTACCATTAGTGTCACATTGATGAGGGGGTGAGTTAAGTTAATGAAGAGAGGTGAGTTTGTGGATTGTACCATTAGTGTCACATTGATGGGGGGAGGAGTTAAGTCAATGAAGAGAGGTGAGTTTGTGGATTGTACCATTAGTGTCACATTCATGGGGGGGGGGGGGGGTGAGTTAAGTCAATGAAGAGAGGTGAGTTTGTGGATTGCACCATTAGTGTCACATTCATGGGGGGGGGGGGGTGAGTTAAGTCAATGAGGAGAGGTGAGTTTGTGGATTGTACCATTAGTGTCACATTGATGGGGGCTGCGGGGTAAAGATAGTTCTTTGAGATGTAGCTCATCACGTAGAAATGGATCGTCACATCTGAATGATCTGGGCGCGTGGTTGATGTTGATCGTAAACGTGGAATGGGCGAAAAATCAACGCAGTGATCACCACGGGGAGAGAGACACACACACAGAGAGAGAGAGACTCCAACTATTCAGCAGCAGCAGCAGCAGGCATCGTCAGGTGCCGGGGATCGAACCAGCGACCTCCTTGCAATACAGGAGAGGAAATTAACATCTCTCAGGATCCGGGATCGAACCCGCGACCTCCTGCGTACCAGGCGAGGTAGTCAACATCTCTCAGGATCCGGGATCGAACCCACGACCTCCTGTAGATCAGGAGAGGTAGTCAACATCTCCCAGGGTCTGGGATCGAACCCACAACCTCCTGTATACCAGGCGAGGTAGTCGACATCTCACAGGATCCGGGATCGAACCCACGACCTCCTGCGTACCGAGCGAGGTAGTCAACATCTCTCAGGGTCTGGAATCGAACCCACGACCTCCTGTAGACCAGACGAGGTAGTCAACATCTCACAGAGTCCAGGATCGAACCCACGACCTCCTGTAGGCCAGGCGAGGTAGTCAACATCTCACAGGGTCTGGGTTCGAACCCACAACCTCCTGTATACCAGGCGAGGTAGTCAACATCTCACAGGGTTCGGGATCGAATCCACGACCTCCTGTAGACCAGGCGAGGTAGTCAACATCTCACAGGGTCCGGGATCGAACCCACAACCTTCCTGCGTACCAGGCGAGGTAATTAACATCTCACAGGGTCTGGGATCGAACCCCCGACCTCCTGTAGAGCACGCGAGGTAGTTAACATCTCACAGGGTCTGGGATCGAACCCACAACCTAATGTATACCAGGCGAGGTAGTCAACATCTCACAGGGTCTGGGATCGAACCCACGACCTCCTGTATACCAGGCGAGGTAGTCAACATCTCACAGGGTCTGGGATCGAACCCACGACCTCCTGTATACCAGGCGAGGTAGTCAACAGCTCACAGGGTCTGGGATCGAACCTACAACCTCCTGTATACCAGGCGAGGTAGTCAACATCTCACAGGGTCTGGGATCGAACCCACAACCTCCTGTAGACCAGGCGAAGTAGTCAACATCTCACAGGGTCCGGGATTGAACCCACGACCTCCTATATACCAGGCGAGGTAGTCAACATCTCTCAGGATCCGGGATCAAACCCACGACCTCCTGCATACCAGGCGAGGTAGTCAACATCTCTCAGGGTCCGGGATTGAACCCACAACCTCCTGTATACCAGGGGAGGTAGTCAACATCTCCCAGGGTCTGAGATCGAACCCACGACCTCCTGTAGACCAGGCGAGGTAGTCAACATCTCACAGGGTCTGGGTTCGAACCCCCGACCTCCTGTATAACAGGCGAGGTAGTCAACATCTCTCAGGGTCCATGATCGAACCCGCAACCTCCTGTAGACCAGGCGAAGTAGTCAACATCTCACAGGGTCCATGATCGAACCCACAACCTCCTGTAGACCAGGCGAGGTAGTCAACATCTCACAGGGTTCGGGATCGAATCCACGACCTCCTGTAGACCAGGCGAGGTAGTCAACATCTCACAGGGTCCGGGATCGAACCCACGACCTCCTGTATACCAGGCGAGGTAGTCAACATCTCACAGGGTTCGGGATCGAACCCACGACCTCCTGTATACCAGCCGAGGTAGTCAACAGCTCACAGGGTCTGGGATCGAACCCACGACCTCCTGTAGACCAGGCGAGGTAGTCAACATCTCACAGGGTCTGGGATCGAACCCACGACCTCCTGTATACCAGGCGAGGTAGTCAACAGCTCACAGGGTCTGGGATCGAACCCACAACCTCCTGTATACCAGGCGAGGTAGTCAACATCTCACAGGGTCTTGGATCGAAACCATGACCTCCTGTATACCAGGCGAGGTAGTCAACATCTCCCAGGGTCTGGGATCGAACCCACGACCTCCTGTAGACCAGGCGAGGTAGTCAACATCTCACAGGGTCCGGGATCGAACCCACGACCTCCTGTATACCAGGCGAGGTAGTCAACATCTCACAGGGTTCGGGATCGAACCCACGACCTCCTGTATACCAGCCGAGGTAGTCAACAGCTCACAGGGTCTGGGATCGAACCCACGACCTCCTGTAGACCAGGCGAGGTAGTCAACATCTCACAGGGTCTGGGATCGAACCCACGACCTCCTGTATACCAGGCGAGGTAGTCAACAGCTCACAGGGTCTGGGATCGAACCCACAACCTCCTGTATACCAGGCGAGGTAGTCAACATCTCACAGGGTCTGGGATCGAACCCACGACCTCCTGTATACCAGGCGAGGTAGTCAACAGCTCACAGGGTCTGGGATCGAACCCACGACCTCCTGTAGACCAGGCGAGGTAGTCAACATCTCACAGGGTCTGGAATCGAACCCACGACCTCCTGTATACCAGGCGAGGTAGTCAACAGCTCACAGGGTCTGGGATCGAACCCACAACCTCCTGTATACCAGGCGAGGTTGTCAACATCTCACAGGGTCCGGGATCGAACCCACAACCTCCTGTATACCAGGCGAGGTAGTTAACATCTCACAGGGTCTGGGATCGAACCCACGACCTCCTGTAGACCAGGCGAGGTAGTCAACATCTCTCAGGATCCGGGATCGAACCCACGACCTCCTGTATACCAGGCGAGGTAGTCAACATCTCACAGGGTCCGGGATTGAACCCACGACCTCCTGTATACCAGGCGAGGTAGTCAACATTGCCGAGCCACCGTGATGATGGAGAGAGAGAGAGACTCAAACTCAAAATATTGCCCCTAAACGTCAACACGGAGACATCATCATCATCACGGCGACGATGATGATGATCGCTAACGCCGGTACAGCTCCAGGCTTTGCCGCCGTGATGTGGAGTTGTCTGGAGGCCGACGGAAGAAGAACCAAGCCAACATCACCCACTCAGTCACCCAGTCATCCACTTACTCACTCACTCACTCACCCACTCACTCACTCAGTGACTCAGTCACCCACTCACTCACTCAGTCATCCACTTACTCACTCACTCAGTCATCCACTTACTCACTCACTCAGTCACCCACTCACTCACTCAGTCATCCACTTACTCACTCACTCACTCAGTCATCCACTTACTCAGTCACTCAGTCACCCACTCACTCACTCAGTCATCCACTTACTCACTCACTCACTCAGTCACCCAATCACTCACTCAGTCATCCACTTACTCACTCACTCAGTCACCCACTCAGTCACTCAGTCATCCACTTACTCACTCACTCAGTCACCCACTCACTCACTCAGTCATCCACTTAGTCACTCACTCAGTCACCCACTCAGTCACTCAGTCATCCACTCACTCAGTCACCCACTCACTCACTCAGTCATCCACTTACTCACTCACACAGTCACCCACTCAGCCACCCAGTCATCCACTTACTCACTCACTCAGTCACCCACTCACTCACTCAGTCATCCACTCACTCACTCACTCAGTCACCCACACACTCACTCAGTCATCCACATACTCACTCACTCAATCACCCACTCACTCACTCAGTCATCCACACACTCACTCAGTCATCCACTTACTCACTCACTCAGTCACCCACTCACTCACTCAGTCATCCACTTACTCACTCAGTCACCCACTCACTCACTCAATCACCCACACACTCACTCAGTCATCCACTTACTCACTCACTGACTCAGTCACCCACTCAGTCACCCAGTCATCCACTTACTCACTCACTCACTCACCCACTCACTCACTCAGTCACTCAGTCACCCACTCACTCACTCAGTCATCCACTTACTCACTCACTCAGTCATCCACTTACTCACTCACTCACTCAGTCATCCACTTACTCAGTCACTCAGTCACCCACTCACTCACTCAGTCATCCACTCACTCACTCACTCAGTCATCCACTTACTCACTCACTCACTCAGTCACCCACTCACTCACTCAGTCATCCACTCACTCACTCACTCAGTCACCCACACACTCACTCAGTCATCCACATACTCACTCACTCAATCACCCACTCACTCACTCAGTCATCCACACACTCACTCAGTCATCCACTTACTCACTCACTCAGTCACCCACTCACTCACTCAGTCATCCACTTACTCACTCAGTCACCCACTCACTCACTCAATCCCCCCCCCCACTCACTCAGTCATCCACTTACTCACTCACTGACTCAGTCACCCACTCAGTCACCCAGTCATCCACTTACTCACTCACTCACTCACCCACTCACTCACTCAGTCACTCAGTCACCCACTCACTCACTCAGTCATCCACTTACTCACTCACTCAGTCATCCACTTACTCACTCACTCACTCAGTCACCCACTCACTCACTCAGTCATCCACTCACTCACTCACTCAGTCACCCACACACTCACTCAGTCATCCACTTACTCACTCACTCAGTCACCCACTCACTCACTCAGTCATCCACACACTCACTCAGTCACCCACTTACTCACTCAGTCATCCACTTACTCACTCACTCACTCAGTCACCCACTCACTCACTCAGTCATCCACTTACTCACTCACTCAGTCACCCACTCACTCACTCAGTCATCCACTTACTCACTCACTCAGTCACCCACTCACTCATTCACTCAGTCATCCACTTACTCACTCACTCACTCAGTCACGCACTCACTCACCCAGTCATCCACTTACTCACTCACTCAGTCACCCACTCACTCACTCAGTCATCCACTTACTCACTCACTCACTCAGTCACCCACTCACTCACTCAGTCATCCACTTACTCACTCACTCAGTCACCCACTCACTCACTCAGTCATCCACTTACTCACTCACTCAGTCACCCACTCAGTCACTCAGTCATCCACTTACTCACTCACTCAGTCACCCACTCACTCACTCAGTCATCCACTCACTCACTCACTCAGTCACCCACTCAGTCACCCAGTCATCCACTTTCTCACTCACTCAGTCACCCACTCAGTCACTCAGTCATCCACTTACTCACTCACTCGGTCACCCACTCACTCACTCAGTCATCCACTTACTCACCCACTCAGTCACCCAGTCATCCACTTACTCACTCACTCAGTCACCCACTCACTCACTCAGTCACCCACTCACTCACTCAGTCATCGACTCACTCACTCACTCAGTCACCCACTCACTCACTCAGTCATCCACTTACTCACTCACTCACTCAGTCACCCACTCACTCACTCAGTCATCCACTTACTCACTCACTCAGTCACCCACTCAGTCACCCACTCACTCACTCAGTCATCCACTTACTCACTCAGTCACCCACTCAGTCACCCACTCACTCAGTCACCCACTTACTCACTCACTCAGTCATCCACTCACACACTCACTCAGTCATCCACTTACTCACTCACTCAGTCACCCACTCACTCACTCAGTCATCCACACACTCACTCAGTCACCCACTTACTCACTCAGTCATCCACTTACTCACTCACTCACTCAGTCACCCACTCACTCACTCAGTCATCCACTTACTCACTCACTCAGTCACCCACTCACTCACTCAGTCATCCACTTACTCACTCACTCAGTCACCCACTCACTCATTCACTCAGTCATCCACTTACTCACTCACTCACTCAGTCACGCACTCACTCACCCAGTCATCCACTTACTCACTCACTCAGTCACCCACTCACTCACTCAGTCATCCACTCACTCACTCACTCAGTCACCCACTCAGTCACCCAGTCATCCACTTTCTCACTCACTCAGTCACCCACTCAGTCACTCAGTCATCCACTTACTCACTCACTCGGTCACCCACTCACTCACTCAGTCATCCACTTACTCACCCACTCAGTCACCCAGTCATCCACTTACTCACTCACTCAGTCACCCACTCACTCACTCAGTCACCCACTCACTCACTCAGTCATCGACTCACTCACTCACTCAGTCACCCACTCACTCACTCAGTCATCCACTTACTCACTCACTCAGTCACCCACTCAGTCACCCACTCACTCACTCAGTCACCCACTCAGTCACCCACTCACTCAGTCACCCACTTACTCACTCACTCAGTCATCCACTCAGTCATCCACTCACTCACTCACTCAGTCACCCACTCACTCACTCAGTCATCCATTTACCCACTCACTCACTCACCCACTCACTCACTCAGTCACCCACACACTCACTCAGTCATCCATTTACCCACTCACTCACTCACCCACTCACTCACTCACTCACCCACCCACTCACCCACCCACTCACTCACTCACCCACTCACCCACTCACCCACTCACTCACACACTCACTCACTCAGTCACCCACTCACCCACTCACCCACCCACTCACCCACCCACCCACTCACTCAGTCATCCACTTACTCACTGACTCAGTCACCCACTCACTCACTCAGTCATCCACTTACTCACTCACTCAGTCACCCACTCACTCACTCAGTCATCCACTCACTCACTCACTCAGTCACCCACTCAGTCACCCAGTCATCCACTTTCTCACTCACTCAGTCACCCACTCAGTCACTCAGTCATCCACTTACTCACCCACTCAGTCACCCAGTCATCCACTTACTCACTCACTCAGTCACCCACTCACTCACTCAGTCACCCACTCACTCACTCAGTCATCGACTCACTCACTCACTCAGTCACCCACTCACTCACTCAGTCATCCACTTACTCACTCACTCAGTCACCCACTCAGTCACCCACTCACTCACTCAGTCATCCACTTACTCACCCACTCAGTCACCCAGTCATCCACTTACTCACTCACTCAGTCACCCACTCACTCACTCAGTCACCCACTCACTCACTCAGTCATCGACTCACTCACTCACTCAGTCACCCACTCACTCACTCAGTCACCCACTCAGTCACCCACTCACTCAGTCACCCACTTACTCACTCACTCAGTCATCCACTCACACACTCACTCAGTCATCCACTTACTCACTCACTCAGTCACCCACTCAGTCATCCACTTACTCAATCACTCAGTCACCCACTCACACACTCACTAAGTCATCCACTTACTCAGTCACCCACTCACTCAGTCACCCACTCACTCACTCAGTCATCCATTTACCCACTCACTCACTCACCCACTCACTCACTCAGTCACCCACACACTCACTCAGTCATCCATTTACCCACTCACTCACTCACCCACTCACTCACTCACTCACCCACCCACTCACCCACCCACTCACTCACTCACCCACTCACCCACTCACCCACTCACTCACACACTCACTCACTCAGTCACCCACTCACCCACTCACCCACCCACTCACCCACCCACCCACTCACTCAGTCATCCACTTACTCACTGACTCAGTCACCCACTCAGTCACTCAGTCATCCACTTACTCACTCACTCAGTCACCCACTCACTCACTCAGTCATCCACTTACTCACTGACTCAGTCACCCACTCAGTCACTCAGTCATCCACTTACTCACTCACTCAGTCACCCACTCACTCACTCAGTCATCCACTTACTCACTGACTCAGTCACCCACTCAGTCACCCAGTCATCCACTTACTCACTCACTCACTCACCCACTCACTCAGTCACTCAGTCACCCACTCACTCACTCAGTCATCCACTTACTCACTCACTCAGTCATCCACTTACTCACTCACTCACTCAGTCACCCACTCACTCACTCAGTCATCCACTCACTCACTCACTCAGTCACCCACACACTCACTCAGTCATCCACTTACTCACTCACTCACTCAGTCACCCACTCACTCACTCAGTCATCCACACACTCACTCAGTCACCCACTTACTCACTCAGTCATCCACTTACTCACTCACTCACTCAGTCACCCACTCACTCACTCAGTCATCCACTTACTCACTCACTCAGTCACCCACTCACTCACTCAGTCATCCACTTACTCACTCACTCAGTCACCCACTCACTCATTCACTCAGTCATCCACTTACTCACTCACTCAGTCACGCACTCACTCACCCAGTCATCCACTTACTCACTCACTCAGTCACCCACTCACTCACTCAGTCATCCACTTACTCACTCACTCACTCAGTCACCCACTCACTCACTCAGTCATCCACTTACTCACTCACTCAGTCACCCACTCAGTCACTCAGTCATCCACTTACTCACTCACTCAGTCACCCACTCACTCACTCAGTCATCCACTTACTCACTCACTCAGTCACCCACTCAGTCACTCAGTCATCCACTCACTCACTCACTCAGTCACCCACTCAGTCACCCAGTCATCCACTTTCTCACTCACTCAGTCACCCACTCAGTCACTCAGTCATCCACTTACTCACTCACTCAGTCACCCACTCACTCACTCAGTCATCCACTTACTTACTCACTCAGTCACCCACTCAGTCACCCAGTCATCCACTTACTCACTCACTCAGTCACCCACTCAGTCACCCACTCACACACTCACTCAGTCATCCACTTACTCACTCAGTTATCCACTTACTCACTCAGTCACCCACTCACTCAGTCACCCACTCACTCACTCAGTCATCCACTCACTCACTCACTCAGTCACCCACTCACTCACTCAGTCATCCACTTACTCACTCACTCAGTCACCCACTCACTCACTCAGTCATCCACTCACTCACTCACTCAGTCACCCACTCACTCACTCAGTCACCCACTCACTCACTCAGTCATCCATTTACCCACTCACTCACTCACCCACTCACTCACTCAGTCACCCACACACTCACTCAGTCATCCATTTACCCACTCACCCACTCACTCACCCACTCACTCACCCACTCACTGACTCACTCATCCACTCACTCACTCACCCACTCACCCACCCACTCACCCACTCACTCATCCACTCACTCACTCACCTACTCACTCACCCACTCACCCACTCACTCACTCACCCACTCACACACTCCCTCACTCACCCACTCACTCACTCACCCACTCACACACTCCCTCACTCACACACTCACTCACCCACCCACTCACTCACCCACTCACTCACTCAGTCACCCACTCACCCCCCCACCCACTCACCTCCGTACGCCCCCATCTCTCCCATGCCCTGCCCCACGTGACCACCCCCACCCCCTCCCCCACCCCCTCCCTTCCTCTTGCGGGGCCGCCCCTTGTGGGCCCCTCCCGCCGACCCCCCGGCCACGCCCCCTCCCCCGCCGGGAAGCCCCTCCCCCGCCCCAAAAAACCCGGGGCCCCGCCCCTCGGGGTGGTCGACCACGCCCATCGCGGAGATCCCAGCACCACCAGCACCACCACCGCTGTTGATGATGTTGTTGTTGTTGATGTTGTTGTTGATGTTGTTGTTGTTGCTGCTGATGATGATGTTGGAGGAGGAGGATAGGAGGCACTCGGGGAAGAGATCCGCTGGCCTCGCCTGCGGTTGGTGGGTGGGTAGGAGGTGGTGGGTAGGAGGTGGTGGGTAGGAGGTGGTGGGTAGGAGGTGGTGGGTAGGTGGTGGGTAGGTGGTGGGTAGGAGGTGGTGGGTAGGAGGTGGTGGGTAGGTGGTGGGTAGGTGGTGGGTAGGTGGGTAGGTGGTGGGTAGGAGGTGGGTAGGTGGTGGGTAGGTGGTGGTGGGTAGGTGGTGGGTAGGTGGTGGGTAGGTGGTGAGTAGGAGGTGGGTAGGTGGGTAGGTGGTGGGTAGGTGGTGGGTAGGAGGTGGGTAGGTGGTGGGTAGGTGGTGGGTAGGTGGTGGGTAGGTGGTGGGTAGGTGGTGAGTAGGAGGTGGGTAGGTGGGTAGGTGGTGGGTAGGTGGTGGGTAGGAGGTGGGTAGGTGGTGGGTAGGTGGTGGGTAGGAGGTGGGTAGGTGGTGGGTAGGTGGTGAGTAGGTGGTGGGTAGGTAGTGGGTAGGTGGTGGGTAGGAGATGGGTAGGTGGTGGGTAGGAGGTGGGTAGGTGGTGGTTAGGTGGTGGGTAGGTGGTGGGTAGGTGGGTAGGTGGTGGGTAGGTGGGTAGGTGGGTAGGTGGTGGGTAGGAGGTGAGTAGGTGGTGGGTAGGAGGTGGGTAGATGGTGGGTAGGTGGTGGGTAGGTGGTGGGTAGGTGGGTAGGTGGTGGGTAGGTGGGTAGGTGGGTAGGTGGTGGGTAGGAGGTGAGTAGGTGGTGGGTAGGAGGTGGGTAGATGGTGGGTAGGTGGTGGGTAGGTGGTGGGTAGGTGGGTAGGTGGTGGGTAGGTGGGTAGGTGGGTAGGTGGTGGGTAGGAGGTGAGTAGGTGGTGGGTAGGAGGTGGGTAGGTGGTGAGTAGGAGGTGGGTAGGTGGTGGGTAGGTGGTGAGTAGGTGGGTAGGTGGTGGGTAGGTGGTAGGTGGTGGGTAGGTGGTGGGTAGGTGGGTAGGTGGTGGGTAGGAGGTGGGTAGGTGGTGAGTAGGAGGTGGGTAGGTGGTGGGTAGGTGGTGGGTAGGTGGTGGGTAGGAGGTGGGTAGGTGGTGGGTAGGTGGGTAGGTGGTGGGTAGGTGGTGGGCAGGTGGTGGGTAGGAGGTGGGTAGGTGGTGGGTAGGTGGTGGGTAGGTGGTGGGTAGGAGGTGGTGGGTAGGTGGTGGGTAGGTGGTGGTGGGTAGGTGGTGGGTAGGTGGTGAGTAGGAGGTGGTGGGTAGGTGGTGGGTAGGTGGTGGTGGGTAGGTGGTGGGTAGGTGGTGGGTAGGAGGTGGTGGGTAGGTGGTGGGTAGGTGGTGGGTAGGAGGTGGTGGGTAGGTGGTGGGTAGGAGGTGGGTAGGTGGTGGGTAGGAGGTGGGTAGGTGGTGGTGGGTAGGTGGTGGGTAGGTGGTGGGTAGGAGGAGGAGTGAGTATTTGAGTGTGTATCTGAGTGAGTGTGTATTTGAGTGAGTATCTGAGTGAGTGAGTGTGTATCTGAGTGAGTGAATGAGTGTGTATCTGAGTGAGTATCTGAGTGAGTGAGTATCTGAGTGAGTGAGTATCTGAGTGAGTGTGTATCTGAGTGAGTGAGCGAGTATCTGAGTGAGTGAGTATCTGAGTGAGTGTGTATCTGAGTGAGTGAGCGAGTATCTGAGTGAGTGAGTATCTGAGTGAGTGAGTATCTGAGTGAGTGAGCGTGTATCTGAGTGAGTGAGTGTGTATCTGAGTGAGTGAGTATCTGAGTGAGTGAGTGTGTATCTGAGTGAGTGAGTATCTGAATGAGTGAGTGTGTATCTGAGTGAGTGTGTAGCTGAATGAGTAAGTGTGTATTTGAGTGAGTGTGTACGTGAGTGAGTGAGTGTGTATCTGAGTGAGTGAGTATCTGAATGAGTGAGTGTGTATCTGAGCGAGTGTGTAGCTGAATGAGTAAGTGTGTATTTGAGTGAGTGTGTACGTGAGTGAGTGAGTGTGTATCTGAGTGAGTGAGTATCTGAATGAGTGAGTGTGTATTTGAGTGAGTGTCTTCGTGAATGAGTGAGTGTGTACGTGAGTGAGTGTGTAGGTGATTACCAACACTCTGTTCCAGCATCGGCACATCCACACAACATCATGGATGCATGCCGGGTCCAAGCAAGAACATCTGCTGGACTACATAGTGACGGACCAGCGGATGCTAGCCCATGTCCTTGACACCAGGACCTACCGTGGAGCTGATCTGCCCTCTGACCATCGACTAGTCATCTGTAAGATGCGCCTGCCATTCTTCCACTCCGGTGGTGGGTGTACACCCAGGACCCCATTCCAACCTAAAGTGGCCTGGTCTCAGTTATCTGATGAAAGTTGCAAGCGAGAATTTCATCATCGCTTGCAGCTGGGGTTGGGTGAGTGAGTGGGTGGGTGAGTGAGTGAGTGGGTGAGTGGGTGAGTGAGTGGGTGAGTGGGTGAGTGAGTGAGTGGGTGAGTGGGTGAGTGAGTGAGTAAGTAAGTGGGTGGGTGAGTGGGTGGGTGAGTGTATGAGTGGGTGGGTGGGTGAGTGAGTGAGTGGGTGAGTGACTGGGTGGGTGAGTGTATGAGTGGGTGGGTGGGTGAGTGAGTGGGTGAGTGACTGGGTGGGTGAGTGTATGAGTGGGTGGGTGGGTGAGTGAGTGGGTGAGTGGGTGAGTGTGTAGGTGAGTGAGTGAGTGTGTAGGTGAGTAAGTATGTAGGTGAGTGAGTGACTGAGTGAGTGGCTGACTGAGTGACTGACTGAATGAGTGAGTGACTGACTGACTGACTGGGTAACTGACTGACTGAGTGACTTAGTGACTGACTGGGTGGGTGACTGACTGGGGCGCAGGTAGCTGAGTGAGTGAGTGACTGACTGAGTGAAAGGGTGACTGACTAGCTGAGTGACTGACTGAGTGACTGACTGACTGAGTGACTGACTGAGTGACTGAGTGTCTGAGTGACTGAGTGAGTGACTGAGTGAGTGACTGACTGACTGAGTGACTGACTGACTGGGTGACTGACTGAGTGACTGACTGAATGAGTGACTGACTGACTGGGTGACTGAGTGACTGACTGAGTGACTGGGTGACTGACTGGGTGATTGAATGAGTGACTGACTGATTGGGTGACTGACTGAGTGACTGAGTGAGTGAGTGACTGACTGACTGACTGAGGGACTGACTTAGTGACTGAGTGACTGACTGAGTGACTGACTGAGTGACTGACTGACTGAGTGAGTGACTGACTGGGTGACTGACTGAGTGACTGACTGACTGAGTGACTGAGTGACTGGCTGAGTGAGTGACTGAGTGACTGACTGAGTGACTGAGTGAGTGACTGAGTGACTGACTGGGTGACTGACTAAGTGACTGAGTGACTGACTGGGTGGCTGACTGAGTGAGTGACTGACTGGCTGGGTGAGTGACTGACTGAGTGACTGACTGGGTGGCTGACTGAGTGAGTGACTGACTGGCTGAGTGACTGACTGACTGGGTGAGTGACTGACTGGGTGAGTGACTGACTGGGTGAGTGACTGAGTGACTGACTGGGTGAGTGACTGGGTGAGTGACTGACTGAGTGACTGAGTGAGTGACTAACTGGGTGACTGGGTGACTAAGTGACTGACTAACTGGATGAGTGACTGAGTGACTGACTGGGTGAGTGAGTGAATGACTGAGTGAGTGAGTGACTGACTGGGTGAGTGACTGACTGAGTGAGTGACTGAGTGACTGACTGAGTGACTGACTGACTGAGTGAGTGACTGAGTGATTGACTGAGTGACTGACTGACTGAGTGAGTGACTGACTGACTGAGTGACTGAGTGACTGACTGACTGAGTGAGTGACTGAGTGACTGACTGAGTGACTGAGTGACTGACTGAGTGACTGACTGACTGAGTGACTGAGTGACTGACTGACTGAGTGACTGAGTGACTGACTGAGTGACTGAGTGACTGACTGAGTGACTGATTGACTGACTGAGTGACTGAATGACTGACTGAGTGACTGACTGAGTGACTGACTGACTGACTGAGTGACTGACCGACTGACTGAGTGACTGACTGACTGACTGGCTGAGTGACTGACTGAGTGACTGAATGACTGACTGAGTGACTGACTGAGTGACTGACTGAGTAACTGACTGACTGACTGAGTGACTGACTGAGTGACTGAGTGACTGACTGAGTGTGTGACTAACTGGGTGACTGACTGAGTGACTGACTGACTGAGTGAGTGACTGAGTGACTGGGTGACTGGGTGACTGACTGACTGACTGAGTGACTGACTGAGTGACTGACTGAGTGAGTGACTGACTGACTGAGTGACTGACTGAGTGAGTGACTGACTGACTGAGTGACTGACTGACTGAGTGACTGACTGAGTGACTGACTGAGTGAGTGACTGACTGACTGAGTGACTGACTGACTGAGTGACTGACTGACTGAATGAGTGACTGACTGAGTGAGTGACTGACTGGGTGAGTGACTGACTGACTGAGTGACTGACTGACTGACTGAGTGACTGACTGAGTGACTGACTGAGTGACTGGCTGAGTGACTGACTGAGTGACTGACTGACTGAGTGACTAACTGAGTGACTGACTGAGTGACTGAGTGACTAACTGAGTGACTGAGTGACTAACTGAGTGACTGACTGACTGAGTGACTGAGTGACTGACTGAGTGACTGACTGAGTGACTGAGTGACTAACTGAGTGACTGAGTGACTAACTGAGTGACTGACTGACTGACTGAGTGACTAACTGAGTGACTGACTGAGTGACTGAGTGACTAACTGAGTGACTGAGTGACTAACTGAGTGACTGACTTAGTGACTAACTGACTGACTGACTGAGTGACTGAGTGACTGACTGACTGACTGAGTGACTGGGTGACTGAGTGACTGACTGACTGACTGAGTGACTGACTGGCACGAGGTGCTGCCTGCAGTAGAGGCGGTGTGGCGCGAAGGGCGCTGCACTGAACGGCTCCCCAGGCTCCAGAGCCCCGCTGCACGTGAAGCAGGTCACGTGACTGGGTGACAGGGTGACTGAGTGACTGACTGAGTGACTGGCTGACTGAGTGAGTGACTGACTGACTGATTGACTGACTGACTGATTTACTGAGTGAGTGAGTGACTGACTGGCTGAGTGAGTGGGTGACTGACTGAGTGACTGAGTGACTGGGTGACTGAGTGACTGACTGGGTGACTGAGTGACTGGGTGAGTGACTGACTGGGTGACTGACTGAGTGACTGGCTGAGTGACTGGGTGACTAAGTGACTGGGTGACTGAGTGACTGACTGGGTGACTGAGTGACTGGGTGAGTGACTGACTGAGTGACTGAGTGACTAACTGAGTGACTGAGTGAGTGACTGAGTGACTGAGTGGCTGGGTGACTGGCTGGGTGACTGAGTGACTGACTGACTGACTGAGTGACTGAGTGACTGAGTGACTGACTGACTAACTGAGTGACTGAGTGAGTGACTGAGTGACTGACTGAGTGACTGACTGACTGGGTGAGTGACTGACTGAGTGAGGGACTGACTGACTGACTGGGTGAGTGACTAACTGGGTGACTGACTGACTGACTGAGTGACTGACTGACTAACTGAGTGACTGAGTGAGTGACTGAGTGACTGAGTGGCTGGGTGACTGGCTGGGTGACTGAGTGACTGACTGACTGACTGAGTGACTGAGTGACTGAGTGACTGACTGACTAACTGAGTGACTGAGTGAGTGACTGAGTGACTGACTGAGTGACTGACTGACTGGGTGAGTGACTGACTGAGTGAGGGACTGACTGACTGACTGGGTGAGTGACTAACTGGGTGACTGACTGACTGAGTTACTGACTGGGTGAGTGACTGACTGAGTGACTGAGTGACTGACTGGCTGGGTGAGTGACTGGGTGAGTGACTGAGTGACTGACTGAGTGACTGACTGACTGACTGATGACTGAGTGACTGACTGGGTGAGTGACTGGCTGATTGAGTGACTGACTGACTGACTGAGTGACTGACTGAGTGACTGACTGGGTGAGTGACTGACTGGCACGAGGTGCTGTCTGCAGTAGAGGCGGTGTGGCGCGAAGGGCGCTGCACTGAACGGCTCCCCCGGCTCCAGAGCCCCGCTGCACATGAAGCAGTGAAGCAGGCCACGTGACTGGGTGACTGGGTGACTGAGTGACTGAGTGACTGACTGAGTGACTGAGTGACTGGGTGAGTGACTGGGTGAGTGAGTGACTGAATGACTGAATGACTGACTGGGTGACTGAGTGACTGGGTGACTGAGTGAGTGAGTGACTGAGTGAGTGACTGACTGAGTGAGTGACTGACTGACTGAGTGAGTGAGTGACTGACTGACTGACTGAGTGACTGACTGACTGAATGAGTGACTGACTGAGTGACTGACTGACTGAGTGACTGACTGGGTGACTGAGTGACTGACTGGCACGAGGTGCTGTCTGCAGTAGAGGCGGTGTGGCGCGAAGGGCGCTGCACTGAACGGCTCCCCAGGCTCCAGAGCCCCGCTGCACGTGAAGCAGGCCACGTGACTGGGTGACTGAGTGACTGAGTGACTGACTGAGTGACTGACTGACTGACTGATGACTGAGTGACTGACTGGGTGAGTGACTGACTGGGTGAGTGACTGACTGACTGAGTGACTGAGTGACTAACTGACTGAGTGACTGACTGAGTGAGTGACTGACTGAGTGACTGAGTGACTGACTGAGTGACTGACTGAGTGACTGAGTGACTGACTGACTGACTGAGTGACTGACTGAGTGACTGACTGAGTGACTGACTGACTGGGTGAGTGACTGAGTGACTGAGTGACTGACTGACTGGCTGGGTGACTGAGTGAATGACTGACTGGGTGAGTGACTGACTGGCACGAGGTGCTGCCTGCAGTAGAGGCGGTGTGGCGCGAAGGGCGCTGCACTGAACGGCTCCCCCGGCTCCAGAGCCCCGCTGCACGTGAAGCAGTGAAGCAGGCCACGTGACTGGGTGACTGAGTGACTGAGTGACTGACTGGGTGACTGACTGAGTGACTGACTGACTGAGTGACTGACTGGGTGAGTGACTAACTGACTGAGTGACTGACTGACTGAGTGACTGACTGGGTGAGTGACTAACTGACTGAGTGACTGACTGAGTGACTGACTGGCACGAGGTGCTGCCTGCAGTAGAGGCGGTGTGGCGCGAAGGGCGCTGCACTGAACGGCTCCCCCGGCTCCAGAGCCCCGCTGCACGTGAAGCAGTGAAGCAGGCCACGTGACTGGGTGACTGAGTGACTGAGTGACTGACTGGGTGACTGACTGAGTGACTGACTGACTGAGTGACTGACTGGGTGAGTGACTAACTGACTGAGTGACTGACTGACTGAGTGACTGACTGGGTGAGTGACTAACTGACTGAGTGACTGACTGAGTGACTGACTGGCACGAGGTGCTGCCTGCAGTAGAGGCGGTGTGGCGCGAAGGGCGCTGCACTGAACGGCTCCCCCGGCTCCAGAGCCCCGCTGCACGTGAAGCAGTGAAGCAGGCCACGTGACTGGGTGACTGAGTGACTGAGTGACTGACTGGGTGACTGACTGAGTGACTGACTGACTGAGTGACTGACTGGGTGAGTGACTAACTGACTGAGTGACTGACTGACTGAGTGACTGACTGGCACGAGGTGCTGCCTGCAGTAGAGGCGGTGTGGCGCGAAGGGCGCTGCACTGAACGGCTCCCCCGGCTCCAGAGCCCCGCTGCACGTGAAGCAGTGAAGCAGGCCACGTGACTGGGTGACTGAGTGACTGAGTGACTGACTGGGTGACTGACTGAGTGACTGACTGACTGAGTGACTGACTGGGTGAGTGACTAACTGACTGAGTGACTGACTGACTGAGTGACTGACTGGGTGAGTGACTAACTGACTGAGTGACTGACTGAGTGACTGACTGGCACGAGGTGCTGCCTGCAGTAGAGGCGGTGTGGCGCGAAGGGCGCTGCACTGAACGGCTCCCCCGGCTCCAGAGCCCCGCTGCACGTGAAGCAGTGAAGCAGGCCACGTGACTGGGTGACTGAGTGACTGAGTGACTGACTGGGTGACTGACTGAGTGACTGACTGACTGAGTGACTGACTGGGTGAGTGACTAACTGACTGAGTGACTGACTGACTGAGTGACTGACTGGCACGAGGTGCTGCCTGCAGTAGAGGCGGTGTGGCGCGAAGGGCGCTGCACTGAACGGCTCCCCCGGCTCCAGAGCCCCGCTGCACGTGAAGCAGTGAAGCAGGCCACGTGACTGGGTGACTGAGTGACTGAGTGACTGACTGGGTGACTGACTGAGTGACTGACTGACTGAGTGACTGACTGGGTGAGTGACTAACTGACTGAGTGACTGACTGACTGAGTGACTGACTGGCACGAGGTGCTGCCTGCAGTAGAGGCGGTGTGGCGCGAAGGGCGCTGCACTGAACGGCTCCCCAGGCTCCAGAGCCCCGCTGCACGCGCTGCACGTGAAGCAGGCCACGTGGTACACCGCGGCGCGCGCCCTCATCACCAGCTCGGCCGCGGCGATTCCCAGGTGGCAGCGCGCGCAGCGCTGCACAGAGAAGCGCCTGGGGTGGGGGTGGGGCGGGGTGGGGTGGGGGTGGGGTGGTGGTGGGGTGGGGTTGGGTGGGGGTGGGGGTGGGGTGGGGTTGGGTGGGGGTGGGGGTGGGGTGGGTGGGGGTGGGGTGGGGTAGGGGTGTTGGCCATCAGTCTAACTTCGTACCACAACAACAGCCACAAGACAACTTTAGATAAAGGCCGTCAGTCTAACTCCGTACTACAACAACAACCACCACAAGACAACTTTAGATTAAGGCCATCAGTCTAACTTCGTACCACAACAACAGCCACAAGACAACTTTAGATTAAGGCCATCAGTCTAACTCCGTACTACAACAACAACCACAAGACAACTTTAGATTAAGGCCATCAGTCTAACTCCGTACTACAACAACAACCACAAGACAACTTTAGATTAAGGCCGTCAGTCTAACTCCGTACTACAACAACAACAACAAGACAACTTTAGATTAAGGCCATCAGTCTAACTCCGTACTACAACAACAACCACCACAAGACAACTTAGATTAAGGCCATCAGTCTAACTCCGTACTACAACAACAACCACAAGACAACTTTAGATTAAGGCCATCAGTCTAACTCCGTACTACAACAACAACCACAACAAGACAACTTTAGATTAAGGCCGTCAGTCTAACTCCGTACTACAACAACAACCACAAGACAACTTTAGATTAAGGCCATCAGTCTAACTCCGCACTACAACAACAACAACAAGACAACTTAGATTAAGGCCATCAGTCTAACTCCGCACTACAACAACAACAACAACAAGACAACTTAGATTAAGGCCATCAGTCTAACTCCGCACTACAACAACAACAACAAGACAACTTTAGATTAAGGCCATCAGTCTAACTCCGCACTACAACAACAACAAGACAACTTTAGATTAAGGCCGTCAGTCTAACTCCGTACTACAACAACAACCACAAGACAACTTAGATTAAGGCCGTCAGTCTAACTCCGTACCACAACAACAGCCACAAGACAACTTAGATTAAGGCCATCAGTCTAACTCCGTACTACTACAACAACCACAAGACAACTTAGATTAAGGCCATCAGTCTAACTCCGTACTACAACAACAACCACAAGACAACTTTAGATTAAGGCCATCAGTCTAACTCCGCACTACAACAACAACAACAACAAGACAACTTTAGATTAAGGCCGTCAGTCTAACTCCGTACTACAACAACAACCACAAGACAACTTTAGATTAAGGCCGTCAGTCTAACTCCGTACTACAACAACAACCACAAGACAACTTAGATTAAGGCCGTCAGTCTAACTCCGTACTACAACAACAACCACAAGACAACTTAGATTAAGGCCGTCAGTCTAACTCCGTACTACAACAACAACCACAAGACAACTTAGATTAAGGCCGTCAGTCTAACTCCGTACTACAACAACAACCACAAGACAACTTTAGATTAAGGCCATCAGTCTAACTCCGTACTACAACAACAACCACAACAAGACAACTTTAGATTAAGGCCATCAGTCTAACTCCGTACTACAACAACAACCACAAGACAACTTAGATTAAGGCCGTCAGTCTAACTCCGTACCACAACAACAACCACAAGATAACTTAGATTAAGGCCGTCAGTCTAACTCCGTACTACAACAACAACCACCACAAGACAACTTAGATTAAGGCCATCAGTCTAACTCCGTACTACAACAACAACCACAAGACAACTTTAGATTAAGGCCATCAGTCTAACTCCGTACTACAACAACAACCACAACAAGACAACTTTAGATTAAGGCCGTCAGTCTAACTCCGTACTACAACAACAACCACAAGACAACTTTAGATTAAGGCCATCAGTCTAACTCCGTACTACAACAACAACAACCACAAGACAACTTAAATTAAGGCCATCAGTCTAACTCCGTACTACAACAACAACAACTACAAGACAACTTAAGATTAAGGCCGTCAGTCTAACTCCGCACTACAACAACAACCACCACAAGACAACTTAAGATTAAGGCCGTCAGTCTAACTCCGTACTACAACAACAACAACCACAAGACAACTTAAGATTAAGGCCGTCAGTCTAACTCCGTACTACAACAACAACCACAAGACAACTTTAGATTAATGGCGTCAGTCTAACTCCGTACTACTACAACAACCACAAGACAACTTAGATTAAGGCCATCAGTCTAAACTCCCTACTACAACAACAACCACAAGACAAATTACATTAAGGCCATCAGTCTACCTCCGTACCACAACAACAACCACAACAAGACAACTTAAATTAAGGCTGTCAGTCTAACTCCGCACTACAACAACAACCACAAGACAACTTTAGATTAAGGCCGTCAGTCTAACTCCGTACTACAACAACCACAACAAGACAACTTAGATTAAGGCCGTCAGTCTAATTCCGTACTACAACAACAAGAACCACAAGACAACTTAGATTAAGGCCATCAGTCTAACTCCGTACTACAACAACAACCACAAGACAACTTAGATTAAGGCCGTCAGTCTATCTCCGTACTACAACAACAACAACCACAAGACAACTTAGATTAAGGCCATCAGTCTAACGCCGTACTACAACAACAACCACAAGACAACTTAGATTAAGGCCATCAGTCTAACTCCGTACTACAACAACAACCACAACAAGACAACTTAGATTAATGGCGTCAGTCTAACTCCGTACTACAATAACAACCACAACACGACAACTTAGATTAATGGCGTCAGTCTAACTCCGTACTACAATAACAACCACAAGACAACTTTAGATTAAGGCCGTCAGTCTAACTCCGTACTACAACAACCAAAAGACAACTTAGATTAAGGCCATCAGTCTAACTCCATACTACAACAACAACAACCACAACAAGACAACTTAGATTAAGGCCATCAGTCTAACTCCGTACTACAACAACAGGCACAAGAGAACTTAGATTAAGGACATCAGTCTAACTCCGTACTACAACAACAACCACAAGACAACTTAGATTAAGGTCGTCAGTCTAACTCCGTACTACAACAACAACCAAAACAAGACAACTTAGATTAAGGCCATCAGTCTAACTCCGTACTACAACAACAGGCACAAGACAACTTAGATTAAGTCCGTCAGTCTAACTCCGTACTACAACAACAACAAGACAACTTAGATTAAGGCCGTCAGTCTAACTCCGTACTGCAAGAACAACCACAAGACAACTTTAGATTAAGGCCAGCAGTCTAACTCCGTACTACAACAACAACAACAACCACAAGACAACTTAGATTAAGGCCGTCAGTCTAACTCCGTACTACAACAACAACAACAACCACAAGACAACTTAGATTAAGTCCGTCAGTCTAACTCCGTACTACAACAACCACAAGACAACTTAGATTAAGGCCATCAGTCTAACTCCATACTACAACAACAACAACCACAACAAGACAACTTAGATTAAGGCCATCAGTCTAACTCCGTGCTACAACAACAGGCACAAGAGAACTTAGATTAAGGACATCAGTCTAACTCCGTACTACAACAACAACCACAAGACAACTTAGATTAAGGCCATTAGTCTAACTCCGCTCTACAACAACAACCACAACAAGACAACTTTAGATTAAGGCCGTCAGTCTAACTCCGTAATACAACAACAACCACAACAAGACAACTTAGATTAAGGCCGTCAGTCTAATTCCGTACTACAACAACAACAACAACCACAAGACAACTTAGATTAAGGCCATCAGTCTAACTCCGTACTACAACAACAACCACAAGACAACTTAGATTAAGGCCGTCAGTCTAACTCCGTACTACAACAACAACCACAAGACAACTTAGATTAAGGCCGTCAGTCTAACTCCGCACTACAACAACAACCACCACAAGACAACTTAGATTAAGGCCGTCAGTCTAACTCTGTACTACAACAACAACCACAAGACAACTTTAGATTAATGGCGTCAGTCTAACTCCATACTACAACAACAACCACAAGACAACTTAGATTAAGGCCGTCAGTCTAACTCCGTACTACAACAACAACAACAACCACAAGACAACTTAGATTAAGGCCATCAGTCTAACTCCGTACTACAACAACAACCACAAGACAACTTAGATTAAGGCCATTAGTCTAACTCCGTACAACAACAACAACCACAAGACAACTTTAGATTAAGGTCATCAGTCTAACTCCGTACTACAACAACAACCACAAGACAACTTAGATTAAGGCCATTAGTCTAACTCCGTACAACAACAACAACCACAAGACAACTTTAGATTAAGGCCGTCAGTCTAATTCCGTACTACAACAACAACAACAACCACAAGACAACTTAGATTAAGGCCGTCAGTCTAACTCCGCACTACAACAACAACCACCACAAGACAACTTAGATTAAGGCCGTCAGTCTAACTCCGTACTACTACAACAACCACAAGACAACTTAGATTAAGGCCATCAGTCTAAACTCCCTACTACAACAACAACCACAAGACAACTTACATTAAGGCCATCAGTCTACCTCCGTACCACAACAACAACCACAAGACAACTTAGATTAAGGCCATCAGTCTAACTCCATACTACAACAACAACCACAAGACAACTTAGATTAAGGCCGTCAGTCTAACTCCGCACTACAACAACAACCACAACAAGATAACTTAGATTAAGGCCGTCAGTCTAACTCTGTAATACAACAACAACCACAAGACAAATTAGATTAAGGCCATCAGTCTAACTCCGTACTACAACAACCACAAGACAACTTAGATTAAGGCCATCAGTCTAACTCCGCTCTATAACAACAACCACAACAAGACAACTTAGATTAAGGCCGTCAGTCTAACTCCGTACTACAACAACAACCACAAGACAACTTTAGATTAAGGCCGTCAGTCTAACTCCGTACTACAACAACCACAACAAGACAACTTAGATTAAGGCCGTCAGTCTAATTCCGTACTACAACAACAACAACCACAAGACAACTTAGATTAAGGCCGTCAGTCTAACTCCGCACTACAACAACAACCACCACAAGACAACTTAGATTAAGGCCGTCAGTCTAACTCCGTACTACAACAACAACAACCACAAGACAACTTAGATTAAGGCCGTCAGTCTAACTCTGTACTACAACAACAACCACAAGACAACTAAGATTAAGGCCATCAGTCTAACTCCGTACTACTACAACAACCACAACACAACTAAGATTATGGCCATCAGTCTAAACTCCCTACTACAACAACAACCACAAGACAACTTACATTAAGGCCATCAGTCTACCTCCGTACCACAACAACAACCACAACAAGACATCTTAAATTAAGGCTGTCAGTCTAACTCCGCACTACAACAACAACCACAAGACAACTTTAGATTAAGGCCATCAGTCTAACTCCGTACTACAACAACAACCACAAGACAACTTTAGATTAAGGCCGTCAGTCTAACTCCATACTACAACAACAACCACAAGACAACTTTAGATTAAGACCATCAGTCTAACTCCGTACTACAACAACAACCAAAACAAGACAACTTAGATTAAGGCCGTCAGTCTAACTCCGTACTACAACAACAACCACAAGACAACTTAGATTAAGGCCATCAGTCTAACTCCGTACTACAACAACAACAACAACCACAAGACAACTTTAGATTAAAGCCGTCAGCCTAACTCCGTACTACAACAACAACAACAACCACAACAAGACAACTTAGATTAAGGCCATCATTCTAACTCCGTACTACAACAACAACCACAAGACAACTTTAGATTAAGGCCGTCAGTCTAACTCTGCACTACAACAACAACCACAAGACAACTTAGATTAAGGCCATCAGTCTAACTCCGCTCTACAACAACAACCACAACAAGACAACTTAGATTAAGGCCGTCAGTCTAACTCCGTACTACAACAACAACCACAAGACAACTTAGATTAAGGCCGTCAGTCTAACTCCGTACTACAACAACCACAACAAGACAACTTAGATTAAGGCCATCATTCTAACTCCACACTACAACAACAACCACAAGACAACCTTAGATTAAGGCCATCAGTCTAACTCCGTACTACAACAACAACCACAACAAGACAACTTAGATTAATGCCATCAGTCTAACTCCGTACCACAACAACAACCACAAGATAACTTAGATTAAGGCCGTCAGTCTAACTCCGTACTACAACAACAACCACCACAAGACAACTTAGATTAAGGCCATCAGTCTAACTCCGTACTACAACAACAACCACAAGACAACTTTAGATTAAGGCCATCAGTCTAACTCCGTACTACAACAACAACCACAACAAGACAACTTTAGATTAAGGCCGTCAGTCTAACTCCGTACTACAACAACAACCACAAGACAACTTTAGATTAAGGCCATCAGTCTAACTCCGTACTACAACAACAACAACCACAAGACAACTTAAATTAAGGCCATCAGTCTAACTCCGTACTACAACAACAACAACTACAAGACAACTTAAGATTAAGGCCGTCAGTCTAACTCCGCACTACAACAACAACCACCACAAGACAACTTAAGATTAAGGCCGTCAGTCTAACTCCGTACTACAACAACAACAACCACAAGACAACTTAAGATTAAGGCCGTCAGTCTAACTCCGTACTACAACAACAACCACAAGACAACTTTAGATTAATGGCGTCAGTCTAACTCCGTACTACTACAACAACCACAAGACAACTTAGATTAAGGCCATCAGTCTAAACTCCCTACTACAACAACAACCACAAGACAAATTACATTAAGGCCATCAGTCTACCTCCGTACCACAACAACAACCACAACAAGACAACTTAAATTAAGGCTGTCAGTCTAACTCCGCACTACAACAACAACCACAAGACAACTTTAGATTAAGGCCGTCAGTCTAACTCCGTACTACAACAACCACAACAAGACAACTTAGATTAAGGCCGTCAGTCTAATTCCGTACTACAACAACAAGAACCACAAGACAACTTAGATTAAGGCCATCAGTCTAACTCCGTACTACAACAACAACCACAAGACAACTTAGATTAAGGCCGTCAGTCTATCTCCGTACTACAACAACAACAACCACAAGACAACTTAGATTAAGGCCATCAGTCTAACGCCGTACTACAACAACAACCACAAGACAACTTAGATTAAGGCCATCAGTCTAACTCCGTACTACAACAACAACCACAACAAGACAACTTAGATTAATGGCGTCAGTCTAACTCCGTACTACAATAACAACCACAACACGACAACTTAGATTAATGGCGTCAGTCTAACTCCGTACTACAATAACAACCACAAGACAACTTTAGATTAAGGCCGTCAGTCTAACTCCGTACTACAACAACCAAAAGACAACTTAGATTAAGGCCATCAGTCTAACTCCATACTACAACAACAACAACCACAACAAGACAACTTAGATTAAGGCCATCAGTCTAACTCCGTACTACAACAACAGGCACAAGAGAACTTAGATTAAGGACATCAGTCTAACTCCGTACTACAACAACAACCACAAGACAACTTAGATTAAGGTCGTCAGTCTAACTCCGTACTACAACAACAACCAAAACAAGACAACTTAGATTAAGGCCATCAGTCTAACTCCGTACTACAACAACAGGCACAAGACAACTTAGATTAAGTCCGTCAGTCTAACTCCGTACTACAACAACAACAAGACAACTTAGATTAAGGCCGTCAGTCTAACTCCGTACTGCAAGAACAACCACAAGACAACTTTAGATTAAGGCCAGCAGTCTAACTCCGTACTACAACAACAACAACAACCACAAGACAACTTAGATTAAGGCCGTCAGTCTAACTCCGTACTACAACAACAACAACAACCACAAGACAACTTAGATTAAGTCCGTCAGTCTAACTCCGTACTACAACAACCACAAGACAACTTAGATTAAGGCCATCAGTCTAACTCCATACTACAACAACAACAACCACAACAAGACAACTTAGATTAAGGCCATCAGTCTAACTCCGTGCTACAACAACAGGCACAAGAGAACTTAGATTAAGGACATCAGTCTAACTCCGTACTACAACAACAACCACAAGACAACTTAGATTAAGGCCATTAGTCTAACTCCGTACAACAACAACAACAACCACAAGACAACTTTAGATTAAGGCCATCAGTCTAACTCCGTACTACAACAACAACCACAAGACAACTTAGATTAAGGCCGTCAGTCTAACTCCGCACTACAACAACAACCACAACAAGATAACTTAGATTAAGGCCATCAGTCTAACTCCGTACTACAACAACCACAAGACAACTTAGATTAAGGCCATCAGTCTAACTCCGCTCTACAACAACAACCACAACAAGACAACTTTAGATTAAGGCCGTCAGTCTAACTCCGTAATACAACAACAACCACAACAAGACAACTTAGATTAAGGCCGTCAGTCTAATTCCGTACTACAACAACAACAACAACCACAAGACAACTTAGATTAAGGCCATCAGTCTAACTCCGTACTACAACAACAACCACAAGACAACTTAGATTAAGGCCGTCAGTCTAACTCCGTACTACAACAACAACCACAAGACAACTTAGATTAAGGCCGTCAGTCTAACTCCGCACTACAACAACAACCACCACAAGACAACTTAGATTAAGGCCGTCAGTCTAACTCCGTACTACAACAACAACCACAAGACAACTTTAGATTAATGGCGTCAGTCTAACTCCATACTACAACAACAACCACAAGACAACTTAGATTAAGGCCGTCAGTCTAACTCCGTACTACAACAACAACAACCACAAGACAACTTAGATTAAGGCCATCAGTCTAACTCCGTACTACAACAACAACCACAAGACAACTTAGATTAAGGCCATTAGTCTAACTCCGTACAACAACAACAACCACAAGACAACTTTAGATTAAGGTCATCAGTCTAACTCCGTACTACAACAACAACCACAAGACAACTTAGATTAAGGCCATTAGTCTAACTCCGTACAACAACAACAACCACAAGACAACTTTAGATTAAGGCCGTCAGTCTAATTCCGTACTACAACAACAACAACAACCACAAGACAACTTAGATTAAGGCCGTCAGTCTAACTCCGCACTACAACAACAACCACCACAAGACAACTTAGATTAAGGCCGTCAGTCTAACTCCGTACTACTACAACAACCACAAGACAACTTAGATTAAGGCCATCAGTCTAAACTCCCTACTACAACAACAACCACAAGACAACTTACATTAAGGCCATCAGTCTACCTCCGTACCACAACAACAACCACAAGACAACTTAGATTAAGGCCATCAGTCTAACTCCATACTACAACAACAACCACAAGACAACTTAGATTAAGGCCGTCAGTCTAACTCCGCACTACAACAACAACCACAACAAGATAACTTAGATTAAGGCCGTCAGTCTAACTCCGTAATACAACAACAACCACAAGACAAATTAGATTAAGGCCATCAGTCTAACTCCGTACTACAACAACCACAAGACAACTTAGATTAAGGCCATCAGTCTAACTCCGCTCTATAACAACAACCACAACAAGATAACTTAGATTAAGGCCGTCAGTCTAACTCCGTACTACAACAACAACCACAAGACAACTTTAGATTAAGGCCGTCAGTCTAACTCCGTACTACAACAACCACAACAAGACAACTTAGATTAAGGCCGTCAGTCTAATTCCGTACTACAACAACAACAACCACAAGACAACTTAGATTAAGGCCGTCAGTCTAACTCCGCACTACAACAACAACCACCACAAGACAACTTAGATTAAGGCCGTCAGTCTAACTCCGTACTACAACAACAACAACCACAAGACAACTTAGATTAAGGCCGTCAGTCTAACTCTGTACTACAACAACAACCACAAGACAACTAAGATTAAGGCCATCAGTCTAACTCCGTACTACTACAACAACCACAACACAACTAAGATTATGGCCATCAGTCTAAACTCCCTACTACAACAACAACCACAAGACAACTTACATTAAGGCCATCAGTCTACCTCCGTACCACAACAACAACCACAACAAGACATCTTAAATTAAGGCTGTCAGTCTAACTCCGCACTACAACAACAACCACAAGACAACTTTAGATTAAGGCCATCAGTCTAACTCCGTACTACAACAACAACCACAAGACAACTTTAGATTAAGGCCGTCAGTCTAACTCCATACTACAACAACAACCACAAGACAACTTTAGATTAAGACCATCAGTCTAACTCCGTACTACAACAACAACCAAAACAAGACAACTTAGATTAAGGCCGTCAGTCTAACTCCGTACTACAACAACAACCACAAGACAACTTAGATTAAGGCCATCAGTCTAACTCCGTACTACAACAACAACAACAACCACAAGACAACTTTAGATTAAAGCCGTCAGTCTAACTCCGTACTACAACAACAACAACAACCACAACAAGACAACTTAGATTAAGGCCATCATTCTAACTCCGTACTACAACAACAACCACAAGACAACTTTAGATTAAGGCCGTCAGTCTAACTCTGCACTACAACAACAACCACAAGACAACTTAGATTAAGGCCATCAGTCTAACTCCGCTCTACAACAACAACCACAACAAGACAACTTAGATTAAGGCCGTCAGTCTAACTCCGTACTACAACAACAACCACAAGACAACTTAGATTAAGGCCGTCAGTCTAACTCCGTACTACAACAACCACAACAAGACAACTTAGATTAAGGCCATCATTCTAACTCCACACTACAACAACAACCACAAGACAACCTTAGATTAAGGCCATCAGTCTAACTCCGTACTACAACAACAACCACAACAAGACAACTTAGATTAATGCCATCAGTCTAACTCCGTACCACAACAACAACCACAAGACAACCTTAGATTAAGGCCATCAGTCTAACTCTGTACTACAACAACAACCACAACAAGACAACTTAGATTAATGCCATCAGTCTAACTCCGTACCACAACAACAACCACAAGACAACTTAGATTAAGGCCGTCAGTCTAACTCTGTACTAACAACAACCACAAGACAACTTAGATTAAGGCCGTCAGTCTAACTCCGTACTACAACAACAACAACCACAAGACAACTTAGATTAAGGCCGTCAGTCTAACTCCGTACTACAACAACCACAAGACAACTTAGATTAAGGCCGTCAGTCTAACTCCGTACTACAACAACAAAACAAAAACACCGTGTCCAAACCGAAAAAAAAAACCTTTTTCGAAATCACCAAAAAATCAAATAAAGCCATCATTGCAACGTAACAGTTCATCACAGGGGGACTGTGACCGAATTTTTTTTTTACAATAAACTACGTAAATATCATGTAACACCAAATCCTAGTGAGTAGTGAAGCCTTTGTCCCGACTCAGTCCACTGTGGCAACTCGCACTGACACAGGCCGAGGCTCTGCGTAGATTCTGCAGCGTCCGGCGTTTGTGGCTCGTTCAGATTCGCCAGGAGTCTTCGTCCCGACTCAGTCCACTGTGGCAACTCGCACTGACACAGGCCGAGGCTCTGCGTAGATTCTGCAGCGTCCGGCGTCTGTGACTCGTTCAGTTTAACCAGGAGACTTCGTCCAGACTCAATCCACCGTGGCAACTCGCGCTGACACAGGCCGAGGCTCTGCGTAGATTCTGCAGCGTCCGGCGTTTGTGGCTCGTTCAGATTCGTCGGGAGTCTTCGTCCCGACTCAGTCCACCATCGCAGCTCGCTCTGAGCCAGGCCGAGGCTCTGTGTAGAATCTGCAGCGTCCGGCGTCTGTGACTCGTTCAGTTTAACCAGGAGACTTCGTCCTGACACCGTCCACCATCGCAACTCGCCCTGAGCCAGGCCGAGGCTCTGCGTAGATCCACGGCGTCCGGTGTTTGTGGCTAGTTCAGATTAACCAGGAGACTTCGTCCTAACACCGTCCACCATCGCAGCTCGCGCTGAGCAGGCCGAGGCTCTGCGTAGATCCACGGCGTCCGGTGTTTGTGGCTCGTTCAGATTAACCAGGAGACTTCGTCCTGACACCGTCCACCATCGCAACTCGCTCTGAGCCAGGCCGAGGCTCTGCGTAGATCCACGGCGTCCGGTGTTTGTGGCTCGTTCAGTTTAGTCGGGAGTCTTCGTCCCGACTCAGTCCACCATCGTAACTCGCCCTGAGCCAGGCCGAGGCTCTGCGTGGTCCCACGGCGTCCGGCGATGTTCCTGGGGCCCCGGGCTTTGGTTGGCGAGGCACCGGCTCCGTCCCCTCTCCCAGCGGCCCCGTTCCACGCGGGCCGCTGCCTAGAGGCCCTTTCCGGAAGCTTCGCTCACCCTCCACCCCCCGTCCACGCGTCCCTCAGCCAATCATCCTCCTCCTCCTCCTCAGCCAATCATCCTTCTCCTCCTCAGCCAATCATCCTCCTCCCCCTTCGCCTCCTCCTCCTCCTCCAATCCTTCTCCTCAGCCAATCATCCTTCTCCTCCTCAGCCAATCATCCTCCTCCTCCTCAGCCAATCATCCTCCTCCTCCTCCTCAGCCAATCATCCTCCTCCTCCTCCTCCTCCTCCCCCCCCCGCCGCCTCCTCCTCCTCCTCCTTAACCAATCCCTGTGCCTCATCCAATCCTCATCCTCATCCAATCCTCCTCCTCCTCCTCCTCCTCAGCCAATCCCCGTCCATCCTTCTCCGACGGCTGCCAAAACCTCGATGATAAACCTTTTCCGTGACTGCAACGGTTCGCCCTCTTTGGCTCCTCCGGTAAAATCCGCCACCAGCGTAGACAATGAGACTAAAACAACGAATTAATATATATATATATTTTTTAAATTAACGCGCTGAAATTCCCCCGACCAGGCCCGTGCCTTCCGCCTGAAGGAACGGCCGCTTGGGTTGTGGCCCGAAACGTCGCGAGAATGCCACCGTCCTATTTGACGAATTTTTTTCAAAAAAAAAAAAAAAAAAAAAAAATTCCGTCACGCTGATCCTCGACCTGTGCGGCGGTGACTTTAACCGTTAAGAAGCGTGGAAGTGCCGGCCAATCAGCCGAACTGAGAGGCCGACCCACCGGTAGTAGTCACGCTTGCAGTAGATGGCCCCGTCCTTGCTAAAGCAGGTGAGCTCCGACTCGAGCGGGCGGGCACAGTCGCAGCAGCGCAGGCAGGCGGTGTGCCAGGCGCGGTCCACCGCCAGCAGGTAGTACCGCTCGGAGATGGGGCGCAAGCAGCCAGCGCACTCGGAGCTCGCCTTCTGCAGGCGCAAGCGGACGAGCGAGGGCGGGCGGGCGGGCGGGCGGGCAGGCACGCTCCAACACCTACTCACTGACTCACTCACTTACTCACTCACTCACTGACTCACTCACTTACTCACTGACTCATTCACCTACTCACTCAAGTACTCACTTACTCACTTACTCACTTATTGACTCACTTACTAACTCACTTACTCACTCACTCACTTACTCACTCACTCACCTACTCACTCACCTACTCACTTACTCACTTACTCACTTACTCACTTATTGACTCACTTACTAACTCACTTACTCACTCACTTACTCACTGACTCATTCACCTACTCACTCACCTACTCACTCACTGACTCACTTACTGACTCACTTACGCACTCACTCACTGACTCACTTACTGACTCACCTACTGACTCACTTACTGACTCACTCACTGACTCACTCACTGACTCACTTACTGACTCACTTACTGACTCACTTACGCACTCACTCACTGACTCACTTACTGACTCACTCACCTACTCACTCACTGACTCACTTACTGACTCACTTACGCACTCACTCACTGATTCACTTACTGACTCACCTACTGACTCACTTACTGACTCACTCACTGACTCACTCACTGACTCACTTACTGACTCACCTACTCACTCACCTACTCACCTACTAACCTACTCACTCACCTACTCACTTACTGACTCACTCACTCACCTACTCACTCACCTACTCACTCACCTACTCACCTACTAACCTACTCACTCACCTACTCACTTACTGACTCACTCACTCACCTACTCACTCACCTACTCACTTACTGACTCACTCACTCACTTACTGACTCACCTACTCACTCACCTACTCACCTACTAACCTACTCACTCACCTACTCACTTACTGACTCACTCACTCACCTACTCACTCACCTACTCACTCACCTACTCACCTACTAACCTACTCACTCACCTACTCACTTACTGACTCACTCACTCACCTACTCACTCACCTACTCACTCACCTACTCACTCACCTACTAACCTACTCACTCACCTACTCACTTACTGACTCACTCACTCACCTACTCACTCACCTACTCACTCACCTACTCACCTACTAACCTACTCACTCACCTACTCACTTACTGACTCACTCACTCACCTACTCACTCACCTACTCACTTACTGACTCACTCACTCACTTACTGACTCACCTACTCACTCACCTACTCACCTACTAACCTACTCACTCACCTACTCACTTACTGACTCACTCACTCACCTACTCACTCACCTACTCACTCACCTACTCACCTACTAACCTACTCACTCACCTACTCACTTACTGACTCACTCACTCACCTACTCACTCACCTACTCACTCACCTACTCACCTACTAACCTACTCACTCACCTACTCACTTACTGACTCACTCACTCACCTACTCACTCACCTACTCACTCACCTACTCACCTACTAACCTACTCACTCACCTACTCACTTACTGACTCACTCACCTACTCACTTACTGACTCACTCACTCACCTACTCACGCACCTACTCACTTACTGACTCACTGACTCACTTACTGACTCACTCGCTCACCTACTCACTTACTCACTGACTCACTTACTGACTCACTTACCTACTCACTTACTGACTCACGTACTCACCTACTCACTTACTTACTGACTCACTCACTGACTCACTCACCGACTCACCTACTCACTCACCTACTCACTCACTGACTCACTCACCTACTCACTCACCTACTCACTTACTGACTCACTCACTGACTCACTCACTCACCTACTCACTTACTGACTCACTGACTCACTCACCTACTCACCTACTGACTCACTCAACTACTCACTTACTGACTCACTTACTGACTCACTCACTCACCTACTCACTTACTGACTCACTCACCTACTCACCTACTGACTCACTCAACTACTCACTTACTGACTCACTTACTGACTCACTCACTCACCTACTCACTTACTGACTCACTCATCTACTCACTCACTCACTTACTCACTCACCTACTCACTCACCTACTCACTCACCTACTCACTCACTCAACTACTCACTCACCTACTCACTCACTGACTCACTTACTCACTCACCTACTCACTCACCTACTCACTTACTGACTCACTTACTCACTCACTTACTGACTCACTCAACTACTCACTCACCTACTCACTCACTCACTCACTTACTCACTGACCTACTCACTTACTGACTCACTCATCTACTCATTCACTCACTTACTCACTCACCTACTCACTCACCTACTCACTCACCTACTCACTCACTCAACTACTCACTCACCTACTCACTCACTGACTCACTTACTGACTCACCTACTCACTCACCTACTCACTTACTGACTCACTTACTCACTCACTTACTGACTCACTCAACTACTCACTCACCTACTCACTCACTCACTTACTCACTGACCTACTCACTTACTGACTCACTCACCTACTCACTCACTCAACTACTCACTCACCTACTCACTCACTGACTCACTTACTCACTCACCTACTCACTCACCTACTCACTTACTGACTCACTTACTCACTCACTTACTGACTCACTCAACTACTCACTCACCTACTCACTCACTCACTCACTTACTCACTGACCTACTCACTTACTGACTCACTCATCTACTCACTCACTCACCTACTCACTCACCTACTCACTCACCTACTCACTCACCTACTCACTCACTCAACTACTCACTCACCTACTCACTCACTGACTCACTTACTGACTCACCTACTCAGTCACCTACTCACTTACTGACTCACTTACTCATTCACTTACTGACTCACTCACTCACTCACCTACTCACTCACCTACTCACTCACTGACTCACTTACTGACTCACCTACTCACTCACCTACTCACTTACTTACTGACTCACTCACCTACTCACTCACCTACTCACCTACTCACTCACCTACTCACTTATTGACTCACTTACTAACTCACCTACTCACTTACTTACTCTCACCTACTCACTTACTGACTCACTCACCTACTCCCTTACTTACTGACTCACTCACCTACTCACATACTCACCTACTCACTTACCTACTCACTCACCTACTCACTCACTCACTCACCTACTCACTTACTGACTCACTCACCTACTCACTTACTTACTGACTCACTCACCTACTCACATACTCACCTACTCACTTACATACTCACTCACCTACTCACTCACTTACTCACTCACCTACTCACTCACTTACTGACTCACCTACTCACTCACCTACTCACTTACTGACTCACTCACCTACTCACTTACTCACTTACCTACTCACTGACTCACTCACTCAACTACTCACTTACTGACTCACTGACTCACTCACCTACTCACCTACTGACTCACTCACCTACTCGCTTACTGACTCACTTACTGACTCACTTACTGACTCACTCACTCACCTACTCACTTACTGACTCACTCACTCACTCACCTACTCACCTACTGACTCACTCAACTACTCACTTACTGACTCACTTACTGACTCACTCACTCACCTACTCACTTACTGACTCACTCATCTACTCACTCACTCACTTACTCACTCACCTACTCACTCACCTACTCACTCACCTACTCACTCACTCAACTACTCACTCACCTACTCACTCACTGACTCACTTACTCACTCACCTACTCACTCACCTACTCACTTACTGACTCACTTACTCACTCACTTACTGACTCACTCAACTACTCACTCACCTACTCACTCACTCACTCACTTACTCACTGACCTACTCACTTACTGACTCACTCATCTACTCATTCACTCACTTACTCACTCACCTACTCACTCACCTACTCACTCACCTACTCACTCACTCAACTACTCACTCACCTACTCACTCACTGACTCACTTACTGACTCACCTACTCACTCACCTACTCACTTACTGACTCACTTACTCACTCACTTACTGACTCACTCAACTACTCACTCACCTACTCACTCACTCACTTACTCACTGACCTACTCACTTACTGACTCACTCACCTACTCACTCACTCAACTACTCACTCACCTACTCACTCACTGACTCACTTACTCACTCACCTACTCACTCACCTACTCACTTACTGACTCACTTACTCACTCACTTACTGACTCACTCAACTACTCACTCACCTACTCACTCACTCACTCACTTACTCACTGACCTACTCACTTACTGACTCACTCATCTACTCACTCACTCACCTACTCACTCACCTACTCACTCACCTACTCACTCACTCAACTACTCACTCACCTACTCACTCACTGACTCACTTACTGACTCACCTACTCACTCACCTACTCACTTACTGACTCACTTACTCACTCACTTACTGACTCACTCACTCACTCACCTACTCACTCACCTACTCACTCACTGACTCACTTACTGACTCACCTACTCACTCACCTACTCACTTACTGACTCACTCACCTACTCACTCACCTACTCACCTACTCACTCACCTACTCACTTATTGACTCACTTACTAACTCACCTACTCACTTACTTACTCTCACCTACTCACTTACTGACTCACTCACCTACTCACTTACTTACTGACTCACTCACCTACTCACATACTCACCTACTCACTTACCTACTCACTCACCTACTCACTCACTCACAAACCTACTCACTCACCTACTCACTCACTTACTCACTCACCTACTCACTTACTGACTCACTCACCTACTCACTTACTTACTGACTCACTCACCTACTCACATACTCACCTACTCACTTACATACTCACTCACCTACTCACTCACTTACTCACTCACCTACTCACTCACTTACTGACTCACCTACTCACTCACCTACTCACTTACTGACTCACTCACCTACTCACTTACTCACTTACCTACTCACCTACTCACTCACTCACCTACTCACTCACCTACTCACTCACCTACTCACTTACTTACTCACCTACTTACTTACTAACTCACTCACCTACTCACTTACCGACTCACTTACTCACTCACCTACTCACCTACTGACTCACTCACACTCACCTACTCACTTACTGACTCACTCACTCACCTACTCACTCACCTACTCACTCACCTACTCACCTACTCACTCACCCACTCACACACTCACCTACTCACTCACCTACTCACTCACCTACTCACTTACTTACTCACCTACTCACTTACTGACTCACTCACCTACTCACTCACCTACTCACTCACCTACTCACCTACTCACTCACCTACTCACTAACCTACTCACTTACTGACTCACTCACCTACTCACTCACCTACTCACTCACCTACTCACCTACTCACTCACTCACCTACTCACTTACTGACTCACTTACTGAATCACCTACTCACCTACTGACTCACCTACTCACCTACTCACTCACCTACTCACCCACTCACCTACTTACTCACCTACTCACTTACTGACTCACCTACTCACCTACTCACTCACCTACTCACCCACTCACCTACTCACCTACTTACTCATCTACTCACCCACTCACTTACTTACTGACTCACTCACCTACTCACCTACTCACTCACCTACTCACTCACTGACTCACTCACTCACCTACTGACTCACCTACTCACTCACCCACTCACTCACTCACCTACTCACTTACTCACTCACTCACTCACCTACTCACTTACTCACTCACTCACCTACTCACTCACCTACTCACTCACTCACCTACTCACTCACCTACTCACCTACTCACTCACCTACTCACTTACTGACTCACCTACTCACTCACCTACTCACCTACTCACTTACTGACTCACTCACCTACTAACCCACTCACCTACTCACTCACCCACTCACTCACCTACTCACTCACCTACTCACTCACCTACTCACCTACTAACCCACTCACCTACTCACTCACCTACTCACTCACCTACTCACCTACTCACTCACTCACTCACCCACTCAGCTACTAACCCACTCAGCTACTCACCCACTCACCCACTCACTCACTCACCTACTAACCCACTCGCCCATTCACCTACTAACCCATTCACTCACTCACTCACCTACTCGCCCACTCGCCTACTCACCTACTAACCCACTCACCTACTCACCCACCCACTCACCTACTCACCCACCCGCCCACTCACCTACTAACCCACTCACCTACTAACCCACTCACCTACTCACCCACTCACTTACTAACCCACTCACCTACTCACCCACCCACTCACCTACTCACCCACTCGCCCATTCACCTACTAACCCAGTTACTCACTCATTCACCTACTAACCCACTCACCCACCCACCCACTCAACTACTAACCCATTCACCCACTCACCTACTAACCCACTCACTCACCCACCCACCCACTCACCTACTCACCCACTAACCAACTAATCACTCGCCCACTCACCTACTAACCCCCTCACCTACTCACCCACTCGCCCACTCACCTACTAACCCAGTAACTCACTCATTCACCTACTCACCCACTCACCTACTAACCCACCAACTCACCCACTAACCAACTCATCACTCCCCCACTCACCTACTAACCCACTCACCTACTCACCCACCTACTCACCCAGTTACTCACTCATTCACCTATTAACCCACGCACTCACTCACCCACCCACTCACCTACTAACCAACTCATCAATCGCCCACTCACCTACTAACCCACTCACCCACTCACCTACTCACCTACTCACCTACTCACCCACTGACCCACTAACCCACTCACCTACTCACCCACTCATCACTCGCCCACTCACCTACTCACCCACTCACCTACTCGCCCACTCACCCACTCACCCACTCATCACTCGCTCACTCACCTACTAACCCACTCACCTACTCACCAACTCATCACTTACCCACTCACCTACTAACCCACTCACCCACTAACCAACTCATCACTCACTCACTCACTCACCTACTAACCCACTCACCTACTAACCCACTCACCTACTCACCCACTCACCCACCCACTCACCTACTAACCCACTCACTCACCGACTCACCTACTAACCCACCCACCCACTCACCTACTCACCCACTCACCTACTAACCCACTCACCCACTAAACCACCCACCCACTAACCCACTCACCCACTCACCCACTAACCCACTCACCCACCCACCCACCCACTCACCTACTCACCCACTCACCCACCCAACCACTCACCTACTCACCCACTCACTCACCCACCCACCCACTCACCCACTCACCCACTCACCCACTAACTCACCCACCCACCCACTGACCCACCCACCCACCCACTCACCCACTCACCTATTCACCCTTCGTCCAGCCACTCACAGGGGGTGGCTACTTCCTTCAATATTTGTGGCACAGCAGCCTGAGCAGGGTCATCCCCACGATGTTTGTCCCTGGCTGAGGGATTTCCCCTTCGCCCAAAACCCTCACAGAAATGCTCAGCAAATCTGAAAACCAGTTTCTGGGGAATCGAAGATCGGATCGGATGGCGATAGTTGTGGCGCTGCAAGTTGCTTTTATGATGGAATTCAAGAGCGATTTGTGATCACGGGCCACTGAGGCAGACTCCATCTCCTCAGCAACTCGCGACCACCACCCATCCTTGCAGCGCCTCACGGTTCTCACAAACCTCCGAGCCAAAGGCTGCGGTAAGCCTCCTCATTCTCCGACGTGGGATTCTGTAGCCGATGAGAGTGGGCCCTGTCGCTTTTTCTCAGCCATCCTGAACACCTCCTCTGTCAGCCAGGGTCTCTGGGGAGGTCTGGACCGCGTACCCAAAGCAGCCATTGCAGCTGCATGAGTCACAGTCCTAAACCTCGCCCATTTACCCTCGACATCAGCAGGAGGAGTGGGGGACGATGCCAACCCCAGCCGCAAGCGATGATGAAATTCTCGCTTGTAACTTTCATCAGATAACTGAGACCATGCCACTATGGGTTTGAATGGGGTTCCTGGATTGACTCAACCAAACTAAACTGTATTCTTGGTTCTTTCGGTAAAGTCACCACGTAGATAGAGAAACAATAAAATAATAAAAACTATAAAACAATAAAATTCACACGACGTTTCGACTGCAACACGAGAGAAGCAATCATCATCAGGTGTGAAAACCACGTAGAAGGGAAACAAGAAAATAATAAAAACTATAAAACAATAAAATTCTCACGACGTTTTGACCGCAACACGAGAAGCAGCAATCATCATCAGGTGTGAAAACCACAGCAAGAAAATTTGAATAAAACAAACACGCACACAGACGCACTCAGACGCACTCACCTTGCCACGGGCTGAGCCATTGCTGCACGTGATTCCAGACAGTCCCAGAGACGGCATCTCTCCTGCTCAGAGAGAATAATAATAATAATAAGAAGGGTTAAGTGTTAATCACTGAGGTTCATATAGTCAAACTCCCACAGGGTTCAGTGTTAATCACTGAGACTCACAGAGCCAGCATGAGGCTCCCACAGGGTTCAGTGTTAATCACTGAGGCTCATATAGTCAAACTAAGGCTCCCACAGGGTTAAGTGTTAATCACTGAGGTTCATATAGTCAAACTCCCACAGGGTTCAGTGTTAATCACTGAGACTCATATAGTCAAACTCCCACAGAGTTCAGAGTTAATCACTGAGGCTCATATAGTCAAACTAAGGCTCCCACAGGGTTAAGTGTTAATCACTGAGGCTCATATAGTCAAACTCTCACAGGGTTCAGTGTTAATCACTGGGGCTCACAGAGCCAGACTGAGGCTCCCACAGGGTTCAGTGTTAATCACTGAGGCTCATATAGTCAAACTAAGGTTCCCACAGGGTTCAGTGTTAATCACGGAGGTGCATATAGTCAAACTAAGGCTCCCACAGGGTTCTATGTTAATCACTGAGACTCATATAGTCAAACTCCCACAGGGTTCAGTGTTAATCACTGAGACTCACAGAGCCAGACTGAGGCTACCACAGGGTTCAGTGTCAATCACTGAGGCTCACAGAGCCAGACTAAGGCTCCCACAGGGTTCAGTGTTAATCACTGAGACTCACAGAGCCAGACTAAGCCTCCCACAGGGTTCAGTGTTAATCACTGAGACTCACAGAGCCAGACTGAGGCTCCCTCCCATAGGGTTCAGTGTCAATCACTGAGACTGACAGAGCCAGACTAAGGCTCCCACAGAGTTCAGTGTTAATCACTGAGTCTCATATAGTCAAACTCTCACAGGGTTCAGTGTTAATCACTGAGGCTCATATAGTCAAACTAAGGCTCCCACAGGGTTCAGTGTTAATCACTGAGTCTCATATAGTCAGGATCCGACAGGGTTCAGTGTTAATCACTGAGACTCATATAGTCAAACTCCCACAGGGTTCAGTGTTAATCACTGAGGTTCATATAGTCAAACTAAGGCTCCCACAGGGTTCAGTGTTAATCACTGAGACTCACAGAGCCAGACTGAGGCTCCCACAGGGTTCAGTGTTAATCACTGAGACTCATATAGTCAAACTCCCACAGGGTTCAGTGTTAATCACTGAGAATCATATAGTCAAACTCTCACAGGGTTCAGTGTTAATCACTGAGACTCATATAGTCAAACTCCCACAGGGTTCAGTGTTAATCACTGCGGCTCATATAGTCAAACTAAGGCTCCCAGAGGGTTACGTGTTAATCGCTGAGACTCATATAGTCAAACTCCCACAAAGTTCAGAGTTAATCACTGCGGCTCATATAGTCAAACTAAGGCTCTCACAGGGTTAAGTGTTAATCACTGAGACTCATATCGTCAAACTCCCACAGGGTTAAGTGTTAATCACTGAGGCTCATATAGTCAAACTAAGGCTCCCACAGGGTTAAGTGTTAATCACTGAGGCTCATATAGTCAAACTCCCACAGGGTTCAGTGTTAATCACTGAGACTCATATAGTCAAACTCCCACAGGGTTCAGTGTTAATCACTGAGGTTCATATAGTCAGGCTCCCACAGAGTTCAGTGTTAATCACTGAGACTCATATAGTCAAACTCCCACAGGGTTCAGTGTTAATCACTGAGGCTCATATAGTCAAACTCCCACAGGGTTCGGTGTTAATCACTGAGACTCATATAGTCAAACTAAGGCTCCCACAGAGTTAAGCGTTAATCACTGAGACTCACAGAGCCAGACTGAGACTCCCACAGGGTTCAGTGTCAATCACTGAGACTCACAGAGCCAGACTACGGCTCCCACAGGGTTCAGTGTTAATCACTGAGACTCACAGAGCCAGACTGAGACTCCCACAGGGTTCAGTGTCAATCACTGAGACTCACAGAGCCAGACTAAGGCTCCCACAGGATTCAGTGTCAATCACTGAGACTCACAGAGCCAGACTACGGCTCCCACAGGGTTCAGTGTCAATCACTGAGACTCACAGAGCCAGACTACGGCTCCCACAGGGTTCAGTGTTAATCACTGAGACTCACAGAGCCAGACTACGGCTCCCACAGGGTTCAGTGTCAATCACTGAGACTCACAGAGCCAGATTGAGGCTCTCACAGGGTTTAGCGTTAATCACTGAGACTCACAGAGCCAGACTTAGGCTCCCCTATGGTTCAGTCTTAATTACTGAGACTCACAGAGTCAGACTAAGGCTCCCATAGGGTTTAGTGTTCATCACTGAGGCTCACAGAGCCAGACTAAGGCTCTCATACGGTTCAGTGTTAATCATTGAAACTCATGTAGTCAAACTATGGCTCCCACAGGGTTCAGTGTTAACCATTGATGCTCACACAGCCAGACTAAGGCTCGCAGAGCCAGACTGAGGCTCCCACAGGGTTCAGTGTCAATTACTGATACTCATAGAGCCAGACTAAGGCTCCCACAGGGTTCAGTGTCAATCACTGAGACTCATATAATCAAACTAAGGCTCCTACAGGGTTCAGTATTAATCAAAGATGCTCACAGAGCCAGACCAAGGCTCGCAGAGCCAGACTGAGGCTCCCATAGGGTTCAGTGTCAATTACTGAGACCCACAGAGCCAGACTGAGGCTCCCACATGGTTCAGTGTTAATCACTGAGACTCACAGAGCCAGACTGAGGCTCCCACAGGGTTCAGTGTTAATCACTGATACTCATATAATCAAAATAAGGCTCCCACAGGGTGAGTCTCAGACTCAGGCTCTGTGAGCTTCGTGCGGAGCGACAGACCAGGCAGCTTCCACACAGCGTTACGCAATCAATGAAAATATATTGCCGCTCGACTGATTCGGAGTGAGACCTTTGCTGTCAAACCGGAGCTGGTCAGGAGCACACTGCCCAGGTATGGAAAACTCTCCACTCTCTCCACAACTGCCCTATCACCAACAGGGAGTTGTGGGGGAGGAGTATCCGATGGTACAAAATACCCAGGCAGGTGCTTAGTTTTGGTGGGGCTGATGGTAAGGCCCCACCTCTTAGTGGCAAGCTGCAGGTTCAGCACCAGCGCCTCCCATTCCTCCTCTGAGTGAGCAGCAATTACCAGATCATCGGCATACATAATGTGGTTGAGCAATGGGGAGCCATCCCTTGACTGCACCCGGGCATCGATCAGCCTCCCATTGTATCTACACTAGATGGAAATTCCTCCAAAACAGCAATCGAAGGCTTCACAAACTACGTGGTAAAAATATATGTGGGAGCCAGAGGACATCCCTGTCGCACCCCAAGGTGTACAGAGAATGGCTCTGACTCCCGGCCATGTAGTTTGACCCGGGCCCGCTCACCATCATGAAGGTCCTTAATGATCGTGAGCAGAGGGTCAGGTACTCCAAAAGCACGACGAACAACCCAGAGCTCAGGCCTACTGATGGTATCATAGGCCTTGACCAGGTCAATAAAGCAGAGATGTAGGTCTTGTTGGAATTCCCTACACCTCTGTTGTAGCAGACGGACAGAAAATATGGCATCTGTTCAGGACCGCCCTTTCCTGAAACCGCACTGGGGCTCCGCAAGCCTCTCCTCAGCGTGTCTGGCAAGGCGATGCTGAATAATCCTTGCCAGGACCTTTCCCGGCCTCACACTGAGGAGTGAGATGCCCCTGTAGTTGTTACAGTCTGTGCGGTCCCCCTTCTTAAAGAGGGGGACCATCAGAGCATCCTTCCAATCCTGCGGAACCCATCCAGTGGTCCAGACTGTTGTTATGATGTCATATAGGGCAGTCTGTGCACAAACGCCACCCTCACTCAGCATTTCGCTTGGGAGATCATCTCTGCCCGGTGCCTTTCCTGGTCTCGGACTCTGGATCGCCTTCAGTACTTCCTCAACAGATGGCACCTCAGCCAGCCACTCACAGGGGGTGACTTCTTCAAATATATGCGGAACTGCAGCCTCAGCAGGGTCATCCCCACTTTGTCCCACGATGTTTTCCAGCCTGATGGATTTCCCCTCCCCCAGGATCTCACAGAAATGCTCAGCAAATCCGCAAAAAACCCCTTCCTATACCAAAATCAATAGCGATCCCACCAACCGCCTGGTTACGAAAACCAACAACGTCATCACTGATTCGACATCTTTCAATCAAACCGACCAAGCGGCTTTCCTCGAAACCCTCTGCTGCCTTGACCACACAGATTGATTGTATGGCTTACCAAAAATCCGTAAGGAAGGTGTACACCAATTCTAGATTTGAAGCTTTCGTGACTGCAAGGATCCATACTCTTTGGTTCTATTCGGTAAATTCACGTAAAAGTAAAAAAAAAAACAACAAAAAATAAAAAAATTCTCACGACGTTTCGGCCACAACACAAGTGGCCTTCATCAGGTGAAGGGACCAGACTGTCTCGAGGACAGCGCTGGAGCGAACACAGCCAAGCTCAGACCGCGACCTTTAAGCTGTGGACATGTTCACCCCCTCTCTACACCGTTCATCATGCTAAGTCCGCCAATCGAATGCTAATTTTTTTTTAATGCTAACTCCTTTGTCAAGGCGCTCCGCTTCCTCTCACACAGCTTAAAAGTCGCGGTCTGAGCTTGGCTGTGTTCACTCCAGCGCTGTCCTCGAGACAGTCCGGTCCCTTCACCTGATGAAGGCCACCTGTGTTGTGGTCCGAAACGTCGTAAAAATTTTAACTTTTAATTTTTGTTGTTTTATACTTTTGCGTGACTTTACCGCATAGAACCAAGGAGTATTGGGCACACCACTCCGTCCTATCGTCTCCGACCATTGGCTCACCCACCTACAAACCGGCCCGGTATCTGTCTGAGACCCTGCAACCATTTCACTGGTAAGACCACCTCGGCTGTACTCAACTCAGCTCACTTGGTATCTGCAATCAAGGACACCGCACTATCTGCAGGTGATTTGCTCGTTAGCTTCAATGCCGTCTCGTTGTTCACCAGAGTTCCTGTGCCCGGCACCGATTGCAATCACTGAAGATTTGGTCCAACAAGGAGGGCTGAATGCTGATGCACCGGCCCCGGTTCAGACACTTGCCTCGCCAACGCTTACTTCGCCTGGAATGGAACTATCCGCAAACAAGTTGAAGGTTACCCCTATGGGTGCTCCCTTATCTACAGCTGTAGCCCAATGTTTTCATGGAGACGTTTGAGACAGATGCTGTTCACCCATCCACCCTGCGTCCTCCCTCGTGGAAGGGATACGTAGGTGACACTTTTGTCATCTGGTCACATGGCCTACCAGCTCTGGACAGATTCTTCAACCACATCAATTCCATGCACCCAGCCATCAAATTCACCACGGAGGTGGAAAAGGATGGCAAGCTACCATTCATATTCTTGGTTCTTTCGGTAAAGTCATGTAGAAAGGAAACAATAAAATAATAAAAACTATAAAACAATAAAATTATCACGACGTTTCAACTGCAACGCAAGCAATCATCATCAGGTGTGAAAACCACGTAGAAGGGAAACAATGAAATAATACAAACTATAAAACAATAAAATTCTCACGACGTTTCGACTGCAACACGAGAAGCAATCATCATCAGGTGTGAAAACCACGTAGAAGGGAAACAATAAAATAATAAAAACTATAAAACAATACAATTCTCACCACCTAGCCAGTGAACTGGAGCACGTCCACCCAGCCCTCAAGAGGAATGGTTATTCGGACTGCACACTCCGTAAAGCTGTCACCCCCAACCCGTGTGGAGAGAACCATCTGAGGACCCAATCAAAACCATCACCTTGCCATACGTAGCATGGGGTCACCAAAAACATCTCCAAAATCATGAGCAAACACAAGATCCAGGTTTCGATTCAACACAGCACATAAGGTTCACGATTTGATCCCTTCCGCGAAGGATGCGATCCCTGACATGCAATACCCCGGCGTCTAGAAACTAAGCCGTTCCTGCGGCAGCATCCGCATTGGGGGAAACTTAAGCGACGTGTCTCGGACCGCGTCCGTGAACACGGTAGGACCAATGCCTCGGCCGTGGCTGATCATTGTTTTACCGCCGTCGGCACACGCGAAATTGATTTTTGCCAAGACGGAGGCGCGCTGCAAAACCCACTGGCTATCGGCAAAGATTCGTTCATGAAGCCATCAAGATAAATAACCGAGAAGATGGGCGACAAACTGAGCAATCATTGGACGGACGTTATTAACAGCTGGCTGTGATGTTCCTATCCTACCTACCTACGCCCGCAGTTATTTTGGACTCTCCGCGAAACATTCACTAACACAGCCACCGTTTTGATTTAAAGCTTTCGTGCCTGCAGTAATTCATTTTCTTAGTTCTTTCGGTAAAGTCACGTTGAAGGGAAACAACAAAATAATAAAAATATATATAAAACAATAAAAATTCTCACGACGTTTCGACCATAACACAAACGGTCGTCTTCAGGTGTTATGGTCGAAACGTCGTGAGAATTTTTTTTATTGTTTTATATATATTTTATTATTTTGTTGTTTCCCTTCAACGTGACTTTACCGAAAGAACTAAGAATATGAATACAGCCACCGTTGGCCGTGCTAGTAAATGGCGGCTCGCCACCCTTTTTCCACCTCCATGCGGCCTTTCCGCTGTCCGAGCTCTTGCCGAGCTGACGTTGACAAGCAAACATCCTACGTTGACATGCGAATCTCTCACAATACAATGGCCTGCCCACACGTCTCTGTAGTACCACTCCCACATTAACATTAGCTGCCCCGCCCCCATCTCTAAAAAATTCGTAAACAGCTCTCTGATTGGTGTAGACCTACCGGAGGTTACTGAGACCTCTGTTACATTAACATTAGCTGCCACGCCCCCTTCTCTAAACCTTTATAAACAGCTCTCTGATTGGTGTAGACCTACCGGAGGTTACGGAGACCTCTAAGACATTAACATTAGCTGCCCCGCCCCCATCTCTAAACCTTTATAAACAGCTCTCTGATTGGTGTAGACCTACTGGAGGTTACGGAGACCTCTAATACATTAACATCAGCTGCCACGCCCCCTTCTCTAAACCTTTATAAACAACTCTCTGATTGGTGTAGACCTACCGGAGGTTACGGAGACCTCTAATACATTAACATCAGCTGCCACGCCCCCTTCTCTAAACCTTTATAAACAGCTCTCTGATTGGTGTAGGCCTACTGGAGGTTACGGAGACCTCTGCCACATTAACATTAGCTGCCACGCCCCCTTCTCTAAACCTTTATAAACAGCTCTCTGATTGGTGTAGACCTACTGGAGGTTACTGAGACCTCTGCTACATTAACATTAGCTGCCCCGCCCCCTTCTCTAAACCTTTATAAACAGCTCTCTGATTGGTCTACACCAGAGACCTCTGCTATATTAACATTAGCTGCCACGCCCCCTTCTCTAAACCTTTATAAACAGCTCTCTGATTGGTGTAGACCTACCGGAGGTTACGGAGACCTCTAATACATTAACATCAGCTGCCACGCCCCCTTCTCTAAACCTTTATAAACAGCTCTCTGATTGGTGTAGACCTACTGGAGGTTACGGAGACCTCTGCTACATTAACATTAGCTGCCACGCCCCCTTCTCTAAACCTTTATAAACAGCTCTCTGATTGGTGTAGACCTACTGGAGGTTACGGAGACCTCTGGTACATTAACATTAGCTGCTCCGCCCCCATCTCTAAACCTTTATAAACAGCTCTCTGATTGGTGTAGACCTACTGGAGGTTACGGACACCTTAAACACATTAACATTAGCTGCCACGCCCCCATCTCTAAACCTTTATAAACAGCTCTCTGATTGGTGTAGACCTACTGGAGGTTACTGAGACCTCTGCAACATTAACATTAGCTGCCACGCCCCCATCTCTAAACCTTTATAAACAGCTCTCTGATTGGTGTAGACCTACTGGAGGTTACGGAAACCTCTGCTACATTAACATTAGATGCCACGCCCTCATCTCTAAACCTTTATAAACAGCTCTCTGATTGGTGTAGACCTACTGGAGGTTACGGACACCTCTAATACATTAACATTAGCTGCCACGCCCCCATCTCTAAACCTTTATAAACAGCTCTCTGATTGGTGTAGACCTACTGGAGGTTACGGACACCTTAAATACATTAACATTAGCTGCCCTGCCCATCTCTAAACCTTTATAAACAGCTGTCTGATTGATGTAGAGCTACTGGAGGTTACGGAGACCTCTGTTACATTAACATTAGCTGCTCCGCCCCCATCTCTAAACCTTTATAAACAGCCTGGCTGGGCAGATTTCCCAATGTTTTTTCACCTGATGACGATTGTTTGTGTTGCGATCAAAACGTCGTGATATTGGTATTATTTTGATCATTTTTTTTTACCAGAAATACCCAAATAATATACTGTTTCTAGGGGTCGGTGATTGGATCACCGTTTTCCCCCCTAATGATGGTAATAGGTGTGGCGCTGCAGGTTACTTTTTTGATGGAGTTAATTCGCGATTTGTGATCACGGGCCACTGAGGCAGACTCCATCTCCTCAGCAACCCGCGACCACCACCCATCCTTGCAGCACCTCTCGGCTCTCCGAACCTCCGAGCGAAGGCTGCGGTAAGCCTCCTCATTCTCTGACGTGGGATTCTGTAGCCGATGACAGTGGGCCTGTCGCTTTTTCTCAACCATCCTGAACACCTCCTCTGTCAGCCACGGTCTCTGGGGAGGTCTGGACCGCGTACCCAAAGCAGCCACTGCAGCTGCATGAGTCACAGTCCTAAACCTCGCCCATTTACCCTCGACATCAGCAGGAGGAGTGGGGGGGGGGGGGGACGATGCCAACCCCAGCCGCAGGCGATGATCCAATTCTCGAGCTCTTTGGTTCTTTTCGGTAAAGTCGCGCAGGTAAAATAAAAAATGAAATAAATGAAAACAACTAAATTAAATCACGACGTTTCAGGTGGAAATGCAGTATCCATTGAAGAGAATTCTCTTAGAGAACCGAGATTATATACAGGTTAACGGGGGCGGCGGGGGGAGGGGGGGGCGGGCGGGCGGGCGGGGGGAGGGAGGAGCCAGGAAGGGCCGTGGGGGAGGGGTTAGCGGGACGGAGACGGGGAAGTGGTTCGTCGAAAACGAGAGCGCCAAACTACTCTGCGAACCTCCCGGACGCCGCCAAAAGATTTGTCCATGAAGCCTATCCAGGCGTACAAACGTGGACGCGGCTTCAGCCGGGAGGATGGTTTTAAGCTGAGCAATCATTGGAAAGGTGCCATCAACCGAGTCGGACTTGAGCCGCCTTGCAATTGTGCACAAGCCGTTTCCTCCAGTGCGGTTTCTCTCATTTTCGACAACCGCTCTCCATCCCCTTCTCCGTCCCCCGAGCCCCCTGCAAGATAACAAAATGAGGCTTAACTGAGGCCCCCCCTCCCCCAACAGCCCTTCGTAGCTACTCCCCACCCCCCACCCCCCCCCCCCCCATAACCTGTATATAATCTCTGGTCTTCTTTGGTACTTTCGGTAAAGTCACCACCACGTAGAAGGGAAACAATAAAATAATAAAAATCTAAAACAATAAAATTATTTTTCTTGGTGCTTTCGGTAAAGTCAAGTAGAATGAGAATAAAATAATAAATTGATAAAATAACACAATAAAATTCTCACGACGTTTCGGCCACAACACAAGCGGCCCTCATCAGGTGAAGGGACCGGACTGTCTGGAGGACAGCGCTGGAGTGAAACAGAGCCAAGCTCAGACCGCGACCTTTAAGCTGTGTGAGAGGAATGAATTCGCCTTGACAAAGGAATTAGCATAAAAAATAGCATTTAATTGGCGGACTTAGCATGATGAACGGTGTAGAGGGGGTAAACATGTACAGACCGGCGAGGGGGGGAGGGGGAAAGTTTATTAATTTCTCATTCTACGTGGTGGTGACTTTACCGAAAGAACCAAAGACGATGAATCCTTGCAGTCACGAAAGCTTTAAATCGAAATCTCTGGTCTCTAAGAGTTCTCTTCGCTTGATACACCGAATGTGCCGTGACGGTTTCCGCCCTGAAGAAGGATGCTTGTGTTGCCTCCGAAACGTCGTGATTTAATTTAGTTGTTTTTTATATTCTTTGTTCTTTCGGTAAAGTCACCACGTAGAAGGAAAACAATAAAAAACATATTTAAAAAACAATAAAATTCTCACGACGTTTCGACTGCAACATGAGAAGCAATCATCATCAGGTGTGAAAACCACGTAGAAGGGAAACAATAAAATAATAAAAACTATAAAACAATAAAATTCTCACGACGTTTCGACTGTAACACGAGAAGCAATCATCATCAGGTGTGAAAACCACGTAGAAGGGAAACAATAAAATAATAAAAACTATAAAACAATAAAATTCTCACGACGTTTCGACTGTAACACGAGAAGCAATCATCATCAGCTGTGAAAACCACAGCAAGAACATTTTCTTGCTGTGGTTTGATGATTGCCTGTGTTGCAGTCGAAACATCGTGAGAATTTTATTGTTTTTTATATATATATATTTTATTGTTTTATTGTTTCCCTTCTACGTGGCGGTGACTTTACCGAAAGAACCAAGAGTATGAATCCTTGCAGTTACGAAAGCTTCAAATCTAGAATAAAATTCTCGCTTGCAACTTTCATCAGATAACTGAGACCAAGCCACTTTGCGTTGGAATGGGGTCCTGGGTGTACACCCACCACCGGAGTGGAAGAATGGCAGGCGCATCTTACAGATGACTAGTCGATGGTCAGTGAGCAGATCAGCTCCACGGTAGATCCTGGTGTCAAGGACATGGGCTCGCATCCACTGGTCCGTCACTATGTAGTCCAGCAGATGTTCTTGCTTAGACCCGGCATGCATCCACGATGTTGTGTGGATGCGCCGATGCCGGAACAGCGTGTTGGTAATTACAAGCCCATGGGCTGCACAGAAGTCTAGCAGCCTCTTACCGTTGTTATTGAGCTGATCTGGCCCATGCCTCCAATCACTCCAGACCAGGTGCCAGCATCATGACCCACTCATTGAAGTCGCCCAACAAGATGACTCTATCCCGAGGGGCCACTTTAGCCAGCACCTGTGACAGGAGGTCATAGAAGGCATCTGATATATCGGCCTTGCCTGCATCCCTCCACGGATGTCTGTCTTCGGTGGGGGCATAAGTAACCACGACCACCACTCCTCGCCTCCGGTTGATGGGAAGGCGAGCCCAAAGTAGCCTGGGGCTTACAGCTTCCCACACCTCACCGCCACGCTCCCACGCCCCCTTCATTCTTTTGTTCAAAAGAAGAGCCACACCCTGTTGTTTGGCAGTCTGCTGCCCCGAGTAGAGGACTGTCCACCCCTCATGGTGGCAGGAGCCAGAGCCGGTCCACCGGACCTCCTGAACGCCACAGAGATCCAGGCGGTACCGGTCCAGCTACAGACAGAGGAGTGGGCAGCCTCTCCTCCGCAGTGAGCGTTCGAACATTCCACGTGGCCACCCGTAGTGGTTTTTCGCTGTTTCTGGAGGAGCCCCGAGGGTAGAGATTCAATCTCCTGGCTCCGCCAAATGAGGGGTTTGGCCAGAAAACTTCATAAGACGCCTGTCCCCCTGGGGCCTCCGGCACAAGCTTAATTAGATATTTTAGACGCGGTTTAGCGGTAATTAATTGAAGGTGGAGAGGTCACCAGCCCCTCGCACCTGTCCAGAGCCCCCGTTTGGCCGCTGTGGTGGTCACAGACGCCATGAGGGGAGAGGCCAATCTAAATTGGCCCTCCCCCCACCACGGCACTGCCCACCACAGCCTTGCCGTGCGGAGCCAACGATGAGGTAGGGGGTTGTTTTTGCCACGCAGTCTGACAAACACACACACACACAGACACGCAGTCTGACACACACACAGTGTGACACTGACACACACGCACGCACACATATCCATGGCTCTGTCACGGCGTGACGGGGTGCATGCTCATTAGGCGGTGACAGCTGTGCAGCGCTCGAGGTCGGAACGAGGGGGGGGGGGCGGTGCATGTCAGGTCACCTGCTACAGAGCGCACCAATCACTCACGTAGAGACAAATGCAAAGCCTCCCCGTGTAGCTCGACCATCATGTAGGGGCAAGGGCTGCTTAAATTTGTTTTTATTACCTTTAAAAAGAAGCGATCCACACTCATAGAGACCCATAGAGGCCCACACTCATAGAGACCCATAGAGACCCACACTCATAGAGACCCACACTCACAGAGACCCACACTCACAGAGACCCACACTCATAGAGACCCACACTGATAGAGACCCACACTCATAGAGACCCACACTCACAGAGACCCACACTCACAAACACCCATACTCATAGAGACCTACACTCACAGAGACCCACACTCATAGAGACCCACACAAACAGAGACCCACACTCACAGAGACCCATATGCATAGAGACCCATACTCATAGAGACCCATACTCATAGAGACCCACACTCATAGAGACCCACAATCATAGAGACCCACACTCACAGAGACCCACACTCATAGAGACCCACACTCACAGAGACCCACACTCATAGAAACCCATACTCATAGAGACCCACACTCACAGAGACCCACACTCACAAAGACCCATACTCATAGAGACCCATACTCATAGAGACCCATTCTCACAGAGACCCATACTCATAGAGACACATACTCATAGAGACCCACACTCATAGAGACCCATACTCATAGAGACCTATAGAGACCCATACTCATAGAGACCCATACTCACAGAGACCCACACTCATAGAGACCCATATGCATAGAGACCCATACTCATAGAGACCCATACTCATAGAGACCCACACTCATAGAGACCCATACTCATAGAGACCCATACTCATAGAGACCCATACTCACAGAGACCCATACTCATAGAGACCCATACTCATAGAGACCCATTCTCACAGAGACCCATACTCATAGAGACACATACTCATAGAGACCCACACTCATAGAGACCCATACTCATAGAGACCTATAGAGACCCATACTCATAGAGACCCATACTCACAGAGACCCACACTCATAGAGACCCATATGCATAGAGACCCATACTCATAGAGACCCATACTCATAGAGACCCACACTCATAGAGACCCATACTCATAGAGACCCATACTCATAGAGACCCATACTCACAGAGACCTATACTCATAGAGACCCATACTCACAGAGACCCATTCTCACAGAGACCCACACTCATAGAGACCCACACTCATAGAGATCCACACTCATAGAGACCCACACTCATAGAGACCCATACTCACAGAGACCCACACTCATAGAGACCAACACTCATAGAGACCAATACTCATAGAGACCCACACTAATGGAGACCCATACTCATAGAGACCCACACTAATAGAGACCCACACTAATAGAGACCCATACTCATAGAGATCCATACTCACAGAGACCCATATACATAGAGACCCACACTCACAGAGACCCATACTCATAGAGACCCACACTCACAGAGACCCACACTCATAGAGACCCATACTCATAGAGACCCACACTCACAGAGACCCACACTCAGAGAGACCCATACTCATAGAGACCTACACTCACAGAGACCCACACTCAGAGAGACCCATACTCATAGAGACCTATAGAGACCCATACTCATAGAGACCCATACTCACAGAGACCCACACTCATAGAGACTCATATGCATAGAGACCCATACTCACAGAGACCCATTCTCACAGAGACCCATACTCATAGAGACCCACACTCATAGAGACCCACACTCATAGAGACCCATACTCATAGAGACCCATACTCACAGAGACCCACACTCATAGAGACCCATATGCATAGAGACCCATACTCATAGAGACCCATACTCATAGAGACCCACACTCATAGAGACCCATACTCATAGAGACCCATAATCATAGAGACCCATACTCACAGAGACCCATACTCATAGAGACCCATACTCACAGAGACCCATTCTCACAGAGACCCACACTCATAGAGACCCACACTCATAGAGATCCACACTCATAGAGACCCACACTCATAGAGACCCATACTCACAGAGACCCACACTCATAGAGACCAACACTCATAGAGACCAATACTCATAGAGACCCACACTAATGGAGACCCATACTCATAGAGACCCACATTAATAGAGACCCACACTAATAGAGACCCATACTCATAGAGATCCATACTCACAGAGACCCATACTCATAGAGACCCACACTCACATAGACCCATACTCATAGAGACCCACACTCACAGAGACCCACACTCATAGAGACCCATACTCATAGAGACCCACACTCACAGAGACCCACACTCAGAGAGACCCATACTCATAGAGACCTACACTCACAGAGACCCACACTCAGAGATACCCATACTCATAGAGACCTATAGAGACCCATACTCATAGAGACCCATACTCACAGAGACCCACACTCATAGAGACTCATATGCATAGAGACCCATACTCATAGAGACCCATACTCATAGAGACCCATACTCACAGAGACCCATTCTCACAGAGACCCATACTCATAGAGACCCACACTCATAGAGACCCATACTCAAAGAGACCCACACTCATAGAGACTCACACTCATAGAGACCCATACTCATAGAGACTCACAGAGACCCATACTCGTAGAGACCTACACTCACAGAGACCCATACTCACAGAGACAAATACTCATAGAGACCCATACTCATAAAAACCCATACTCATAGAGACCCATACTCATAGAGACACATACTCACAGAGACCCACACTCATAGAGGCCCATACTCATAGAGACCCATACTCAAAGAGACCCACACTCATAGAGACTCACACTCATAGAGACCCATACTCATAGAGACTCACAGAGACCCATACTCGTAGAGACCTACACTCACAGAGACCCATACTCACAGAGACAAATACTCATAGAGACCAATACTCATAAAAACCCATACTCATAGAGACCCATACTCATAGAGACACATACTCACAGAGACCCATACTCATAGAGACCCATACTCACAGAGACCCATTCTCACAGAGACCCATACTTATAGAGACACATACTCACAGAGACCCATACTCATAGAGACCCATACTCATAGAGACCCATACTCACAGAGACCCACACTCACAGAGACCCATAATCACAGAGACCCATACTCATAGAGACCCACACTCACAGAGACCCATACTCATAGAGACCCACACTCATAGAGACCCATACTCATAGAGACCCACACTCACAGAGACCCATACTCACAGAGACCCATACTCAAAGAGACCCACACTCACAGAGACCCACACTCATAGAGACCCACACTCATAGAGACCCACACTCATAGAGACCCACACTCATAGAGACCCATACTCACAGAGATCCACACTCATAGAGACCATACTTACAGAGACCCACACTCATAGAGACCCACACTCATAGAGACCCAAACTTATAGAGACCCAGACTCATAGAGACCATCACTCATAGAGACCCATACTCATAGAGACCCACACTAATAGAGACCCACATTAATAGAGAGCCACACTCATAGAGACCCATACTTATAGAGACCCATACTCATAGAGACCCATTCTCACAGAGACCCATACTCATAGAGACCCACACTAACAGAGACCCATACTCATAGAGACCCACACTCATAGAGACCCACACTCACAGAGACCCACACTCATAGAGACCCATACTCATAGAGACCCACACTCACAGAGACCCACACTCACAAAGACCCATATGCATAGGGACCCATACTCATAGAGACCCATACTCATAGAAACCCACACTCATAGAGACCCATACTCATAGAGACACATTCTCATAGAGACCTATAGAGACCCATACTCATAGAGACCCATTCTCACAGAGATCCATACTCATAGAGACACATTCTCATAGAGACCCACACTCATAGAGACCCACACTCATAGAGACCCACACTCATAGAGACCCATACTCATAGAGACCTATAGAGACCCATACTCATAGAGACCCATACTCACAGAGACCCACACTCATAAAGACCCATATGCATAGGGACCCATACTCATAGAGACCCATATTCATAGAGACACATACTCACAGAGACCCATACTCATAGAGACCCATACTCACAGAGACCCATTCTCACAGAGACCCATACTCATTGAGACCCATACTCATAGAGACCCATTCTCACAGAGACCCATACTTATAGAGACTCATACTCACAAAGACCCATACTCATAGAGACCCATATGCTTAGAGACCCACACTCATAGAGACCCACACTCACAGAGACCCATACTTACATAGACCCATACTCACAGAGACCCATACTCATAGAGACCCATACTCATAGAGACCCACACTCATAGAGACCCATACTCATAGAGACCCATACTCAAATAGACCCACACTCATAGAGACTCACACTCATAGAGATCCAAACTCATAGAGATCTATACTCATAGAGACTCACAGAGACCCATACTCGTAGAGACCTACACTCACAGAGACCCATACTCACAGAGACAAATACTCATAGAGACCCATACTCATAAAAAACCCATACTCATAGAGACCCACACTCATAGAGACCCACACTCACAGAGACCCACACTCACAGAGACCCACACTCACAGAGACCCATACTCATAGAGACCCACACTCACAGAGACCCATACTCATAGAGAACCATACTCATAGAGACCCACACTCAGAGAGATCCACACTCACAGAGACCCATACTCATAGAGACCTACACGCACAGAGACCCACACTCATAGAGACACATACTCATAGAGACCCACACTCATAGAGACCCATACTCATAGAGACCCATACTCATAGAGACCCATACTCACAGAGACCCACACTCATAGGGAGCCATATGCATAGAGACCCATACACATAGAGACCCATACTCATAGAGACCCATAGACACCCATATTCATAGAGACCCATACTCACAGAGACCCACACTCACATAGACGAACACTCACAGAGACCCATACTCATAGAGACGCATAGTCACAGAGACCCATACTCACAGAGACCCAGACTCACAGAGACCCATACTCAAAGAGACCCATACTCACAGAGACCCATTCTCATAGAGACCCACACTCACAGAGACCCATACTCACAGAGACCCATACTCATAGAGACCCATACTCATAGAAACCCATGCTCACAGAGACCCACACTCATAGAGACCCAAATGCATAGAGACCCATATTCATAGAGACCCATACTCACAGAGACCCAAACTCACATAGACCAACACTCACAGAGACCCATACTCATAGAGACACATACTCACAGAGACCCATACTCATAGAAACCCATACTTACAGAGACGCATACTCACAGAGACCCACACTCACAGAGACCCATACTCATAGAGACCACTACTCAAAGACACGCACACTCATAGAGACTCACACTCATAGAGACCCACACTCATAGAAACCCATACTCATAGAGACCCATACTCATAGAGACCCATACTCATAGAGACCCACACTCACAGAGACCCATACTCACAGAGACCCATACTCATAGAGACCCATACTCATAGAGACCCATACTCATAGAGACCCACACTCATAGAGACCCATACTCACAGAGACCCATACTCACAGAGACCCATACGCATAGAGAACCACACTCAAAGAGACCCATACTCATAGAGACCCATACTCACAGATACCCATACTCATAGAGACCCACACTCAAAGAGACCCATACTCATAGAGACCCACACTCATAGAGACCCACACTCACAGAGACCCACACTAACAGAGACCCATACTCCTAGAGACCCACACTCACAGAGACCCACATTCATAGAGACCCACACTCATAGAAACTCATACTCACAGAGACCCATACTCACAGAGACGCATACTCATAGAGACCCAAACTCACAGAGACCCACACTCATAGAAACCCATACTCATAGAGACCCATACTCATAGAGACCCATACTCATAGAGACCCACACTCACAGAGACCCATACTCACAGAGACCCATACTCATAGAGACCCATACTCATAGAGACCCATACTCATAGAGACCCACACTCATAGAGACCCATACTCATAGAGACCCAAACTTATAGAGACCCAGACTCATAGAGACCATCACTCATAGAGACCCATACTCATAGAGACCCACACTAATAGAGACCCACATTAATAGAGAGCCACACTCATAGAGACCCATACTTATAGAGACCCATACTCATAGAGACCCATTCTCACAGAGACCCATACTCATAGAGACCCACACTAACAGAGACCCATACTCATAGAGACCCACACTCATAGAGACCCACACTCACAGAGACCCACACTCATAGAGACCCATACTCATAGAGACCCACACTCACAGAGACCCACACTCACAAAGATCCATATGCATAGGGACCCATACTCATAGAGACCCATACTCATAGAAACCCACACTCATAGAGACCCATACTCATAGAGACACATTCTCATAGAGACCTATAGAGACCCATACTCATAGAGACCCATTCTCACAGAGATCCATACTCATAGAGACACATTCTCATAGAGACCCACACTCATAGAGACCCACACTCATAGAGACCCACACTCATAGAGACCCATACTCATAGAGACCTATAGAGACCCATACTCATAGAGACCCATACTCACAGAGACCCACACTCATAAAGACCCATATGCATAGGGACCCATACTCATAGAGACCCATATTCATAGAGACACATACTCACAGAGACCCATACTCATAGAGACCCATACTCACAGAGACCCATTCTCACAGAGACCCATACTCATTGAGACCCATACTCATAGAGACCCATTCTCACAGAGACCCATACTTATAGAGACTCATACTCACAAAGACCCATACTCATAGAGACCCATATGCTTAGAGACCCACACTCATAGAGACCCACACTCACAGAGACCCATACTTACATAGACCCATACTCACAGAGACCCATACTCATAGAGACCCATACTCATAGAGACCCACACTCATAGAGACCCATACTCATAGAGACCCATACTCAAATAGACCCACACTCATAGAGACTCACACTCATAGAGATCCAAACTCATAGAGATCTATACTCATAGAGACTCACAGAGACCCATACTCGTAGAGACCTACACTCACAGAGACCCATACTCACAGAGACAAATACTCATAGAGACCCATACTCATAAAAAACCCATACTCATAGAGACCCACACTCATAGAGACCCACACTCACAGAGACCCACACTCACAGAGACCCACACTCACAGAGACCCATACTCATAGAGACCCACACTCACAGAGACCCATACTCATAGAGAACCATACTCATAGAGACCCACACTCAGAGAGATCCACACTCACAGAGACCCATACTCATAGAGACCTACACGCACAGAGACCCACACTCATAGAGACACATACTCATAGAGACCCACACTCATAGAGACCCATACTCATAGAGACCCATACTCATAGAGACCCATACTCACAGAGACCCACACTCATAGGGAGCCATATGCATAGAGACCCATACACATAGAGACCCATACTCATAGAGACCCATAGACACCCATATTCATAGAGACCCATACTCACAGAGACCCACACTCACATAGACGAACACTCACAGAGACCCATACTCATAGAGACGCATACTCACAGAGACCCATACTCACAGAGACCCAGACTCACAGAGACCCATACTCAAAGAGACCCATACTCACAGAGACCCATTCTCATAGAGACCCACACTCACAGAGACCCATACTCACAGAGACCCATACTCATAGAGACCCATACTCATAGAAACCCATGCTCACAGAGACCCACACTCATAGAGACCCAAATGCATAGAGACCCATATTCATAGAGACCCATACTCACAGAGACCCAAACTCACATAGACCAACACTCACAGAGACCCATACTCATAGAGACACATACTCACAGAGACCCATACTCATAGAAACCCATACTTACAGAGACGCATACTCACAGAGACCCACACTCACAGAGACCCATACTCATAGAGACCACTACTCAAAGACACGCACACTCATAGAGACTCACACTCATAGAGACCCACACTCATAGAAACCCATACTCATAGAGACCCATACTCATAGAGACCCATACTCATAGAGACCCACACTCACAGAGACCCATACTCACAGAGACCCATACTCATAGAGACCCATACTCATAGAGACCCATACTCATAGAGACCCACACTCATAGAGACCCATACTCACAGAGACCCATACTCACAGAGACCCATACGCATAGAGAACCACACTCAAAGAGACCCATACTCATAGAGACCCATACTCACAGATACCCATACTCATAGAGACCCACACTCAAAGAGACCCATACTCATAGAGACCCACACTCATAGAGACCCACACTCACAGAGACCCACACTAACAGAGACCCATACTCCTAGAGACCCACACTCACAGAGACCCACATTCATAGAGACCCACACTCATAGAAACTCATACTCACAGAGACCCATACTCACAGAGACGCATACTCATAGAGACCCAAACTCACAGAGACCCACACTCATAGAAACCCATACTCATAGAGACCCATACTCATAGAGACCCATACTCATAGAGACCCACACTCACAGAGACCCATACTCACAGAGACCCATACTCATAGAGACCCATACTCATAGAGACCCATACTCATAGAGACCCACACTCATAGAGACCCATACTCACAGAGACCCATACTCACAGAGACCCATACGCATAGAGAACCACACTCAAAGAGACCCATACTCATAGAGACCCATACTCACAGATACCCATACTCATAGAGACCCACACTCAAAGAGACCCATACTCATAGAGACCCACACTCATAGAGACCCACACTCACAGAGACCCACACTAACAGAGACCCATACTCCTAGAGACCCACACTCACAGAGACCCACATTCATAGAGACCCACACTCATAGAAACTCATACTCACAGAGACCCATACTCACAGAGACGCATACTCATAGAGATCCACACTCATAGAGACCCACACTCATAGAGACCCAAACTCACAGAGACCCACACTCATAGAGACCCATACTCATAGAGACCTACACTCACAGAGACCCACACTCATAGAGACCAATACTCATAGAGACCCATTCTCACAGAGACCCATCCTCATAGAGACCCATACTCACAGAGACCCACACTCATAGGGAGCCATATGCATAGAGACCCATACACATAGAGACCCATACTCATAGAGACCCATAGACACCCATATTCATAGAGACCCATACTCACAGAGACCCACACTCACATAGACGAACACTCACAGAGACCCATACTCATAGAGACGCATACTCACAGAGACCCATACTCACAGAGACCCAGACTCACAGAGACCCATACTCAAAGAGACCCATACTCACAGAGACCCATTCTCATAGAGACCCACACTCACAGAGACCCATACTCACAGAGACCCATACTCATAGAGACCCATACTCATAGAAACCCATGCTCACAGAGACCCACACTCATAGAGACCCATATGCATAGAGACCCATATTCATAGAGACCCATACTCACAGAGACCCAAACTCACATAGACCAACACTCACAGAGACCCATACTCATAGAGACACATACTCACAGAGACCCATACTCATAGAAACCCATACTTACAGAGACGCATACTCACAGAGACCCACACTCACAGAGACCCATACTCATAGAGACCACTACTCAAAGACACGCACACTCATAGAGACTCACACTCATAGAGACCCACACTCATAGAAACCCATACTCATAGAGACCCATACTCATAGAGACCCATACTCATAGAGACCCACACTCACAGAGACCCATACTCACAGAGACCCATACTCATAGAGACCCATACTCATAGAGACCCATACTCATAGAGACCCACACTCATAGAGACCCATACTCACAGAGACCCATACTCACAGAGACCCATACGCATAGAGAACCACACTCAAAGAGACCCATACTCATAGAGACCCATACTCACAGATACCCATACTCATAGAGACCCACACTCAAAGAGACCCATACTCATAGAGACCCACACTCATAGAGACCCACACTCACAGAGACCCACACTAACAGAGACCCATACTCCTAGAGACCCACACTCACAGAGACCCACATTCATAGAGACCCACACTCATAGAAACTCATACTCACAGAGACCCATACTCACAGAGACGCATACTCATAGAGATCCACACTCATAGAGACCCACACTCATAGAGACCCAAACTCACAGAGACCCACACTCATAGAAACCCATACTCATAGAGACCCATACTCATAGAGACCCATACTCATAGAGACCCACACTCACAGAGACCCATACTCACAGAGACCCATACTCATAGAGACCCATACTCATAGAGACCCATACTCATAGAGACCCAGACTCATAGAGACCCATACTCACAGAGACCCATACTCACAGAGACCCATACGCATAGAGAACCACACTCAAAGAGACCCATACTCATAGAGACCCATACTCACAGATACCCATACTCATAGAGACCCACACTCAAAGAGACCCATACTCATAGAGACCCACACTCATAGAGACCCACACTCACAGAGACCCACACTAACAGAGACCCATACTCCTAGAGACCCACACTCACAGAGACCCACATTCATAGAGACCCACACTCATAGAAACTCATACTCACAGAGACCCATACTCACAGAGACGCATACTCATAGAGATCCACACTCATAGAGACCCACACTCATAGAGACCCAAACTCACAGAGACCCACACTCATAGAGACCCATACTCATAGAGACCTACACTCACAGAGACCCACACTCATAGAGACCAATACTCATAGAGACCCATTCTCACAGAGACCCATCCTCATAGAGACACATACTCATAGAGACCCACACTCATAGAGACCCATACTCATAGAGACCCATATTCATAGAGACCCATGCTCATAGAGACCCATACTCATAGAGACCCATACTCACAGAGACCCACACTCATAGAGACCCACACTCATAGAGAACCATACTCATAGAGACCTATAGAGACCCATACTCATAGAGACCCATACTCACAGAGACCCACACTCATAGAGACCCATATGCATAGAGACCCACACTCATAGAGACCCATACTCATAGAGACCCATAGAGACCAATACTCATAGAGACCCATACTCACAGAGACCCACACTCACAGAGACCAACACTCACAGAGACCCATACTCATAGAGATCCACACTCATAGAGACCCACACTCACTAACAGAGACCCATACTCATAGAGACCCACACTCATAGAGACCCACACTCACAGAGACCCACACTCATAGAGACCCACACTCATAGAGACCCACACTCACAGAGACCCACACTCATAGAGAAACATACCCATAGAGACCCACACTCACAGAGACCCACACTCGCAGAGACCCATACTCACAGAGACCCATACTCACAGAGACCCATACTCATAGAGACCCACACTCAAAGAGACCCATATTCATAGAGACCCACACTCATAGAGACCCACACTCATAGAGACCCACACAAACAGAGACCCATACTCATAGAGACCCACACTCATAGAGACCCACACTCATAGAGACCCACACTAACAGAGACCCATACTCATAGAGACCCACACACATAGAGACCCACATTCATAGAGACCCACACTCAAAGAGACTCATACTCACAGAGACCCATACTCACAGAGACCCATACTCATAGAGATCCACACTCATAGAGACCCACACTCATAGAGACCCACACTCACAGAGACCCACACTCATAGAGACCCACACTCATAGAGACCCACACTCACAGAGACCCATACTCATAGAGAAACATACCCATAGAGACCCACACTCACAGAGACCCACACTCACAGAGACCCATACTCATAGAGACCTACACTCACAGAGACCCACACTCACAGAGACCCATACTCATAGAGACACATACTCATAGAGACCCATACTCACAGAGACCCATACTCATAGAGACCCACATTCAAAGAGACCCATACTCACAGAGACCATTACTCATAGAGACCTATACTCATAGAGACCCACACTCATAGAGACCCATACTCACAGAGACCCATACTCACAGAGACCCATACTCATAGAGACCCACACTCACAGAGACCCACACTCACAGAGACCCATACTCATAGAGACCTACACTCACAGAGACCCACACTCACAGAGACCCATACTCATAGAGACACATACTCAAAGAGACCCATACTCACAGAGACCATTACTCATAGAGACCCATACTCACAGAGACCCATACTCACAGAGACCCAGACTCACAGAGACCCATACTCACAGAGACCCATACTCATAGAGACCCACACTCACAGAGACCCATACTCACAGAGACCCATACTCATAGAGACCCATACTCATAGAGACCTACACTCACAGAGACCCACACTCATAGAGACCAATACTCATAGAGACCCATTCTCACAGAGACCCATCCTCATAGAGACCCATACTCACAGAGACCCACACTCATAGAGACCCACACTCATAGAGAACCATACTCATAGAGACCTATAGAGACCCATACTCATAGAAACCCATACTCACAGAGACCCACACTCATAGAGACCCATATGCATAGAGACCCACACTCATAGAGACCCATACTCATAGAGACCCATAGAGACCAATACTCATAGAGACCCATACTCACAGAGACCCACACTCACAGAGACCAACACTCACAGAGACCCATACTCATAGAGATCCACACTCATAGAGACCCACACTCACTAACAGAGACCCATACTCATAGAGACCCACACTCATAGAGATCCACACTCATAGAGACACACACTAACAGAGACCCATACTCATAGAGAACCACACTCACAGAGACCCACATTCATAGAGACCCACACTCATAGAGACTCATACTCACAGAGACCCATACTCACAGAGACCCATACTCATAGAGATCCACACTCATAGAGACCCACACTCATAGAGACCCACACTCACAGAGACCCACACTCATAGAGACCCACACTCATAGAGACCCACACTCACAGAGACCCACACTCATAGAGAAACATACCCATAGAGACCCACACTCACAGAGACCCACACTCACAGAGACCCATACTCACAGAGACCCATACTCACAGAGACCCATACTCATAGAGACCCACACTCAAAGAGACCCATATTCATAGAGACCCACACTCATAGAGACCCACACTCATAGAGACCCACACTAACAGAGACCCATACTCATAGAGACCCACACTCATAGAAACCCACACTCATAGAGACCCACACTAACAGAGACCCATACTCATAGAGACCCACACACATAGAGACCCACATTCATAGAGACCCACACTCAAAGAGACTCATACTCACAGAGACCCATACTCACAGAGACCCATACTCATAGAGATCCACACTCATAGAGACCCACACTCATAGAGACCCACACTCACAGAGACCCACACTCATAGAGACCCACACTCATAGAGACCCACACTCACAGAGACCCACACTCATAGAGAAACATACCCATAGAGACCCACACTCACAGAGACCCACACTCACAGAGACCCATACTCATAGAGACCTACACTCACAGAGACCCACACTCACAGAGACCCATACTCATAGAGACACATACTCATAGAGACCCATACTCACAGAGACCCATACTCATAGAGACCCACACTCAAAGAGACCCATACTCACAGAGACCATTACTCATAGAGACCCATACTCATAGAGACCCATTCTCACAGAGATCCATACTCATAGAGACACATTCTCATAGAGACCCACACTCATAGAGACCCACACTCATAGAGACCCACACTCATAGAGACCCATACTCATAGAGACCTATAGAGACCCATACTCATAGAGACCCATACTCACAGAGACCCACACTCATAAAGACCCATATGCATAGGGACCCATACTCATAGAGACCCATACTCATAGAGACACATACTCACAGAGACCCATACTCATAGAGACCCATACTCACAGAGACCCATTCTCACAGAGACCCATACTCATTGAGACCCATACTCATAGAGACCCATTCTCACAGAGACCCATACTTATAGAGACTCATACTCACAAAGACCCATACTCATAGAGACCCATATGCTTAGAGACCCACACTCATAGAGACCCACACTCACAGAGACCCATACTTACATAGACCCATACTCACAGAGACCCATACTCATAGAGACCCATACTCATAGAGACCCACACTCATAGAGACCCATACTCATAGAGACCCATACTCAAATAGACCCACACTCATAGAGACTCACACTCATAGAGATCCAAACTCATAGAGATCTATACTCATAGAGACTCACAGAGACCCATACTCGTAGAGACCTACACTCACAGAGACCCATACTCACAGAGACAAATACTCATAGAGACCCATACTCATAAAAAACCCATACTCATAGAGACCCACACTCATAGAGACCCACACTCACAGAGACCCACACTCACAGAGACCCACACTCACAGAGACCCATACTCATAGAGACCCACACTCACAGAGACCCATACTCATAGAGAACCATACTCATAGAGACCCACACTCAGAGAGATCCACACTCACAGAGACCCATACTCATAGAGACCTACACGCACAGAGACCCACACTCATAGAGACACATACTCATAGAGACCCACACTCATAGAGACCCATACTCATAGAGACCCATACTCATAGAGACCCATACTCACAGAGACCCACACTCATAGGGAGCCATATGCATAGAGACCCATACACATAGAGACCCATACTCATAGAGACCCATAGACACCCATATTCATAGAGACCCATACTCACAGAGACCCACACTCACATAGACGAACACTCACAGAGACCCATACTCATAGAGACGCATACTCACAGAGACCCATACTCACAGAGACCCAGACTCACAGAGACCCATACTCAAAGAGACCCATACTCACAGAGACCCATTCTCATAGAGACCCACACTCACAGAGACCCATACTCACAGAGACCCATACTCATAGAGACCCATACTCATAGAAACCCATGCTCACAGAGACCCACACTCATAGAGACCCATATGCATAGAGACCCATATTCATAGAGACCCATACTCACAGAGACCCAAACTCACATAGACCAACACTCACAGAGACCCATACTCATAGAGACACATACTCACAGAGACCCATACTCATAGAAACCCATACTTACAGAGACGCATACTCACAGAGACCCACACTCACAGAGACCCATACTCATAGAGACCACTACTCAAAGACACGCACACTCATAGAGACTCACACTCATAGAGACCCACACTCATAGAAACCCATACTCATAGAGACCCATACTCATAGAGACCCATACTCATAGAGACCCACACTCACAGAGACCCATACTCACAGAGACCCATACTCATAGAGACCCATACTCATAGAGACCCATACTCATAGAGACCCACACTCATAGAGACCCATACTCACAGAGACCCATACTCACAGAGACCCATACGCATAGAGAACCACACTCAAAGAGACCCATACTCATAGAGACCCATACTCACAGATACCCATACTCATAGAGACCCACACTCAAAGAGACCCATACTCATAGAGACCCACACTCATAGAGACCCACACTCACAGAGACCCACACTAACAGAGACCCATACTCCTAGAGACCCACACTCACAGAGACCCACATTCATAGAGACCCACACTCATAGAAACTCATACTCACAGAGACCCATACTCACAGAGACGCATACTCATAGAGATCCACACTCATAGAGACCCACACTCATAGAGACCCAAACTCACAGAGACCCACACTCATAGAAACCCATACTCATAGAGACCCATACTCATAGAGACCCATACTCATAGAGACCCACACTCACAGAGACCCATACTCACAGAGACCCATACTCATAGAGACCCATACTCATAGAGACCCATACTCATAGAGACCCACACTCATAGAGACCCATACTCACAGAGACCCATACTCACAGAGACCCATACGCATAGAGAACCACACTCAAAGAGACCCATACTCATAGAGACCCATACTCACAGATACCCATACTCATAGAGACCCACACTCAAAGAGACCCATACTCATAGAGACCCACACTCATAGAGACCCACACTCACAGAGACCCACACTAACAGAGACCCATACTCCTAGAGACCCACACTCACAGAGACCCACATTCATAGAGACCCACACTCATAGAAACTCATACTCACAGAGACCCATACTCACAGAGACGCATACTCATAGAGATCCACACTCATAGAGACCCACACTCATAGAGACCCAAACTCACAGAGACCCACACTCATAGAGACCCATACTCATAGAGACCTACACTCACAGAGACCCACACTCATAGAGACCAATACTCATAGAGACCCATTCTCACAGAGACCCATCCTCATAGAGACACATACTCATAGAGACCCACACTCATAGAGACCCATACTCATAGAGACCCATACTCATAGAGACCCATACTCATAGAGACCCATACTCATAGAGACCCATACTCACAGAGACCCACACTCATAGAGACCCACACTCATAGAGAACCATACTCATAGAGACCTATAGAGACCCATACTCATAGAGACCCATACTCACAGAGACCCACACTCATAGAGACCCATATGCATAGAGACCCACACTCATAGAGACCCATACTCATAGAGACCCATAGAGACCAATACTCATAGAGACCCATACTCACAGAGACCCACACTCACAGAGACCAACACTCACAGAGACCCATACTCATAGAGATCCACACTCATAGAGACCCACACTCACTAACAGAGACCCATACTCATAGAGACCCACACTCATAGAGACCCACACTCACAGAGACCCACACTCATAGAGACCCACACTCATAGAGACCCACACTCACAGAGACCCACACTCATAGAGAAACATACCCATAGAGACCCACACTCACAGAGACCCACACTCGCAGAGACCCATACTCACAGAGACCCATACTCACAGAGACCCATACTCATAGAGACCCACACTCAAAGAGACCCATATTCATAGAGACCCACACTCATAGAGACCCACACTCATAGAGACCCACACTAACAGAGACCCATACTCATAGAGACTCACACTCATAGAGACCCACACTCATAGAGACCCACACTAACAGAGACCCATACTCATAGAGACCCACACACATAGAGACCCACATTCATAGAGACCCACACTCAAAGAGACTCATACTCACAGAGACCCATACTCACAGAGACCCATACTCATAGAGATCCACACTCATAGAGACCCACACTCACAGAGACCCACACTCATAGAGACCCACACTCATAGAGACCCACACTCACAGAGACCCACACTCATAGAGAAACATACCCATAGAGACCCACACTCACAGAGACCCACACTCACAGAGACCCATACTCATAGAGACCTACACTCACAGAGACCCACACTCACAGAGACCCATACTCATAGAGACACATACTCATAGAGACCCATACTCACAGAGACCCATACTCATAGAGACCCACACTCAAAGAGACCCATACTCACAGAGACCATTACTCATAGAGACCTATACTCATAGAGACCCACACTCATAGAGACCCATACTCACAGAGACCCATACTCACAGAGACCCATACTCATAGAGACCCACACTCACAGAGACCCACACTCACAGAGACCCATACTCATAGAGACCTACACTCACAGAGACCCACACTCACAGAGACCCATACTCATAGAGACACATACTCAAAGAGACCCATACTCACAGAGACCATTACTCATAGAGACCCATACTCACAGAGACCCATACTCACAGAGACCCAGACTCACAGAGACCCATACTCACAGAGACCCATACTCATAGAGACCCACACTCACAGAGACCCATACTCACAGAGACCCATACTAATAGAGACCCATACTCATAGAGACCTACACTCACAGAGACCCACACTCATAGAGACCAATACTCATAGAGACCCATTCTCACAGAGACCCATCCTCATAGAGACCCATACTCACAGAGACCCACACTCATAGAGACCCACACTCATAGAGAACCATACTCATAGAGACCTATAGAGACCCATACTCATAGAAACCCATACTCACAGAGACCCACACTCATAGAGACCCATATGCATAGAGACCCACACTCATAGAGACCCATACTCATAGAGACCCATAGAGACCAATACTCATAGAGACCCATACTCACAGAGACCCACACTCACAGAGACCAACACTCACAGAGACCCATACTCATAGAGATCCACACTCATAGAGACCCACACTCACTAACAGAGACCCATACTCATAGAGACCCACACTCATAGAGATCCACACTCATAGAGACACACACTAACAGAGACCCATACTCATAGAGAACCACACTCACAGAGACCCACATTCATAGAGACCCACACTCATAGAGACTCATACTCACAGAGACCCATACTCACAGAGACCCATACTCATAGAGATCCACACTCATAGAGACCCACACTCATAGAGACCCACACTCACAGAGACCCACACTCATAGAGACCCACACTCATAGAGACCCACACTCACAGAGACCCACACTCATAGAGAAACATACCCATAGAGACCCACACTCACAGAGACCCACACTCACAGAGACCCATACTCACAGAGACCCATACTCACAGAGACCCATACTCATAGAGACCCACACTCAAAGAGACCCATATTCATAGAGACCCACACTCATAGAGACCCACACTCATAGAGACCCACACTAACAGAGACCCATACTCATAGAGACCCACACTCATAGAGACCCACACTCATAGAGACCCACACTAACAGAGACCCATACTCATAGAGACCCACACACATAGAGACCCACATTCATAGAGACCCACACTCAAAGAGACTCATACTCACAGAGACCCATACTCACAGAGACCCATACTCATAGAGATCCACACTCATAGAGACCCACACTCATAGAGACCCACACTCACAGAGACCCACACTCATAGAGACCCACACTCATAGAGACCCACACTCACAGAGACCCACACTCATAGAGAAACATACCCATAGAGACCCACACTCACAGAGACCCACACTCACAGAGACCCATACTCATAGAGACCTACACTCACAGAGACCCACACTCACAGAGACCCATACTCATAGAGACACATACTCATAGAGACCCATACTCACAGAGACCCATACTCATAGAGACCCACACTCAAAGAGACCCATACTCACAGAGACCATTACTCATAGAGACCCATACTCATAGAGACCCACACTCATAGAGACCTATACTCACAGAGACCCATACTCACAGAGACCCATACTCATAGAGACCCACACTCACAGAGACCCACACTCACAGAGACCCATACTCATAGAGATCCACACTCATAGAGACCCACACTCACTAACAGAGACCCATACTCATAGAGACCCACACTCATAGAGACCCACACTCATAGAGACCCACACTAACAGAGACCCATACTCATAGAGACCCACACTCACAGAGACCCACACTCACAGAGACCCATACTCATAGAGACACATACTCAAAGAGACCCATACTCACAGAGACCATTACTCATAGAGACCCATACTCACAGAGACCCATACTCACAGAGACCCAGACTCACAGAGACCCATACTCACAGAGACCCATACTCATAGAGACCCACACTCACAGAGACCCATACTCACAGAGACCCATACTCATAGAGACCCATACTCATAGAGACCTACACTCACAGAGACCCACACTCATAGAGACCAATACTCATAGAGACCCATTCTCACAGAGACCCATCCTCATAGAGACCCATACTCACAAAGACCCACACTCATAGAGACCCACACTCATAGAGAACCATACTCATAGAGACCTATAGAGACCCATACTCATAGAAACCCATACTCACAGAGACCCACACTCATAGAGACCCATATGCATAGAGACCCACACTCATAGAGACCCATACTCATAGAGACCCATAGAGACCAATACTCATAGAGACCCATACTCACAGAGACCCACACTCACAGAGACCAACACTCACAGAGACCCATACTCATAGAGATCCACACTCATAGAGACCCACACTCACTAACAGAGACCCATACTCATAGAGACCCACACTCATAGAGATCCACACTCATAGAGACACACACTAACAGAGACCCATACTCATAGAGAACCACACTCACAGAGACCCACATTCATAGAGACCCACACTCATAGAGACTCATACTCACAGAGACCCATACTCACAGAGACCCATACTCATAGAGATCCACACTCATAGAGACCCACACTCATAGAGACCCACACTCACAGAGACCCACACTCATAGAGACCCACACTCATAGAGACCCACACTCACAGAGACCCACACTCATAGAGAAACATACCCATAGAGACCCACACTCACAGAGACCCACACTCACAGAGACCCATACTCACAGAGACCCATACTCACAGAGACCCATACTCATAGAGACCCACACTCAAAGAGACCCATATTCATAGAGACCCACACTCATAGAGACCCACACTCATAGAGACCCACACTAACAGAGACCCATACTCATAGAGACCCACACTCATAGAGACCCACACTCATAGAGACCCACACTAACAGAGACCCATACTCATAGAGACCCACACACATAGAGACCCACATTCATAGAAACCCACACTCAAAGAGACTCATACTCACAGAGACCCATACTCACAGAGACCCATACTCATAGAGATCCACACTCATAGAGACCCACACTCATAGAGACCCACACTCACAGAGACCCACACTCATAGAGACCCACACTCATAGAGACCCACACTCACAGAGACCCACACTCATAGAGAAACATACCCATAGAGACCCACACTCACAGAGACCCACACTCACAGAGACCCATACTCATAGAGACCTACACTCACAGAGACCCACACTCACAGAGACCCATACTCATAGAGACACATACTCATAGAGACCCATACTCACAGAGACCCATACTCATAGAGACCCACACTCAAAGAGACCCATACTCACAGAGACCATTACTCATAGAGACCCATACTCATAGAGACCCACACTCATAGAGACCCATACTCACAGAGACCCATACTCACAGAGACCCATACTCATAGAGACCCACACTCACAGAGACCCACACTCACAGTGACCCATACTCATAGAGACCTACACTCACAGAGACCCACACTCACAGAGACCCATACTCATAGAGACACATACTCATAGAGACCCATACTCACAGAGACCCACACTCACAGAGACCCATACTCATAGAGATCCACACTCATAGAGACCCACACTCACTAACAGAGACCCATACTCATAGAGACCCACACTCATAGAGACCCACACTCATAGAGACCCACACTAACAGAGACCCATACTCATAGAGACCCACACTCACAGAGACCCACATTCATAAAGACCCACACTCATAGAGACTCATACTCACAGAGACCCATACTCACAGAGACCCATACTCATAGAGATCCACACTCATAGAGACCCACACTCATAGAGACCCACACTCACAGAGACCCACACTCATAGAGACCCACACTCATAGAGACCCACACTCACAGAGACCCACACTCATAGAGAAACATACCCATAGAGACCCACACTCACAGAGACCCACACTCACTAACAGAGACCCATACTCATAGAGACCCACACTCATAGAGACCCACACTCATAGAGACCCACACTAACAGAGACCCATACTCATAGAGACCCACACTCACAGAGACCCACATTCATAGAGACCCACACTCATAGAGACTCATACTCACAGAGACCCATACTCATAGAGATCCACACTCATAGAGACCCACACTCATAGAGACCCACACTCACAGAGACCCACACTCATAGAGACCCACACTCATAGAGACCCACACTCACAGAGACCCACACTCATAGAGAAACATACCCATAGAGACCCACACTCACAGAGACCCACACTCACAGAGACCCATACTCACAGAGACCCATACTCACAGAGACCCATACTCATAGAGACCCACACTCAAAGAGACCCATATTCATAGAGACCCACACTCATAGAGACCCACACTCATAGAGACCCACACTAACAGAGACCCATACTCATAGAGACCCACACTCATAGAGACCCATACTCATAGAGACCCACACACATAGAGACCCACATTCATAGAGACCCACACTCAAAGAGACTCATACTCACAGAGACCCATACTCACAGAGACCCATACTCATAGAGATCCACACTCATAGAGACCCACACTCATAGAGACCCACACTCACAGAGACCCACACTCATAGAGACCCACACTCATAGAGACCCACACTCACAGAGACCCACACTCATAGAGAAACATACCCATAGAGACCCACACTCACAGAGACCCACACTCACAGAGACCCATACTCATAGAGACCTACACTCACAGAGACCCACACTCACAGAGACCCATACTCATAGAGACACATACTCATAGAGACCCATACTCACAGAGACCCATACTCATAGAGACCCACACTCAAAGAGACCCATACTCACAGAGACCATTACTCATAGAGACCCATACTCATAGAGACCCACACTCATAGAGACCCATACTCACAGAGACCCATACTCACAGAGACCCATACTCATAGAGACCCACACTCACAGAGACCCACACTCACAGTGACCCATACTCATAGAGACCTACACTCACAGAGACCCACACTCACAGAGACCCATACTCATAGAGACACATACTCATAGAGACCCATACTCACAGAGACCCATACTCATAGAGACCCACACTCAAAGAGACCCATACTCACAGAGACCATTACTCATAGAGACCCATACTCACAGAGACCCATACTCACAGAGACCCAGACTCACAGAGACCCATACTCACAGAGACCCACACTCACAGAGACCCATACTCATAGAGACACATACTCACAGAGACCCACACTCATAGAGAAACATACCCATAGAGACCCACACTCACAGAGACCCACACTCACAGAGACCCATACTCATAGAGACCTACACTCACAGAGACCCACACTCACAGAGACCCATACTCATAGAGACACATACTCATAGAGACCCATACTCACAGAGACCCATACTCATAGAGACCCACACTCAAAGAGACCCATACTCACAGAGACCATTACTCATAGAGACCCATACTCATAGAGACCCACACTCATAGAGACCCATACTCACAGAGACCCATACTCACAGAGACCCATACTCATAGAGACCCACACTCACAGAGACCCACACTCACAGAGACCCATACTCATAGAGACCTACACTCACAGAGACCCACACTCACAGAGACCCATACTCATAGAGACACATACTCATAGAGACCCATACTCACAGAGACCCATACTCATAGAGACCCACACTCAAAGAGACCCATACTCACAGAGACCATTACTCATAGAGACCCATACTCACAGAGACCCATACTCACAGAGACCCAGACTCACAGAGACCCATACTCACAGAGACCCATACTCATAGAGACCCACACTCACAGAGACCCATACTCACAGAGACCCATACTCATAGAGACCCATACTCATAGAGACCCATACTCATAGAAACCCATACTCACAGAGACCCACACTCATAGAGACCCATATGCATAGAGACCCATATTCATAGAGACCCATACTCACAGAGACCCACACTCACAGAGACCCATACTCATAGAGACACATACTCACAGAGACCCATTCTCACAGAGACCCATACTCATAGAGACCCACACTCACAGAGACCCATACTCACAGAGACCCATACTCATAGAGACCCATACTCATAGAGACCCATACTCACAGAGACCCATACTCATAGAGACCCATACTCATAGAGATCCATACTCATAGAAACCCATACTCACAGAGACCCACACTCAAAGAGACCCACACTCATAGAGACCCACACTCATAGAGACCCACACTCATAGAGACCCACACTAACAGAGACCCATACTCATAGAGACCCACACTCACAGAGACCCACATTCATAGAGACCCACACTCATAGAGACTCATACTCACAGAGACCCATACTCACAGAGACGCATACTCATAGAGATCCACACTCATAGAGACCCACACTTATAGAGACCCACACTCACAGAGACCCACACTCATAGAGACCCACACTCATAGAGACCCACACTCACAGAGACCCACACTCATAGAGAAACATACCCATAGAGACCCACACTCACTTAGACCCACACTCACAGAGACCCATACTCATAGATACCTACACTCACAGAGACCCACACTCATAGAGAGCAATACTCATAGAGACCCATTCTCACAGAGACCCATACTCATAGAGACATATACTCATAGAGACCCACACTCACAGAGACCCATACTCACAGAGACCCACAATCACAGAGACCCACACTCATAGAGACCCACACTCATAGAGACCCATTCTCACAGAGACCCATACTCATAGAGACCCATATTCATAGAGACACACAGAGACCCATACTCACAGAAACCCATACTCATAGAGACCCATACTCATAGAGACCCACACTCACAGAGACCCATACTCACAGAGACCCATACTCATAGAGACCCATACTCATAGAGACCCATTCTCACATAGACCCATACTCATAGAGACCCATACTCACAGAGACCCATACTCACAGAGACTCACACTCATAGAGACCAATACTCATAGAGACCCATTCTCACAGAGACCCATACTCACAGAGACCCATACTCATAGAGACCCATACTCACAGAGACCCATACTCATAGAGACCCACACTCAAAGAGACCCATACTCATAGAGACCCACACTCATAGAGACCCATACTCACAGAGACCCATACTCACAGAGACCCATACTCATAGAGACCCATAGAGACCCATATTCATAGAGACCCATACTCACAGAGACCCACACTCACATAGACCAACACTCACAGAGACCCATACTCATAGAGACCCATACTCACAGAGACCCATACTCACAGAGACCCAGACTCACAGAGACCCATACTCAAAGAGACCCATACTCACAGAGACCCATACTCATAGAGACCCACACTCACAGAGACCCATACTCACAGAGACCCATACTCATAGAGACCCATACTCATAGAGACCCATACTCATAGAAACCCATACTCACAGAGACCCACACTCATAGAGACCCATATGCATAGAGACCCATATTCATAGAGACCCATACTCACAGAGACCCACACTCACATAGACCAACACTCACAGAGACCCATACTCATAGAGACACATACTCACAGAGACCCATTCTCACAGAGACCCATACTCATAGAGACCCACACTCACAGAGACCCATACTCACAGAGACCCATACTCATAGAGACCCATACTCATAGAGATCCATACTCATAGAAACCCATACTCACAGAGACCCCCACTCATAGAGACCCACACTCATAGAGACCCACACTCATAGAGACCCACACTAACAGAGACCCATACTCATAGAGACCCACACTCACAGAGACCCACATTCATAGAGACCCACACTCATAGAGACTCATACTCACAGAGACCCATACTCACAGAGACCCATACTCATAGAGATCCACACTCATAGAGATCCACACTCATAGAGACCTACACTCACAGATACCCATACTCATAGAGACACATACTCACAGAAACCCATACTCAAAGAGACCCATACTCATAGAGACCCACACTCATAGAGACCCATACTCACAGAGACCCATACTCACAGAGACCCATACTCATAGAGACCCATACTCACAGAGACCCACACTCATAAGGACCCATATGCATAGAAACCCATACTCATAGAGACCCATACTCATAGAGACCCATAGAGACCCATATTCATAGAGACCCATACTCACAGAGACCCACACTCACATAGACCAACACTCACAGAGACCCATACTCATAGAGACCCATACTCACAGAGACCCATACTCAAAGAGACCCATACTCACAGAGACCCATACTCATAGAGACCCACACTCACAGAGACCCAAACTCACAGAGACCCACACTCATAGAGACCCATATGCATAGAGACCCATATTCATAGAGACCCATGCTCACAGAGACCCACACTCACATAGACCTACACTCACAGAGACCCATACTCATAGAGACACATACTCACAGAGACCCATTCTCACAGAGACCCATACTCATAGAGACCCACACTCACAGAGACCCATACTCACAGAGACCCATACTCATAGAGACCCACACTCATAGAGACCCATACTCACAGAGACCCATACTCATAGAGACCCATACTCATAGAGATCCATACTCATAGAAACCCATACTCACAGAGACCCACACTCATAGAGACCCATACTCACAGAGACCCACACTAATAGAGACCCATACTCACAGAGACCCATTCTCACAGAGACCCATACTCATAGAGACTCATACTCACAAAGACCCATACTCATAGAGACCACTACTCAAAGAGACGCACACTCACAGAGACTCACACTCATAGAGACCCACACTCATAGAGACCCACACTCATAGAGACCCATACTCGTAGAGACCCACACTCATAGAGATCCAAACTCATAGAGATCCATACTCATAGAGACTCACAGAGACCCATACTCGTAGAGACCCACACTGATAGAGACCCACACTCAAAGAGACCCATACTCATAGAGACCCATACTCACAGAGACCCACACTCATAGAGACCCACACTCAAAGAGACCCATACTCATAGAGACCCATACTCACAGAGACCCACACTCATAGAGACCCACACTCAAAGAGACCCATACTCATAGAGACCCATACTCAAAGAGACCCATACTCATAGAGATCCACACTCATAGAGACCCACACTCATAGAGACCCACACTCACAGAGACCCACACTCATAGAGACCCACACTCATAGAGACCCACACTCACAGAGACCCACACTCATAGAGAAACATACCCATAGAGACCCACACTCACTTAGACCCACACTCACAGAGACCCATACTCATAGAGACCTACACTCACAGAGACCCACACTCATAGAGACCAATACTCATAGAGACCCATTCTCACAGAGACCCATACTCATAGAGACATATACTCATAGAGACCCACACTCATAGAGACCCATACTCATAGAGACCTATAGAGACCCACACTCACAGAGACCCATACTCACAGAGACCCACAATCACAGAGACCCACACTCATAGAGACCCACACTCATAGAGACCCATTCTCACAGAGACCCATACTCATAGAGACCCATATTCATAGAGACACACAGAGACCCATACTCACAGAGACCCATACTCATAGAGACCCATACTCATAGAGACCCACACTCACAGAGACCCATACTCACAGAGACCCATACTCATAGAGACCCATACTCATAGAGACCCATTCTCACAGAGACCCATACTCATAAAGACCCATACTCACAGAGACCCATACTCACAGAGACCCACACTCATAGAGACCAATACTCATAGAGACCCATTCTCACAGAGACCCATACTCACAGAGACCCATACTCATAGAGACCCATACTCACAGAGACCCATACTCATAGAGACCCACACTCAAAGAGACCCATACTCATAGAGACCCACACTCATAGAGACCCATACTCACAGAGACCCATACTCACAGAGACCCATACTCACAGAGACCCAGACTCACAGAGACCCATAGAGACCCATATTCATAGAGACCCATACTCACAGAGACCCACACTCACATAGACCAACACTCACAGAGACCCATACTCATAGAGACCCATACTCACAGAGACCCATACTCACAGAGACCCAGACTCACAGAGACCCATACTCAAAGAGACCCATACTCACAGAGACCCATACTCATAGAGACCCACACTCACAGAGACCCATACTCACAGAGACCCATACTCATAGAGACCCATACTCATAGAGACCCATACTCATAGAAACCCATACTCACAGAGACCCACACTCATAGAGACACATATGCATAGAGACCCATATTCATAGAGACCCATACTCACAGAGACCCACACTCACATAGACCAACACTCACAGAGACCCATACTCATAGAGACACATACTCACAGAGACCCATTCTCACAGAGACCCATACTCATAGAGACCCACACTCACAGAGACCCATACTCACAGAGACCCATACTCATAGAGACCCATACTCATAGAGATCCATACTCATAGAAACCCATACTCACAGAGACCCACACTCATAGAGACCCACACTCATAGAGACCCACACTCATAGAGACCCACACTCATAGAGACCCACACTAACAGAGACCCATACTCATAGAGACCCACACTCACAGAGACCCACATTCATAGAGACCCACACTCATAGAGACTCATACTCACAGAGACCCATACTCACAGAGACCCATACTCATAGAGATCCACACTCATAGAGACCCACACTCATAGAGACCTACACTCACAGAGACCCATACTCATAGAGACACATACTCACAGAGACCCATACTCAAAGAGACCCATACTCATAGAGACCCACACTCATAGAGACCCATACTCACAGAGACCCATACTCACAGAGACCCATACTCATAGAGACCCATACTCACAGAGACCCACACTCATAGGGACCCATATGCATAGAAACCCATACTCATAGAGACCCATACTCATAGAGACCCATAGAGACCCATATTCATAGAGACCCATACTCACAGAGACCCACACTCACATAGACCAACACTCACAGAGACCCATACTCATAGAGACCCATACTCACAGAGACCCATACTCAAAGAGACCCATACTCACAGAGACCCATACTCATAGAGACCCACACTCACAGAGACCCATACTCACAGAGACCCACACTCATAGAGACCCATATGCATAGAGACCCATATTCATAGAGACCCATACTCACAGAGACCCACACTCACATAGACCAACACTCACAGAGACCCATACTGATAGAGACACATACTCATAGAGACCCATTCTCACAGAGACCCATACTCATAGAGACCCACACTCACAGAGACCCATACTCACAGAGACCCATACTCATAGAGACCCACACTCATAGAGACCCATACTCACAGAGACCCATACTCATAGAGACCCATACTCATAGAGATCCATACTCATAGAAACCCATACTCACAGAGACCCACACTCATAGAGACCCATACTCACAGAGACCCACACTAATAGAGACCTATACTCACAGAGACCCATTCTCACAGAGACCCATACTCATAGAGACTCATACTCACAAAGACCCATACTCATAGAGACCACTACTCAAAGAGACGCACACTCATAGAGACTCACACTCATAGAGACCCACACTCATAGAGACCCATACTCGTAGAGACCCACACTCATAGAGATCCAAACTCATAGAGATCCATACTCATAGAGACTCACAGAGACCCATACTCGTAGAGACCCACGCTGATAGAGACCCACACTCAAAGAGACCCATACTCATAGAGACCCACACTCACAGAGACCCATACTCACAGAGACCCACAATCACAGAGACCCACACTCATAGAGACCCACACTCATAGAGACCCATTCTCACAGAGACCCATACTCATAGAGACCCATATTCATAGAGACACACAGAGACCCATACTCACAGAGACCCATACTCATAGAGACCCATACTCATAGAGACCCACACTCACAGAGACCCATACTCACAGAGACCCATACTCATAGAGACCCATACTCATAGAGACCCATTCTCACAGAGACCCATACTCATAGAGACCCATACTCACAGAGACCCATACTCACAGGGACCCACACTCATAGAGACAAATACTCATAGAGACCCATTCTCACAGAGACCCATACTCACAGAGACCCATACTCATAGAGACCCATACTCACAGAGACCCATACTCATAGAGACCCACACTCAAAGAGACCCATACTCATAGAGACCCACACTCATAGAGACCCATACTCACAGAGACCCATACTCACAGAGACCCATACTAATAGAGACCCATAGAGACCCATATTCATAGAGACCCATACTCACAGAGACCCACACTCACATAGACCAACACTCACAGAGACCCATACTCATAGAGACCCATACTCACAGAGACCCATACTCACAGAGACCCAGACTCACAGAGACCCATACTCAAAGAGACCCATACTCACAGAGACCCATACTCATAGAGACCCACACTCACAGAGACCCATGCTCACAGAGACCCATACTCATAGAGACCCATACTCATAGAGACCCATACTCATAGAAACCCATACTCACAGAGACCCACACTCATAGAGACACATATGCATAGAGACCCATATTCATAGAGACCCATACTCACAGAGACCCACACTCACATAGACCAACACTCACAGAGACCCATACTCATAGAGACACATACTCACAGAGACCCATTCTCACAGAGACCCATACTCATAGAGACCCACACTCACAGAGACCCATACTCACAGAGACCCACAATCACAGAGACCCACACTCATAGAGACCCACACTCATAGAGACCCATTCTCACAGAGACCCATACTCATAGAGACCCATATTCATAGAGACACACAGAGACCCATACTCACAGAGACCCATACTCATAGAGACCCATACTCATAGAGACCCACACTCACAGAGACCCATACTCACAGAGACCCATACTCATAGAGACCCATACTCATAGAGACCCATTCTCACAGAGACCCATACTCATAGAGACCCATACTCACAGAGACCCATACTCACAGAGACCCACACTCATAGAGACCAATACTCATAGAGACCCATTCTCACAGAGACCCATACTCACAGAGACCCATACTCATAGAGACCCATACTCACAGAGACCCATACTCATAGAGACCCACACTCAAAGAGACCCATACTCATAGAGACCCACACTCATAGAGACCCATACTCACAGAGACCCATACTCACAGAGACCCAGACTCACAGAGACCCATAGAGACCCATATTCATAGAGACCCATACTCACAGAGACCCACACTCACATAGACCAACACTCACAGAGACCCATACTCATAGAGACCCATACTCACAGAGACCCATACTCACAGAGACCCAGACTCACAGAGACCCATACTCAAAGAGACCCATACTCACAGAGACCCATACTCATAGAGACCCACACTCACAGAGACCCATACTCACAGAGACCCATACTCATAGAGACCCATACTCATAGAGACCCATACTCATAGAAACCCATACTCACAGAGACCCACACTCATAGAGACACATATGCATAGAGACCCATATTCATAGAGACCCATACTCACAGAGACCCACACTCACATAGACCAACACTCACAGAGACCCATACTCATAGAGACACATACTCACAGAGACCCATTCTCACAGAGACCCATACTCATAGAGACCCACACTCACAGAGACCCATACTCACAGAGACCCATACTCATAGAGACCCATACTCATAGAGATCCATACTCATAGAAACCCATACTCACAGAGACCCACACTCATAGAGACCCACACTCATAGAGACCCACACTCATAGAGACCCACACTCATAGAGACCCACACTAACAGAGACCCATACTCATAGAGACCCACACTCACAGAGACCCACATTCATAGAGACCCACACTCATAGAGACTCATACTCACAGAGACCCATACTCACAGAGACCCATACTCATAGAGATCCACACTCATAGAGACCCACACTCATAGAGACCTACACTCACAGAGACCCATACTCATAGAGACACATACTCACAGAGACCCATACTCAAAGAGACCCATACTCATAGAGACCCACACTCATAGAGACCCATACTCACAGAGACCCATACTCACAGAGACCCATACTCATAGAGACCCATACTCACAGAGACCCACACTCATAGGGACCCATATGCATAGAAACCCATACTCATAGAGACCCATACTCATAGAGACCCATAGAGACCCATATTCATAGAGACCCATACCCACAGAGACCCACACTCACATAGACCAACACTCACAGAGACCCATACTCATAGAGACCCATACTCACAGAGACCCATACTCAAAGAGACCCATACTCACAGAGACCCATACTCATAGAGACCCACACTCACAGAGACCCATACTCACAGAGACCCACACTCATAGAGACCCATATGCATAGAGACCCATATTCATAGAGACCCATACTCACAGAGACCCACACTCACATAGACCAACACTCACAGAGACCCATACTGATAGAGACACATACTCACAGAGACCCATTCTCACAGAGACCCATACTCATAGAGACCCACACTCACAGAGACCCATACTCACAGAGACCCATACTCATAGAGACCCACACTCATAGAGACCCATACTCACAGAGACCCATACTCATAGAGACCCATACTCATAGAGATCCATACTCATAGAAACCCATACTCACAGAGACCCACACTCATAGAGACCCATACTCACAGAGACCCACACTAATAGAGACCTATACTCACAGAGACCCATTCTCACAGAGACCCATACTCATAGAGACTCATACTCACAAAGACCCATACTCATAGAGACCACTACTCAAAGAGACGCACACTCATAGAGACTCACACTCATAGAGACCCACACTCTTAGAGACACACACTCATAGAGACCCATACTCGTAGAGACCCACACTCATAGAGATCCAAACTCATAGAGATCCATACTCATAGAGACTCACAGAGACCCATACTCGTAGAGACCCACGCTGATAGAGACCCACACTCAAAGAGACCCATACTCATAGATACCCACACTCACAGAGACCCATACTCACAGAGACCCACAATCACAGAGACCCACACTCATAGAGACCCACACTCATAGAGACCCATTCTCACAGAGACCCATACTCATAGAGACCCATATTCATAGAGACACACAGAGACCCATACTCACAGAGACCCATACTCATAGAGACCCATACTCATAGAGACCCACACTCACAGAGACCCATACTCACAGAGACCCATACTCATAGAGACCCATACTCATAGAGACCCATTCTCACAGAGACCCATACTCATAGAGACCCATACTCACAGAGACCCATACTCACAGGGACCCACACTCATAGAGACAAATACTCATAGAGACCCATTCTCACAGAGACCCATACTCACAGAGACCCATACTCATAGAGACCCATACTCACAGAGACCCATACTCATAGAGACCCACACTCAAAGAGACCCATACTCATAGAGACCCACACTCATAGAGACCCATACTCACAGAGACCCATACTCACAGAGACCCATACTAATAGAGACCCATAGAGACCCATATTCATAGAGACCCATACTCACAGAGACCCACACTCACATAGACCAACACTCACAGAGACCCATACTCATAGAGACCCATACTCACAGAGACCCATACTCACAGAGACCCAGACTCACAGAGACCCATACTCAAAGAGACCCATACTCACAGAGACCCATACTCATAGAGACCCACACTCACAGAGACCCATGCTCACAGAGACCCATACTCATAGAGACCCATACTCATAGAGACCCATACTCATAGAAACCCATACTCACAGAGACCCACACTCATAGAGACACATATGCATAGAGACCCATATTCATAGAGACCCATACTCACAGAGACCCACACTCACATAGACCAACACTCACAGAGACCCATACTCATAGAGACACATACTCACAGAGACCCATTCTCACAGAGACCCATACTCATAGAGACCCACACTCACAGAGACCCATACTCACAGAGACCCACAATCACAGAGACCCACACTCATAGAGACCCACACTCATAGAGACCCATTCTCACAGAGACCCATACTCATAGAGACCCATATTCATAGAGACACACAGAGACCCATACTCACAGAGACCCATACTCATAGAGACCCATACTCATAGAGACCCACACTCACAGAGACCCATACTCACAGAGACCCATACTCATAGAGACCCATACTCATAGAGACCCATTCTCACAGAGACCCATACTCATAGAGACCCATACTCACAGAGACCCATACTCACAGAGACCCACACTCATAGAGACCAATACTCATAGAGACCCATTCTCACAGAGACCCATACTCACAGAGACCCATACTCATAGAGACCCATACTCACAGAGACCCATACTCATAGAGACCCACACTCAAAGAGACCCATACTCATAGAGACCCACACTCATAGAGACCCATACTCACAGAGACCCATACTCACAGAGACCCAGACTCACAGAGACCCATAGAGACCCATATTCATAGAGACCCATACTCACAGAGACCCACACTCACATAGACCAACACTCACAGAGACCCATACTCATAGAGACCCATACTCACAGAGACCCATACTCACAGAGACCCAGACTCACAGAGACCCATACTCAAAGAGACCCATACTCACAGAGACCCATACTCATAGAGACCCACACTCACAGAGACCCATACTCACAGAGACCCATACTCATAGAGACCCATACTCATAGAGACCCATACTCATAGAAACCCATACTCACAGAGACCCACACTCATAGAGACACATATGCATAGAGACCCATATTCATAGAGACCCATACTCACAGAGACCCACACTCACATAGACCAACACTCACAGAGACCCATACTCATAGAGACACATACTCACAGAGACCCATTCTCACAGAGACCCATACTCATAGAGACCCACACTCACAGAGACCCATACTCACAGAGACCCATACTCATAGAGACCCACACTAACAGAGACCCATACTCATAGAGACCCACACTCACAGAGACCCACATTCATAGAGACCCACACTCATAGAGACTCATACTCACAGAGACCCATACTCACAGAGACCCATACTCATAGAGATCCACACTCATAGAGACCCACACTCATAGAGACCTACACTCACAGAGACCCATACTCATAGAGACACATACTCACAGAGACCCATACTCAAAGAGACCCATACTCATAGAGACCCACACTCATAGAGACCCATACTCACAGAGACCCATACTCACAGAGACCCATACTCATAGAGACCCATACTCACAGAGACCCACACTCATAGGGACCCATATGCATAGAAACCCATACTCATAGAGACCCATACTCATAGAGACCCATAGAGACCCATATTCATAGAGACCCATACTCACAGAGACCCACACTCACATAGACCAACACTCACAGAGACCCATACTCATAGAGACCCATACTCACAGAGACCCATACTCAAAGAGACCCATACTCACAGAGACCCATACTCATAGAGACCCACACTCACAGAGACCCATACTCACAGAGACCCACACTCATAGAGACCCATATGCATAGAGACCCATATTCATAGAGACCCATACTCACAGAGACCCACACTCACATAGACCAACACTCACAGAGACCCATACTGATAGAGACACATACTCACAGAGACCCATTCTCACAGAGACCCATACTCATAGAGACCCACACTCACAGAGACCCATACTCACAGAGACCCATACTCATAGAGACCCACACTCATAGAGACCCATACTCACAGAGACCCATACTCATAGAGACCCATACTCATAGAGATCCATACTCATAGAAACCCATACTCACAGAGACCCACACTCATAGAGACCCATACTCACAGAGACCCACACTAATAGAGACCTATACTCACAGAGACCCATTCTCACAGAGACCCATACTCATAGAGACTCATACTCACAAAGACCCATACTCATAGAGACCACTACTCAAAGAGACGCACACTCATAGAGACTCACACTCATAGAGACCCACACTCATAGAGACACACACTCATAGAGACCCATACTCGTAGAGACCCACACTCATAGAGATCCAAACTCATAGAGATCCATACTCATAGAGACTCACAGAGACCCATACTCGTAGAGACCCACGCTGATAGAGACCCACACTCAAAGAGACCCATACTCATAGATACCCACACTCACAGAGACCCATACTCACAGAGACCCACAATCACAGAGACCCACACTCATAGAGACCCACACTCATAGAGACCCATTCTCACAGAGACCCATACTCATAGAGACCCATATTCATAGAGACACACAGAGACCCATACTCACAGAGACCCATACTCATAGAGACCCATACTCATAGAGACCCACACTCACAGAGACCCATACTCACAGAGACCCATACTCATAGAGACCCATACTCATAGAGACCCATTCTCACAGAGACCCATACTCATAGAGACCCATACTCACAGAGACCCATACTCACAGGGACCCACACTCATAGAGACAAATACTCATAGAGACCCATTCTCACAGAGACCCATACTCACAGAGACCCATACTCATAGAGACCCATACTCACAGAGACCCATACTCATAGAGACCCACACTCAAAGAGACCCATACTCATAGAGACCCACACTCATAGAGACCCATACTCACAGAGACCCATACTCACAGAGACCCATACTAATAGAGACCCATAGAGACCCATATTCATAGAGACCCATACTCACAGAGACCCACACTCACATAGACCAACACTCACAGAGACCCATACTCATAGAGACCCATACTCACAGAGACCCATACTCACAGAGACCCAGACTCACAGAGACCCATACTCAAAGAGACCCATACTCACAGAGACCCATACTCATAGAGACCCACACTCACAGAGACCCATGCTCACAGAGACCCATACTCATAGAGACCCATACTCATAGAGACCCATACTCATAGAAACCCATACTCACAGAGACCCACACTCATAGAGACACATATGCATAGAGACCCATATTCATAGAGACCCATACTCACAGAGACCCACACTCACATAGACCAACACTCACAGAGACCCATACTCATAGAGACACATACTCACAGAGACCCATTCTCACAGAGACCCATACTCATAGAGACCCACACTCACAGAGACCCATACTCACAGAGACCCACAATCACAGAGACCCACACTCATAGAGACCCACACTCATAGAGACCCATTCTCACAGAGACCCATACTCATAGAGACCCATATTCATAGAGACACACAGAGACCCATACTCACAGAGACCCATACTCATAGAGACCCATACTCATAGAGACCCACACTCACAGAGACCCATACTCACAGAGACCCATACTCATAGAGACCCATACTCATAGAGACCCATTCTCACAGAGACCCATACTCATAGAGATCCATACTCACAGAGACCCATACTCACAGAGACCCACACTCATAGAGACCAATACTCATAGAGACCCATTCTCACAGAGACCCATACTCACAGAGACCCATACTCATAGAGACCCATACTCACAGAGACCCATACTCATAGAGACCCACACTCAAAGAGACCCATACTCATAGAGACCCACACTCATAGAGACCCATACTCACAGAGACCCATACTCACAGAGACCCAGACTCACAGAGACCCATAGAGACCCATATTCATAGAGACCCATACTCACAGAGACCCACACTCACATAGACCAACACTCACAGAGACCCATACTCATAGAGACCCATACTCACAGAGACCCATACTCACAGAGACCCAGACTCACAGAGACCCATACTCAAAGAGACCCATACTCACAGAGACCCATACTCATAGAGACCCACACTCACAGAGACCCATACTCACAGAGACCCATACTCATAGAGACCCATACTCATAGAGACCCATACTCATAGAAACCCATACTCACAGAGACCCACACTCATAGAGACACATATGCATAGAGACCCATATTCATAGAGACCCATACTCACAGAGACCCACACTCACATAGACCAACACTCACAGAGACCCATACTCATAGAGACACATACTCACAGAGACCCATTCTCACAGAGACCCATACTCATAGAGACCCACACTCACAGAGACCCATACTCACAGAGACCCATACTCATAGAGACCCACACTAACAGAGACCCATACTCATAGAGACCCACACTCACAGAGACCCACATTCATAGAGACCCACACTCATAGAGACTCATACTCACAGAGACCCATACTCACAGAGACCCATACTCATAGAGATCCACACTCATAGAGACCCACACTCATAGAGACCTACACTCACAGAGACCCATACTCATAGAGACACATACTCACAGAGACCCATACTCAAAGAGACCCATACTCATAGAGACCCACACTCATAGAGACCCATACTCACAGAGACCCATACTCACAGAGACCCATACTCATAGAGACCCATACTCACAGAGACCCACACTCATAGGGACCCATATGCATAGAAACCCATACTCATAGAGACCCATACTCATAGAGACCCATAGAGACCCATATTCATAGAGACCCATACTCACAGAGACCCACACTCACATAGACCAACACTCACAGAGACCCATACTCATAGAGACCCATACTCACAGAGACCCATACTCAAAGAGACCCATACTCACAGAGACCCATACTCATAGAGACCCACACTCACAGAGACCCATACTCACAGAGACCCACACTCATAGAGACCCATATGCATAGAGACCCATATTCATAGAGACCCATACTCACAGAGACCCACACTCACATAGACCAACACTCACAGAGACCCATACTGATAGAGACACATACTCACAGAGACCCATTCTCACAGAGACCCATACTCATAGAGACCCACACTCACAGAGACCCATACTCACAGAGACCCATACTCATAGAGACCCACACTCATAGAGACCCATACTCACAGAGACCCATACTCATAGAGACCCATACTCATAGAGATCCATACTCATAGAAACCCATACTCACAGAGACCCACACTCATAGAGACCCATACTCACAGAGACCCACACTAATAGAGACCTATACTCACAGAGACCCATTCTCACAGAGACCCATACTCATAGAGACTCATACTCACAAAGACCCATACTCATAGAGACCACTACTCAAAGAGACACACACTCATAGAGACTCACACTCATAGAGACCCACACTCATAGAGACACACACTCATAGAGACCCATACTCGTAGAGACCCACACTCATAGAGATCCAAACTCATAGAGATCCATACTCATAGAGACTCACAGAGACCCATACTCGTAGAGACCCACGCTGATAGAGACCCACACTCAAAGAGACCCATACTCATAGAGACCCACACTCACAGAGACCCATACTCACAGAGACCCACAATCACAGAGACCCACACTCATAGAGACCCACACTCATAGAGACCCATTCTCACAGAGACCCATACTCATAGAGACCCATATTCATAGAGACACACAGAGACCCATACTCACAGAGACCCATACTCATAGAGACCCATACTCATAGAGACCCACACTCACAGAGACCCATACTCACAGAGACCCATACTCATAGAGACCCATACTCATAGAGACCCATTCTCACAGAGACCCATACTCATAGAGACCCATACTCACAGAGACCCATACTCACAGGGACCCACACTCATAGAGACAAATACTCATAGAGACCCATTCTCACAGAGACCCATACTCACAGAGACCCATACTCATAGAGACCCATACTCACAGAGACCCATACTCATAGAGACCCACACTCAAAGAGACCCATACTCATAGAGACCCACACTCATAGAGACCCATACTCACAGAGACCCATACTCACAGAGACCCATACTAATAGAGACCCATAGAGACCCATATTCATAGAGACCCATACTCACAGAGACCCACACTCACATAGACCAACACTCACAGAGACCCATACTCATAGAGACCCATACTCACAGAGACCCATACTCACAGAGACCCAGACTCACAGAGACCCATACTCAAAGAGACCCATACTCACAGAGACCCATACTCATAGAGACCCACACTCACAGAGACCCATGCTCACAGAGACCCATACTCATAGAGACCCATACTCATAGAGACCCATACTCATAGAAACCCATACTCACAGAGACCCACACTCATAGAGACACATATGCATAGAGACCCATATTCATAGAGACCCATACTCACAGAGACCCACACTCACATAGACCAACACTCACAGAGACCCATACTCATAGAGACACATACTCACAGAGACCCATTCTCACAGAGACCCATACTCATAGAGACCCACACTCACAGAGACCCATACTCACAGAGACCCACAATCACAGAGACCCACACTCATAGAGACCCACACTCATAGAGACCCATTCTCACAGAGACCCATACTCATAGAGACCCATATTCATAGAGACACACAGAGACCCATACTCACAGAGACCCATACTCATAGAGACCCATACTCATAGAGACCCACACTCACAGAGACCCATACTCACAGAGACCCATACTCATAGAGACCCATACTCATAGAGACCCATTCTCACAGAGACCCATACTCATAGAGACCCATACTCACAGAGACCCATACTCACAGAGACCCACACTCATAGAGACCAATACTCATAGAGACCCATTCTCACAGAGACCCATACTCACAGAGACCCATACTCATAGAGACCCATACTCACAGAGACCCATACTCATAGAGACCCACACTCAAAGAGACCCATACTCATAGAGACCCACACTCATAGAGACCCATACTCACAGAGACCCATACTCACAGAGACCCAGACTCACAGAGACCCATAGAGACCCATATTCATAGAGACCCATACTCACAGAGACCCACACTCACATAGACCAACACTCACAGAGACCCATACTCATAGAGACCCATACTCACAGAGACCCATACTCACAGAGACCCAGACTCACAGAGACCCATACTCAAAGAGACCCATACTCACAGAGACCCATACTCATAGAGACCCACACTCACAGAGACCCATACTCACAGAGACCCATACTCATAGAGACCCATACTCATAGAGACCCATACTCATAGAAACCCATACTCACAGAGACCCACACTCATAGAGACACATATGCATAGAGACCCATATTCATAGAGACCCATACTCACAGAGACCCACACTCACATAGACCAACACTCACAGAGACCCATACTCATAGAGACACATACTCACAGAGACCCATTCTCACAGAGACCCATACTCATAGAGACCCACACTCACAGAGACCCATACTCACAGAGACCCATACTCATAGAGACCCACACTAACAGAGACCCATACTCATAGAGACCCACACTCACAGAGACCCACATTCATAGAGACCCACACTCATAGAGACTCATACTCACAGAGACCCATACTCACAGAGACCCATACTCATAGAGATCCACACTCATAGAGACCCACACTCATAGAGACCTACACTCACAGAGACCCATACTCATAGAGACACATACTCACAGAGACCCATACTCAAAGAGACCCATACTCATAGAGACCCACACTCATAGAGACCCATACTCACAGAGACCCATACTCACAGAGACCCATACTCATAGAGACCCATACTCACAGAGACCCACACTCATAGGGACCCATATGCATAGAAACCCATACTCATAGAGACCCATACTCATAGAGACCCATAGAGACCCATATTCATAGAGACCCATACTCACAGAGACCCACACTCACATAGACCAACACTCACAGAGACCCATACTCATAGAGACCCATACTCACAGAGACCCATACTCAAAGAGACCCATACTCACAGAGACCCATACTCATAGAGACCCACACTCACAGAGACCCATACTCACAGAGACCCACACTCATAGAGACCCATATGCATAGAGACCCATATTCATAGAGACCCATACTCACAGAGACCCACACTCACATAGACCAACACTCACAGAGACCCATACTGATAGAGACACATACTCACAGAGACCCATTCTCACAGAGACCCATACTCATAGAGACCCACACTCACAGAGACCCATACTCACAGAGACCCATACTCATAGAGACCCACACTCATAGAGACCCATACTCACAGAGACCCATACTCATAGAGACCCATACTCATAGAGATCCATACTCATAGAAACCCATACTCACAGAGACCCACACTCATAGAGACCCATACTCACAGAGACCCACACTAATAGAGACCTATACTCACAGAGACCCATTCTCACAGAGACCCATACTCATAGAGACTCATACTCACAAAGACCCATACTCATAGAGACCACTACTCAAAGAGACGCACACTCATAGAGACTCACACTCATAGAGACCCACACTCATAGAGACACACACTCATAGAGACCCATACTCGTAGAGACCCACACTCATAGAGATCCAAACTCATAGAGATCCATACTCATAGAGACTCACAGAGACCCATACTCGTAGAGACCCACGCTGATAGAGACCCACACTCAAAGAGACCCATACTCATAGAGACCCACACTCACAGAGACCCATACTCACAGAGACCCACAATCACAGAGACCCACACTCATAGAGACCCACACTCATAGAGACCCATTCTCACAGAGACCCATACTCATAGAGACCCATATTCATAGAGACACACAGAGACCCATACTCACAGAGACCCATACTCATAGAGACCCATACTCATAGAGACCCACACTCACAGAGACCCATACTCACAGAGACCCATACTCATAGAGACCCATACTCATAGAGACCCATTCTCACAGAGACCCATACTCATAGAGACCCATACTCACAGAGACCCATACTCACAGGGACCCACACTCATAGAGACAAATACTCATAGAGACCCATTCTCACAGAGACCCATACTCACAGAGACCCATACTCATAGAGACCCATACTCACAGAGACCCATACTCATAGAGACCCACACTCAAAGAGACCCATACTCATAGAGACCCACACTCATAGAGACCCATACTCACAGAGACCCATACTCACAGAGACCCATACTAATAGAGACCCATAGAGACCCATATTCATAGAGACCCATACTCACAGAGACCCACACTCACATAGACCAACACTCACAGAGACCCATACTCATAGAGACCCATACTCACAGAGACCCATACTCACAGAGACCCAGACTCACAGAGACCCATACTCAAAGAGACCCATACTCACAGAGACCCATACTCATAGAGACCCACACTCACAGAGACCCATGCTCACAGAGACCCATACTCATAGAGACCCATACTCATAGAGACCCATACTCATAGAAACCCATACTCACAGAGACCCACACTCATAGAGACACATATGCATAGAGACCCATATTCATAGAGACCCATACTCACAGAGACCCACACTCACATAGACCAACACTCACAGAGACCCATACTCATAGAGACACATACTCACAGAGACCCATTCTCACAGAGACCCATACTCATAGAGACCCACACTCACAGAGACCCATACTCACAGAGACCCATACTCATAGAGACCCATACTCATAGAGATCCATACTCATAGAAACCCATACTCACAGAGACCCACACTCATAGAGACCCACACTCATAGAGACCCACATTCATAGAGACCCACACTCATAGAGACCCACACTAACAGAGACCCATACTCATAGAGACCCACACTCACAGAGACCCACATTCATAGAGACCCACACTCATAGAGACTCATACTCACAGAGACCCATACTCACAGAGACCCATACTCATAGAGATCCACACTCATAGAGACCCACACTCATAGAGACCTACACTCACAGAGACCCATACTAATAGAGACACATACTCACAGAGACCCATACTCAAAGAGACCCATACTCATAGAGACCCACACTCATAGAGACCCATACTCACAGAGACCCATACTCACAGAGACCCATACTCATAGAGTCCCATACTCACAGAGACCCACACTCATAGGGACCCATATGCATAGAAACCCATACTCATAGAGACCCATACTCATAGAGACCCATAGAGACCCATATTCATAGAGACCCATACTCACAGAGACCCACACTCACATAGACCAACACTCACAGAGACCCATACTCATAGAGACCCATACTCACAGAGACCCATACTCAAAGAGACCCATACTCACAGAGACCCATACTCATAGAGACCCACACTCACAGAGACCCATACTCACAGAGACCCACACTCATAGAGACCCATATGCATAGAGACCCATATTCATAGAGACCCATACTCACAGAGACCCACACTCACATAGACCAACACTCACAGAGACCCATACTCAAAGAGGCACATACTCACAGAGACCCATTCTCACAGAGACCCATACTCATAGAGACCCACACTCACAGAGACCCATACTCACAGAGACCCATACTCATAGAGGCACATACTCACAGAGACCCATACTCAAAGAGACCCATACTCATAGAGACCCACACTCATAGAGACCCATACTCACAGAGACCCATACTCACAGAGACCCATACTCATAGAGACCCATACTCACAGAGACCCACACTCATAGGGACCCATATGCATAGAAACCCATACTCATAGAGACCCATACTCATAGAGACCCATAGAGACCCATATTCATAGAGACCCATACTCACAGAGACCCACACTCACATAGACCAACACTCACAGAGACCCATACTCATAGAGACCCATACTCACAGAGACCCATACTCAAAGAGACCCATACTCACAGAGACCCATACTCATAGAGACCCACACTCACAGAGACCCATACTCACAGAGACCCACACTCATAGAGACCCATATGCATAGAGACCCATATTCATAGAGACCCATACTCACAGAGACCCACACTCACATAGACCAACACTCACAGAGACCCATACTCATAGAGACACATACTCACAGAGACCCATTCTCACAGAGACCCATACTCATAGAGACCCACACTCACAGAGACCCATACTCACAGAGACCCATACTCATAGAGACCCACACTCATAGAGACCCATACTCACAGAGACCCATACTCATAGAGACCCATACTCATAGAGATCCATACTCATAGAAACCCATACTCACAGAGACCCACACTCATAGAGACCCATACTCACAGAGACCCACACTAATAGAGACCTATACTCACAGAGACCCATTCTCACAGAGACCCATACTCATAGAGACTCATACTCACAAAGACCCATACTCATAGAGACCACTACTCAAAGAGACGCACACTCATAGAGACTCACACTCATAGAGACCCACACTCATAGAGACACACACTCATAGAGACCCATACTCGTAGAGACCCACACTCATAGAGATCCAAACTCATAGAGATCCATACTCATAGAGACTCACAGAGACCCATACTCGTAGAGACCCACGCTGATAGAGACCCACACTCAAAGAGACCCATACTCATAGAGACCCACACTCACAGAGACCCATACTCACAGAGACCCACAATCACAGAGACCCACACTCATAGAGACCCACACTCATAGAGACCCATTCTCACAGAGACCCATACTCATAGAGACCCATATTCATAGAGACACACAGAGACCCATACTCACAGAGACCCATACTCATAGAGACCCATACTCATAGAGACCCACACTCACAGAGACCCATACTCACAGAGACCCATACTCATAGAGACCCATACTCATAGAGACCCATTCTCACAGAGACCCATACTCATAGAGACCCATACTCACAGAGACCCATACTCACAGAGACCCACACTCATAGACACAAATACTCATAGAGACCCATTCTCACAGAGACCCATACTCACAGAGACCCATACTCATAGAGACCCATACTCACAGAGACCCATACTCATAGAGACCCACACTCAAAGAGACCCATACTCATAGAGACCCACACTCATAGAGACCCATACTCACAGAGACCCATACTCACAGAGACCCATACTCATAGAGACCCATAGAGACCCATATTCATAGAGACCCATACTCACAGAGACCCACACTCACATAGACCAACACTCACAGAGACCCATACTCATAGAGACCCATACTCACAGAGACCCATACTCACAGAGACCCAGACTCACAGAGACCCATACTCAAAGAGACCCATACTCACAGAGACCCATACTCATAGAGACCCACACTCACAGAGACCCATGCTCACAGAGACCCATACTCATAGAGACCCATACTCATAGAGACCCATACTCATAGAAACCCATACTCACAGAGACCCACACTCATAGAGACACATATGCATAGAGACCCATATTCATAGAGACCCATACTCACAGAGACCCACACTCACATAGACCAACACTCACAGAGACCCATACTCATAGAGACACATACTCACAGAGACCCATTCTCACAGAGACCCATACTCATAGAGACCCACACTCACAGAGACCCATACTCACAGAGACCCATACTCATAGAGACCCATACTCATAGAGATCCATACTCATAGAAACCCATACTCACAGAGACCCACACTCATAGAGACCCACACTCATAGAGACCCACACTCATAGAGACCCACACTCATAGAGACCCACACTAACAGAGACCCATACTCATAGAGACCCACACTCACAGAGACCCACATTCATAGAGACCCACACTCATAGAGACTCATACTCACAGAGACCCATACTCACAGAGACCCATTCTCATAGAGATCCACACTCATAGAGACCCACACTCATAGAGACCTACACTCACAGAGACCCATACTCATAGAGACACATACTCACAGAGACCCATACTCAAAGAGACCCATACTCATAGAGACCCACACTCATAGAGACCCATACTCACAGAGACCCATACTCACAGAGACCCATACTCATAGAGTCCCATACTCACAGAGACCCACACTCATAGGGACCCATATGCATAGAAACCCATACTCATAGAGACCCATACTCATAGAGACCCATAGAGACCCATATTCATAGAGACCCATACTCACAGAGACCCACACTCACATAGACCAACACTCACAGAGACCCATACTCATAGAGACCCATACTCACAGAGACCCATACTCAAAGAGACCCATACTCACAGAGACCCATACTCATAGAGACCCACACTCACAGAGACCCATACTCACAGAGACCCACACTCATAGAGACCCATATGAATAGAGACCCATATTCATAGAGACCCATACTCACAGAGACCCACACTCACATAGACCAACACTCACAGAGACCCATACTCATAGAGGCACATACTCACAGAGACCCATTCTCACAGAGACCCATACTCATAGAGACCCACACTCACAGAGACCCATACTCACAGAGACCCATACTCATAGAGACCCACACTCATAGAGACCCATACTCATAGAGACCCATACTCATAGAGACCCATACTCATAGAGATCCATACTCATAGAAACCCATACTCACAGAGACCCAAACTCATAGAGACCCATACTCACAGAGACCCACACTAATAGAGACCCATACTCACAGAGACCCATTCTCACAGAGACCCATACTCATAGAGACTCATACTCACAAAGACCCATACTCATAGAGACCATTACTCAAAGAGACGCACACTCATAGAGACTCACACTCATAGAGACCCACACTCATAGAGACCCACACTCATAGAGACCCATACTCGTAGAGACCCACACTCATAGAGATCCAAACTCATAGAGATCCATACTCATAGAGACTCACAGAGACCCATACTCGTAGAGACCCACACTGATAGAGACCCACACTCAAAGAGACCCATACTCATAGAGACCCATACTCACAGAGACCCACACTCATAGAGACCCACACTCAAAGAGACCCATACTCATAGAGACCCATACTCACAGAGACCCACACTCATAGAGACCCACACTCAAAGAGACCCATACTCATAGAGACCCATACTCACAGAGACCCATACTCATAGAGATCCACACTCATAGAGACCCACACTCATAGAGACCCACACTCACAGAGACCCACACTCATAGAGACCCACACTCATAGAGACCCACACTCATAGAGAAACATACCCATAAAGACCCACACTCACTTAGACCCACACTCAGAGAGACCCATACTCATAGAGACCTACACTCACAGAGACCCACACTCATAGAGACCAATACTCATAGAGACCCATTCTCACAGAGACCCATACTCATAGAGACATATACTCATAGAGACCCACACTCATAGAGACCCATACTCATAGAGACCTATAGAGACCCACACTCACAGAGACTCATACTCACAGAGACCCACAATCACAGAGACCCACACTCATAGAGACCCACACTCATAGAGACCCATTCTCACAGAGACCCATACTCATAGAGACCCATATTCATAGAGACACACAGAGACCCATACTCACAGAGACCCATACTCATAGAGACCCTTACTCATAGAGACCCACACTCACAGAGACCCATACTCACAGAGACCCATACTCATAGAGACCCATACTCATAGAGACCCATTCTCACAGAGACCCATACTCATAGAGACCCATACTCACAGAGACCCATACTCACAGAGACCCACACTCATAGAGACCAATACTCATAGAGACCCATTCTCACAGAGACCCATACTCACAGAGACCCATACTCATAGAGACCCATACTCACAGAGACCCATACTCATAGAGACCCACACTCATAGAGACCAATACTCATAGAGACCCATTCTCACAGAGACCCATACTCATAGAGACATATACTCATAGAGACCCACACTCATAGAGACCCATACTCATAGAGCCCTATAGAGACCCACACTCACAGAGACCCATACTCACAGAGACCCACAATCACAGAGACCCACACTCATAGAGACCCACACTCATAGAGACCCATTCTCACAGAGACCCATACTCATAGAGACCCATATTCATAGAGACACACAGAGACCCATACTCACAGAGACCCATACTCATAGAGACCCATACTCATAGAGACCCACACTCACAGAGACCCATACTCACAGAGACCCATACTCATAGAGACCCATACTCATAGAGACCCATTCTCACAGAGACCCATACTCATAGAGACCCATACTCACAGAGACCCATACTCACAGAGACCCACACTCATAGAGACCAATACTCATAGAGACCCATTCTCACAGAGACCCATACTCACAGAGACCCATACTCATAGAGACCCATACTCACAGAGACCCATACTCATAGAGACCCACACTCAAAGAGACCCATACTCATAGAGACCCACACTCATAGAGACCCATACTCACAGAGACCCATACTCACAGAGACCCATACTCATAGAGACCCATAGAGACCCATATTCATAGAGACCCATACTCACAGAGACCCATACTCACAGAGACCCATACTCATAGAGACCCATACTCATAGAGATCCATACTCATAGAAACCCATACTCACAGAGACCCACACTCATAGAGACCCACACTCATAGAGACCCACACTCATAGAGACCCACACTCATAGAGACCCACACTAACAGAGACCCATACTCATAGAGACCCACACTCACAGAGACCCACATTCATAGAGACCCACACTCATAGAGACTCATACTCACAGAGACCCATACTCACAGAGACCCATACTCATAGAGATCCACACTCATAGAGACCCACACTCATAGAGACCTACACTCACAGAGACCCATACTCATAGAGACACATACTCACAGAGACCCATACTCAAAGAGACCCATACTCATAGAGACCCACACTCATAGAGACCCATACTCACAGAGACCCATACTCACAGAGACCCATACTCATAGAGTCCCATACTCACAGAGACCCACACTCATAGGGACCCATATGCATAGAAACCCATACTCATAGAGACCCATACTCATAGAGACCCATAGAGACCCATATTCATAGAGACCCATACTCACAGAGACCCACACTCACATAGACCAACACTCACAGAGACCCATACTCATAGAGACCCATACTCACAGAGACCCATACTCAAAGAGACCCATACTCACAGAGACCCATACTCATAGAGACCCACACTCACAGAGACCCATACTCACAGAGACCCACACTCATAGAGACCCATATGAATAGAGACCCATATTCATAGAGACCCATACTCACAGAGACCCACACTCACATAGACCAACACTCACAGAGACCCATACTCATAGAGGCACATACTCACAGAGACCCATTCTCACAGAGACCCATACTCATAGAGACCCACACTCACAGAGACCCATACTCACAGAGACCCATACTCATAGAGACCCACACTCATAGAGACCCATACTCACAGAGACCCATACTCATAGAGACCCATACTCATAGAGATCCATACTCATAGAAACCCATACTCACAGAGACCCAAACTCATAGAGACCCATACTCACAGAGACCCACACTAATAGAGACCCATACTCACAGAGACCCATTCTCACAGAGACCCATACTCATAGAGACTCATACTCACAAAGACCCATACTCATAGAGACCACTACTCAAAGAGACGCACACTCATAGAGACTCACACTCATAGAGACCCACACTCATAGAGACCCACACTCATAGAGACCCATACTCGTAGAGACCCACACTCATAGAGATCCAAACTCATATAGATCCATACTCATAGAGACTCACAGAGACCCATACTCGTAGAGACCCACACTGATAGAGACCCACACTCAAAGAGACCCATACTCATAGAGACCCATACTCACAGAGACCCACACTCATAGAGACCCACACTCAAAGAGACCCATACTCATAGAGACCCATACTCACAGAGACCCACACTCATAGAGACCCACACTCAAAGAGACCCATACTCATAGAGACCCATACTCACAGAGACCCATACTCATAGAGATCCACACTCATAGAGACCCACACTCATAGAGACCCACACTCACAGAGACCCACACTCATAGAGACCCACACTCATAGAGACCCACACTCATAGAGAAACATACCCATAAAGACCCACACTCACTTAGACCCACACTCAGAGAGACCCATACTCATAGAGACCTACACTCACAGAGACCCACACTCATAGAGACCAATACTCATAGAGACCCATTCTCACAGAGACCCATACTCATAGAGACCCACACTCATAGAGACCCATACTCATAGAGACCTATAGAGACCCACACTCACAGAGACTCATACTCACAGAGACCCACAATCACAGAGACCCACACTCATAGAGACCCATTCTCACAGAGACCCATACTCATAGAGACCCATATTCATAGAGACACACAGAGACCCATACTCACAGAGACCCATACTCATAGAGACCCTTACTCATAGAGACCCACACTCACAGAGACCCATACTCACAGAGACCCATACTCATAGAGACCCATACTCATAGAGACCCATTCTCACAGAGACCCATACTCATAGAGACCCATACTCACAGAGACCCATACTCACAGAGACCCACACTCATAGAGACCAATACTCATAGAGACCCATTCTCACAGAGACCCATACTCACAGAGACCCATACTCATAGAGACCCATACTCACAGAGACCCATACTCATAGAGACCCACACTCATAGAGACCAATACTCATAGAGACCCATTCTCACAGAGACCCATACTCATAGAGACATATACTCATAGAGACCCACACTCATAGAGACCCATACTCATAGAGCCCTATAGAGACCCACACTCACAGAGACCCATACTCACAGAGACCCACAATCACAGAGACCCACACTCATAGAGACCCACACTCATAGAGACCCATTCTCACAGAGACCCATACTCATAGAGACCCATATTCATAGAGACACACAGAGACCCATACTCACAGAGACCCATACTCATAGAGACCCATACTCATAGAGACCCACACTCACAGAGACCCATACTCACAGAGACCCATACTCATAGAGACCCATACTCATAGAGACCCATTCTCACAGAGACCCATACTCATAGAGACCCATACTCACAGAGACCCATACTCACAGAGACCCACACTCATAGAGACCAATACTCATAGAGACCCATTCTCACAGAGACCCATACTCACAGAGACCCATACTCATAGAGACCCATACTCACAGAGACCCATACTCATAGAGACCCACACTCAAAGAGACCCATACTCATAGAGACCCACACTCATAGAGACCCATACTCACAGAGACCCATACTCACAGAGACCCATACTCATAGAGACCCATAGAGACCCATATTCATAGAGACCCATACTCACAGAGACCCACACTCACATAGACCAACACTCACAGAGACCCATACTCATAGAGACCCATACTCACAGAGACCCATACTCACAGAGACCCAGACTCACAGAGACCCATACTCAAAGAGACCCATACTCACAGAGACCCATACTCATAGAGACCCACACTCACAGAGACCCATACTCCCAGAGACCCATACTCATAGAGACCCATACTCATAGAGACCCATACTCATAGAAACCCATACTCACAGAGACCCACACTCATAGAGACCCATATGCATAGAGACCCATATTCATAGAGACCCATACTCACAGAGACCCACACTCACATAGACCAACACTCACAGAGACCCATACTCATAGAGACACATACTCACAGAGACCCATTCTCACAGAGACCCATACTCATAGAGACCCACACTCACAGAGACCCATACTCACAGAGACCCATACTCATAGAGACCCATACTCATAGAGATCCATACTCATAGAAACCCATACTCACAGAGACCCACACTCATAGAGACCCACACTCATAGAGACCCACATTCATAGAGACCCACACTCATAGAGACCCACACTAACAGAGACCCATACTCATAGAGACCAACACTCACAGAGACCCACATTCATAGAGACCCACACTCATAGAGACTCATACTCACAGAGACCCATACTCACATAGACCCATACTCATAGAGATCCACACTCATAGAGACCCACACTCATAGAGACCTACACTCACAGAGACCCATACTCATAGAGACACATACTCACAGAGACCCATACTCAAAGAGACCCATACTCATAGAGACCCACACTCATAGAGACCCATACTCACAGAGACCCATACTCACAGAGACCCATACTCATAGAGACCCATACTCACAGAGACCCACACTCATAGGGACCCATATGCATAGAAACCCATACTCATAGAGACCCATACTCATAGAGACCCATAGAGACCCATATTCATAGAGACCCATACTCACAGAGACCCACACTCACATAGACCAACACTCACAAAGACCCATACTCATAGAGACCCATACTCACAGAGACCCATACTCAAAGAGACCCATACTCACAGAGACCCATACTCATAGAGACCCACACTCACAGAGACCCATACTCACAGAGACCCACACTCATAGAGACCCATATGCATAGAGACCCATATTCTTAGAGACCCATACTCACAGAGACCCACACTCACATAGACCAACACTCACAGAGACCCATACTCATAGAGACCCATACTCATAGAGATCCATACTCATAGAAACCCATACTCACAGAGACCCACACTCATAGAGACCCACACTCATAGAGACCCACACTCATAGAGACCCACACTCATAGAGACCCACACTAACAGAGACCCATACTCATAGAGACCAACACTCACAGAGACCCACATTCATAGAGACCCACACTCATAGAGACTCATACTCACAGAGACCCATACTCACAGAGACCCATACTCATAGAGAGCCACACTCATAGAGACCCACACTCATAGAGACCTACACTCACAGAGACCCATACTCATAGAGACACATACTCACAGAGACCCATACTCAAAGAGACCCATACTCATAGAGACCCACACTCATAGAGACCCATACTCACAGAGACCCATACTCACAGAGACCCATACTCATAGAGACCCATACTCACAGAGACCCACACTCATAGGGACCCAGATGCATAGAAACCCATACTCATAGAGACCCATACTCATAGAGACCCATAGAGACCCATATTCATAGAGACCCATACTCACAGAGACCCACACTCACATAGACCAACACTCACAAAGACCCATACTCATAGAGACCCATACTCACAGAGACCCATACTCAAAGAGACCCATACTCACAGAGACCCATACTCATAGAGACCCACACTCACAGAGACCCATACTCACAGAGACCCACACTCATAGAGACCCATATGCATAGAGACCCATATTCTTAGAGACCCATACTCACAGAGACCCACACTCACATAGACCAACACTCACAGAGACCCATACTCATAGAGACACATACTCACAGAGACCCATTCTCACAGAGACCCATACTCATAGAGACCCACACTCACAGAGACCCATACTCACAGAGACCCATACTCATAGAGACCCACACTCATAGAGACCCATACTCACAGAGACCCATACTCATAGAGACCCATACTCATAGAGATCCATACTCATAGAAACCCATACTCACAGAGACCCACACTCATAGAGACCCATACTCACAGAGACCCACACTAATAGAGACCCATACTCACAGAGACCCATTCTCACAGAGACCCATACTCATAGAGACTCATACTCACAAAGACCCATACTCATAGAGACCACTACTCAAAGAGACGCACACTCATATAGACTCACACTCATAGAGACCCACACTCATAGAGACCCACACTCATAGAGACCCATACTCGTAGAGACCCACACTCATAGAGATCCAAACTCATAGAGATCCATACTCATAGAGACTCACAGAGACCCATACTCGTAGAGACCCACACTGATAGAGACCCACACTCAAAGAGACCCATACTCATAGAGACCCATACTCACAGAGACCCACACTCACAGAGACCCACACTCAAAGAGACCCATACTCATAGAGACCCATACTCACAGAGACCCACACTCATAGAGACCCACACTCAAAGAGACCCATACTCATAGAGACCCATACTCACAGAGACCCATACTCATAGAGATCCACACTCATAGAGACCCACACTCATAGAGACCCACACTCACAGAGACCCACACTCATAGAGACCCACACTCATAGAGACCCACACTCACAGAGAACCATACTCATAGAGAAACATACCCATAGAGACCCACACTCACTTAGACCCACACTCACAGAGACCCATACTCATAGAGACCTACACTCACAGAGACCCACACTCATAGAGACTAATACTCATAGAGACCCATTCTCACAGAGACCCATACTCATAGAGACATATACTCATAGAGACCCACACTCATAGAGACCCATACTCATAGAGACCTATAGAGACCCACACTCACAGAGACCCATACTCACAGAGACCCACAATCACAGAGACCCACACTCATAGAGACCCACACTCATAGAGACCCATTCTCACAGAGACCCATACTCATAGAGACCCATATTCATAGAGAAACACAGAGACCCATACTCACAGAGACCCATACTCATAGAGACCCATACTCATAGATACCCACACTCACAGAGACCCATACTCACAGAGACCCATACTCATAGAGACCCATACTCATAGAGACCCATTCTCACAGAGACCCATACTCATAGAGACCCATACTCACAGAGACCCATACTCACAGAGACCCACACTCATAGAGACCAATACTCATAGAGACCCATTCTCACAGAGACCCATACTCATAGAGACCCACACTCATAGAGACCCATACTCACAGAGACCCATACTCACAGAGAACCATACTCATAGAGACCCATAGAGACCCATATTCATAGAGACCCATACTCACAGAGACCCACACTCACATAGACCAACACTCACAGAGACCCATACTCATAGAGACCCATACTCACAGAGACCCATACTCACAGAGACCCAGACTCACAGAGACCCATACTCAAAGAGACCCATACTCACAGAGACCCACACTCATAGAGACCCATACTCGTAGAGACCCACACTCATAGAGATCCAAACTCATAGAGATCCATACTCATAGAGACTCACAGAGACCCATACTCGTAGAGACCCACACTGATAGAGACCCACACTCAAAGAGACCCATACTCATAGAGACCCATACTCACAGAGACCCACACTCATAGAGACCCACACTCAAAGAGACCCATACTCATAGAGACCCATACTCACAGAGACCCATACTCATAGAGACCCACACTCAAAGAGACCCATACTCATAGAGACCCATACTCACAGAGACCCATACTCATAGAGATCCACACTCATAGAGACCCACACTCATAGAGACCCACACTCACAGAGACCCACACTCATAGAGACCCACACTCATAGAGACCCATACTCACAGAGACCCATACTCATAGAGACCCATACTCATAGATACCCACACTCACAGAGACCCATACTCACAGAGACCCATACTCATAGAGACCCATACTCATAGAGACCCATTCTCACAGAGACCCATACTCATAGAGACCCATACTCACAGAGACCCATACTCACAGAGACCCACACTCATAGAGACCAATACTCATAGAGACCCATTCTCACAGAGACCCATACTCATAGAGACCCACACTCATAGAGACCCATACTCACAGAGACCCATACTCACAGAGAACCATACTCATAGAGACCCATAGAGACCCATATTCATAGAGACCCATACTCACAGAGACCCACACTCACATAGACCAACACTCACAGAGACCCATACTCATAGAGACCCATACTCACAGAGACCCATACTCACAGAGACCCAGACTCACAGAGACCCATACTCAAAGAGACCCATACTCACAGAGACCCACACTCATAGAGACCCATACTCGTAGAGACCCACACTCATAGAGATCCAAACTCATAGAGATCCATACTCATAGAGACTCATAGAGACCCATACTCGTAGAGACCCACACTGATAGAGACCCACACTCAAAGAGACCCATACTCATAGAGACCCATACTCACAGAGACCCACACTCATAGAGACCCACACTCAAAGAGACCCATACTCATAGAGACCCATACTCACAGAGACCCACACTCATAGAGACCCACACTCAAAGAGACCCATACTCATAGAGACCCATACTCACAGAGACCCATACTCATAGAGATCCACACTCATAGAGACCCACACTCATAGAGACCCACACTCACAGAGACCCACACTCATAGAGACCCACACTCATAGAGACCCACACTCACAGAGAACCATACTCATAGAGAAACATACCCATAGAGACCCACACTCACTTAGACCCACACTCACAGAGACCCATACTCATAGAGACCTACACTCACAGAGACCCACACTCATAGAGACTAATACTCATAGAGACCCATTCTCACAGAGACCCATACTCATAGAGACATATACTCATAGAGACCCACACTCATAGAGACCCATACTCATAGAGACCTATATAGACCCACACTCACAGAGACCCATACTCACAGAGACCCACAATCACAGAGACCCACACTCATAGAGACCCACACTCATAGAGACCCATTCTCACAGAGACCCATACTCATAGAAACCCATATTCATAGAGACACACAGAGACCCATACTCACAGAGACCCATACTCATAGAGACCCATACTCATAGATACCCACACTCACAGAGACCCATACTCACAGAGACCCATACTCATAGAGACCCATACTCATAGAGACCCATTCTCACAGAGACCCATACTCATAGAGACCCATACTCACAGAGACCCATACTCTCAGAGACCCACACTCATAGAGACCAATACTCATAGAGACCCATTCTCACAGAGACCCATACTCATAGAGACCCACACTCATAGAGACCCATACTCACAGAGACCCATACTCACAGAGAACCATACTCATAGAGACCCATAGAGACCCATATTCATAGAGACCCATACTCACAGAGACCCACACTCACATAGACCAACACTCACAGAGACCCATACTCATAGAGACCCATACTCACAGAGACCCATACTCACAGAGACCCAGACTCACAGAGACCCATACTCAAAGAGACCCATACTCACAGAGACCCATACTCATAGAGACCCACACTCACAGAGACCCATACTCACAGAGACCCATACTCATAGAGACCCATACTCATAGAGACCCATACTCATAGAAACCCATACTCACAGAGACCCACACTCATAGAGACCCATATGCATAGAGACCCAAATTCATAGAGACCCATACTCACAGAGACCCACACTCACATAGACCAACACTCACAGAGACCCATACTCATAGAGACACATACTCACAGAGACCCATTCTCACAGAGACCCATACTCATAGAGACCCACACTCACAGAGACCCATACTCACAGAGACCCATACTCATAGAGACCCATACGCATAGAGATCCATACTCATAGAAACCCATACTCACAGAGACCCACACTCAAAGAGACCCATACTCATAGAGACCCATACTCACAGAGACCCATTCTCACAGAGACCCATTCTGATAGAGACTCATACAAACAAAAACTCATACTCATGGAGACTCATATTCATAGAGACACACAGAGACCCATACTCAGAGAGACCCATACTCATAGAGACCCATACCCATAGAGACCCATACTCAGAGAGACCCACACTCATAGAGACCCACACTCATAGAGACCCACACTCATAGAGACCCATACTCATAGAGACCCACACTCATAGAGACCCACACTCATAGAGACCCACACTCATAGAGACCCACACTCATAGAGACCCATACTCATAGAGACCCATACTCACAGAGACCCATACTCATAGAGACCCATATTCATAGAGACCCATACTCATAGAGACCCATACTCATAGAGACCCATATTCATAGAGACACACAGAGACCCATACTCATAGAGACCCATACTCATAGAGACCCACACTCATAGAGACCCATACTCATAGAGACCTATAGAGACCCATACTCATAGAGACCCATACTCACAGAGATCCACACTCATAGAGACCCATATGCATAGAAATCCATACTCATAGAGACCCATACTCATAGAGACCCACACTCACAGAGATCCACACTCATAGAGACCCATACTCATAGAGACCAATACTCATAGAGACCCATACTCACAGAGACCCACACTCACAGAGACCAACACTCACAGAGACCTATACTCATAGAGACCCATACTCACAGAGACCCATACTCATATAGACCCACACTCATAGAGACCCATACTCATAGAGACCCATACTCATAGAGACCCATACTCATAGAGACCCATACTCACAGAGACCCATACTCACAGAGACCCATACTTACAGAGACCCACACTCACAGAGACCCACACTCATAGAGACCCACACTCATAGAGACCCATTCTCACAGAGACCCATACTCATAGAGACCCATATTCATAGAGACACACAGAGACCCATACTCACATAGACCCATTCTCATAGAGACCCATACTCACAGAGACCCATACTCATAGAGACCCATATTCATAGAAACCCACACTCATAGAGACCCATACTCACAGAGACCCATACTCATAGAGACCCACACTCATAGAGACCCATACTCATAGAGAACCATACTCATAGTGACCCACACTCTTAGAGACCCACACTCATAGTGACCCACACTCATAGAGACCCACACTCATAGAGACCCACACTCACAGAGACCCATACTCATAGTGACCCACACTCATAGAGACCCACACTCATAGAGACCCATACTCACAGAGACCCATACTCATAGAGACCCATATTCATAGGGACCCAGACTCATAGAGACCCACACTCACAGAGACCCATTCTCACAGAGACCCATTCTTACAGAGACCCATACTCATAGAGACTCATACTAACAAAGACTCATACTCATAAAGACCCATATTCATAGAGACACACAGAGACCCATACTCATAGAGACCCATACTCACAGAGACCCATACTCATAGACACCCATACTCACAGAGACCCATTCTCACAGAGACCCACACTTACAGTGACCCACACTCATAGAGACCCACACTCATAGAGACCCACACTCATAGAGACCCATACTCATAGAGACCCATACTCACAGAGACCCATACTCATAGAGACCCATACTCACAGAGACCCATTCTCACAGAGACCCACACTCACAGAGACCCACACTCACAGAGACCCATACTCATAGAGACCCACACTCACAGAGACCCATACTCACAGAGACACACAGAGACCCATACTCATAGAGACCCATACTCATAGAGACCCATACTCACAGAGACCCATACTCATAGAGACCCATACTCATAGAGACCCACAGAGAACCATACTCATAGAGACCTACACTCATAGAGACCCACACACATTACACACACCACACACCACACACTCCACACACACCACACACACTACACACACCATACACACACACACCACACACACCACACACATCACACACACACACTACATACCACACATACACACACACCACACTCCACACACACCACACAACACACACCACACACATCACACACACACACTACATACCACACATACACACACACCACACTCCACACACACCACACAACACACACCACGCACACTACACACACACACACTCACCACACACACTACACAAACACACACACACCACACACACCACACACCACACACACCACACACACCACACACAACACGCCACACACCACACACACCACACACACACACACTCACCACACACACTGCACACACACACCACACAAACACCACACACACACACCACACACATCACACTTACACCACACACACACACACCACACACTACACACACACCACACACACACCACACACACTACACACACCACACACACCATACACCACACACCACACACACACACCACACACACCACACACACTACACACACCACACACACCATACACCACACACCACACACCACACACACCACACACACCACGCACACTACACACACACACACTCACCACACACACTACACAAAAACACACACCACACACACCACACACACCGCACACACTACACACACCACACACACCATACACCACACACCACACACACACACACCACACACACCACACACATTACACACACACCACACACACCACACACACTACACACACTAAACACACACTTCACACACCACACACACACTGCACAAAACACACACACACCACACACACACACACACTAGACAAACACACACTACATACACACTACATACACACACCACAAACACACACACTACACACACACACTACACACACACACTACACACAAACACCACATCCTAAATACACTACACACACTACACACACACACTACACACACCACACACTACATACACACACCACACTACACACACACACCACACACTACACACACACACTACACACACAGCACACACCACACACACACACACTACATACACACACACTACATACACCACACACACTACACTACACACACACTACACACACACACCACACACTACACACACACACTACACACACACCATACACTACACACACACACACTACATACACACACACTACAAACACCACATACACACTACACACACACACTACATACACACCACACACTACACACACACCACACACACTACACACACCCTACATACACACACTACATACACCCACTACATACACACACCACACACACACTACACACACCACACACACCACACACTACACACACCCTACATACACACACTACACACACACTACACACACACTACATACACACTACATACACACACTACACACACCCTACATACACACACTACACACACCCTACATACACACACTACACACACACTACACACACTACACACACCACACACACACACACTACACACACGCAAACACTTCATACACACATTACACACACACAGAGACTACTACACACACTACACGCACACACTACACACACACACCCCACACTACATACACACACCACACACACCACACACTACACGCACACTACACACACTCACACTAACATACACTACATACACACAGAGACTACTACACACATACACCACACACACACACACCACACACACACTACACACACACTACACACACTACACACACCACACACACTACACACACACTAACACTCACACTACACACACACTACACACACACACTACATACACACACTACACACACCACACACACTACACACACTACATACACACACCACACACACACTACATTCACACACACTACATACACACATTACACACACACAGAGACTACTACACACACTACACGCACACACTACACACACACACCCCACACTACATACACCCACCACACACACACTACACACACCACACACACCACACACTACACGCACACTACACACACTACACAATAACATACACTACATACACACAGATACTACTACACACACACCACACACACACACTACACACACTACACACACACACTACACACACTACACACACCACACACACTACACACACTACACACACTACATACACACACCACACACACACTACATACACACACACTACATACACACACACTACACACACACTAACACACACTACACACTAACACACACACTACACACTAACACACACACTACGTACACATACTACATACACACACTACACACACTACACACACACACTACATACACACAGAGACTACTACACACACTACACACACACACTACATACACACACACTACACACACACACTACATACACACACTACACACACACACTACATACACACACACACTACATACACACACTACATACATACACTACACACACACACTACACACACACTACACACACTACACACACCACACACACTACACACACACTAACACACACACTACACACACACACACACTACACACACTACATACACACACCACACACACACACTACACATACATACACACATACATACACACACTAACACACACTACACACTAACACACACACTACACACACACTAACACACACTACAGACTAACACACACTACATACACACACTACTCACACACACACTACATACACACAGAGACTACTACACACACTACACACACACTACATACACACACACTACACACACACTACACACACACCTAATACACACACTACACACACACACACTACATACACACACTACACACACACTACATACACACACACACTACATACACACACTACACACACACTACATACACAAACTACAAGCACACACACTACACACTAACACACACACTACAAACACACACTACACATACACACACTACACACACACCACATACACACACAACACACACACACTACATACACACACTACATACACACACTACACACTAACACACACTACACACACACACTACATACACACACATACACACACACACTACATACACACACACTACACACACACACACTACATACACACTACACACACACTACACACACACACAACATACACACACTACACACACACTACATACACACACACACTACATACACAAACTACAAGCACACACACACACCACACACCACACACACTACACACACATACACTACATACACACACTACACACTACACACTACAAACACACACCACACACACCACACACACTACATACACACACACTACATACACAGAGACTACTACACACACTACACACTAACACACACACTACACACACACTACACACACATACACTACATTCACACACTACACACACTAACACACACACACTACATACACACAGAGACTACTACACACACACACACACCACACACACACTACACACACACACACGACATATACACTACACACACTACACACACACTACACACACACTACACACAGCACATACACACACACCACACACACACACTACACACACACACTACATACACACAGAGACTACTACACACACACTACATACACACACACTACACACACTACATACACACACTACACACACTACATACACACACTACACACACACTACACACACTACATACACACACTACACACACACACTACATACACACACTACACACACACACTACACACACACTACACACACTACACACACAAACTACACACACTACACACAAACATATACACTATACACACACACTACACACACACACTACACACAGACACTCCACACACACATACACTACACACACACACTACACACACACTACATACACACACCACACACACCACACACACTACATACACACACACTACATACACAGAGACTACTACACACACTACACACACACTACACACACATACACTACATACACACACTACACACACTATACACACACTACACGCAGCACACACACACACCACACACACACACTACACACACACTACACACACACTACATACACACAGAGACTACTACACACACACTACATACACAAACACTACACACACTACATACACACTATACACACTACATACACACACTACACACACACTACATAAACACACTAACACACACACTACACACACACTACACACACATACACTACATTCACACACTACACACACTAACACACACACACTACATACACACAGAGACTACTACACACACACACCACACACACACTACACACACATACACTACATACACACACTACACACACTAACACACACACACACTACATACACACTACACACACTAAACACACACTACACACACACTACACACACTACATACACACAGAGACTACTACCCACACACTACACACACACACTACACACACTACATACACACACTATACACATTACATACACACACTACACACACACACTACATACACACACTACACACACACACTACACACACACTACACACACTACACACACAAACTACACACACTACACACACACACTACACAGACACACTACACACACATACACTACATACACCACACACACTACATACACACACTACACACACACTACACACGCACATACACTACATACACACACTACACACACACACTACATACACACACACACAAACCACACACACTACATACACACTACATACACAGAGACTACTACACACACCACACACTACACACACACTACACACACATACACTACATACACACACTACACACACTAACACACACACTACATACACACAGAGACTACTACACACACCACACACACACACTACACACACACACTACACACACACGCACTACACACACACTACACACACTACACACACACACTATACACACACTACACACAGCACATACACACACACCACACACACATACATACACACTACATACACACAGAGACTACTACACACACTACATACACACACACACTACACACACACTCCCATACACACACTATACACACACACTACACACACACTACACACACTACACACACACTACACACACACAATTCACACACACACTCACACACACTAACACTCACACTACACATACACTCACACACACTACACACACTACATACACACACACTACACACACACTACACACACTACACACACACACTACACACACACTACACACACTACACACACTACATACACACACACTACACACACACACTACATACATACACACACACTACATACACACACACACTACACACACACTACATACACACACACACACTACACACTAACACACACACTACACACACACTACACACACACACTACATACACTACATACACACACACACTATACACACACTACACACACACACTACACACACACTACATACACACACACTACACACACACACTACATACACACACTACACACACACACACTACACACACACTACATACACACACACTACACACACACTACACACACTACACACACACACTACACACACACACTACACACATACACACTAGCATACACACACTACGTACACACACTACACACACACACTCTACACACACACTACATACACACACTACATACACACTCTACACACACACTACACACACTACACACACACTACACACACACACTACACACACACACTACATACACACACTACATACACACACTACACACACACACTACATACACACACACTACACACACACTACACACACTACATACACACACACTACACACACACACACTACATACACACACACACTACACACACACACTACACACACACACTACACACACACTACACACACACACTACATACACACTCTACACACACACTACATACACACACTACATACACCCAGGATGTAATTTTCCCCATGCTGTGATCGCCCTCCGATTTTCCACTTTCTCGCCACATACCTCGGTCTCGACACTCGGGGAGGTGATGATGGTGATGATGGTGATGTTGATGATGAGTGCACTCATCATCAACATCATCACCACCATCATCACCATCAACATCATCATCACCATCAACATCACCATCAATATCTTCATCACCACCATCATCACCATCATCACCATCATCACCATCAACATCATCATCACCATCAACATCACCATCAATATCTTCATCACCACCATCATCAACATCACCATCAACATCATCAACATCACCATCACTACCATCATCACCATCATCGCCATCAACATCATCAACATCACCATCACTACCATCATCACCATCAACATCACCATCAATATCTTCATCACCACCATCACCGTCATCATCAACATCATCAACATCATAACCATCATCACCATCAACATCATCACCATCAACATCATCACCATCATCAACATCATCACCATCATCATCACCATCAACATCATCAACATCATCATCACCATGACTACCATCATCACCATCATCACCATCCTCATCAACAACACCATCATCAGCATCACCATCAACATCATCAACATCACCATCACTACAATCATCACCATTATCACCATCACTACCATCATCATCACCATCACTACCATCATCAACATCATCACCACCATCATCAACGTCACCACCATCATCACCATCATCACCAGCATCATCATCTCCATCATCACCATCACCATCTTCTCCATCAACATCATCAACATCACCACCACCATCACCATCACTACCATAATCAACATCATCACCACCATCATCATGATCATCACCATCATCACCACCATCACTACCATCATCAACATCATCACCATCATCACCATCAGGGTCATCACCATCACCATCATCAACATCACCATCAACATCATCAACATCACCATCACTACCATCATCACCATCATCACCATCACTACCATCATCAACATCATCACCACCATCATCATGATCATCACCATCATCATCATCACTACCATCATCATCACCATCACTACCATCACCACCATCATCATGATCATCACCATCATCATCACCATCACTACCATCATCATCACCATCACTACCATCACCACCATCATCACCATCACTACCATCATCACCATCACTACCATCATCACCATCATCATAATCACCACCATCATCACCATCATCACCATCACCACCATCATTATCATCATCATCATCATCACCATCACTACCATCACCACCATCGCTACCATCATCACCATCATCACCATCACTATTACCACCATCATCATCACCACCATCATCACCATCACTACCATCACCACCATCATCATTATCATCACCATCATCACCATCACTACTATGACCATGATCATCACCACCATCATCACCTGCACTACCATCATCACCATCATCACCACCATCATCTTCATCACACCACCATCATCACCATCACTACCATCATCACCATCACTGCCATCATCACCATCATCACCACCATCATATTCATCACCACCATCATCACCATCACTACCATCACCACCATCACTTCCATCATCACATCATTACCATAACCGTCATCACCACCACCACCACCACCATCATCACCACCACCATCACCACCATCATCATCTTCACCACCATCATCACCATCATCACCACCATCATCATCACCATCATCACCATCACTACCATAATCAACATCATCACCACCATCATCATGATCATCACCATCATCATCACCACCACCATCATCATCACCATCATCACCATCACCACCATCATCAACATCATCACCACCATCATCATGATCATCACCATCATCATCATCACCATCACTACGATCATCATCATCATCACCATCACTATCATCACCACCATTATCATGATCACCACCATCATCATCACCATCACTACCATCATCACCATCACTACCATCACCACCATCATCACCATCACTACCATCATCACCATCACTACCATCATCACCACCATCATCATCATCACCACCATCATCACCACCATCATCACCATCACTACCATCATCACCATCATAACCATGACTATCACCACCATCATCATCATTATCATCACCATCATCACCATCACTACTATGACCATGATCATCACCACCATCATCACCATCACTACCATCACCACCAACACTTCCATCATCACCATCATCACCATCATCATCGTCATCATCATCACACCACCATCATCACCATCACCACCATCACCATCATCACCACCATCATCACCACCACCACCATCATCACCACCATCACCACGACCATCACCACCACCACCATCACCACCATCACCATCATCACCACCACCATCACCACCATCATCACCACCACCATCATCACCACCATCACCACCACCATCATCACCACCACCATCACCACAATCGCCATCATCACCACCACCATCATCACCACCACCACCATCACCACCATCACCATCATCACCACCACCATCACCACCACCACCATCACCACCATCATCACACAAGACAAAGATCCCCCGTGTAGCCTGTAACAGACTGTAGGGGCAAGTTCTGTTAGCGAGCGTCTATGAAGGCTACCGGCACTGTGGCTACACACACAGAGGGGGTGGGTGGCCAGCACCACGCCCGGCCGCCTTTGTCTCTCCCCTAGTGCTAGCGATGTTGACTCCATCACACAGCTACAGCAGGTAACTAATAGACACACATAGAGACCCATAGACACTCATAGAGAGCCAGAGACTCGCATAGAGCCTCATAGACTAACTTAGAGACCCATAGACTCACATAGAGACCCATAGAGACCCATAGACACACACAGAGACCCATAGACTCACATAGAGACCCATAGACTCACATAGAGAACCATAGACTCACATAGAGACCCATAGACACACATAGAGACCCAAATACTCACATAGAGACCCATAGACACACATAGACACTCATATACCAACATAAAGACCCATAGACTCACATAGAGACCCATAGACTCACATAGAGACCCATAGACTCACATAGACACACATAGAGACACATAGAGACCCATAGACACACATAGAGACCCATAGACTCACTTAGAGACCCATAGACTCACATAGAGACCCATAGACACACATAGAGACCCATAGACACTCATAGAGAGCCATAGACTCACTTAGAGACCCATAGACTCACATAGAGACCCATAGACACACATAGAGACCCATAGACTCACGTAGAGACCCATAGACACACATATAGACCCAGTGACTCACATAGAGACCCATAGACTCACATAGAGACCCATAGACTCACATAGAGACCCATAGACACACATAGAGACCCATAGACACACACACAGAGACCCATAGACTCACATAGAGACCCATAGACTCACATAGAGACCCATAGACACACATAGAGACCCATAGACTCACATAGAGACCCATAGACTCACATAGAGACCCATAGACTCACATAGAGACCGATAGACTCACATAGAGACCCATAGACACACATAGAGACTCATAGACTCACATAGAGACCCATAGACTCACATAGAGACCCATAGACACGCATAGAGACCCATAGACACACATAGAGACCCATAGACACACATAGAGACCCATAGCCACACATAGAGACCCATAGACTCACATAGAGACCAATAGACTCACATAGAGACCCATAGACACACATAGAGACTCATAGACTCACATAGAGACCCATAGACTCACATAGAGACCCATAGACCCTCACACAGAGACCCATAGACTCACATAGAGACCCATAGACACACATAGAGACCCATAGACTCACATAGAGACCCATAGACTCACATGGAGACTCATAGACTCACACAGAGACCCACAGACTCACAAAGAGACCCACAGACTCACATAGAGACCCATAGACTCAAACATAGAGACCCATAGACTCACATAGAGACCCATAGACTCAAATAGAGACCCATAGACTCACATAGAGACCCATATACACACATAGAGACCCATAGACCGACAAGCACCATAGACACAGAGACCCACAGAGTCCCATTGAAGGTTTTACAGTCAGCTGCCCTTCCTGCGAACCAATGATTATCACGAATGGCTGTGTAAGGTACGCAAGAAGTCCCCGTGTCTGGAATGAAGGATAACATGGGTTCGATCCCAGACCCTGTGAGATGTTGACTACCTCGCCTGGTCTACAGGAGGTTGTGGGTTCGATTCCGGACCCTGTGAGATGTTGACTACCTCGCCTGGTCTACAGGAGGTTGTGGGTTCGATCCCGGACCCTGTGAGATGTTGACTACCTCGCCTGGTATACAGGAGGTTGTGGGTTCGATCTTGGACCCTGTGAGATGTTGACTACCTCGCTTGGTCTACAGGAGGTTGTGGGATCGATCCCGGACCCTGTGAGATGTTGACTACCTCACCTGGTATATAGGAGGCCATGGGTTCGATCCCAGACCCTGTGAGATGTTGACTACCTCGCCTGGTCTACAGGAGGTCGTGGGGTCGATCCTGGACCCTGTGAGATGTTTACTACCTCGCCTGGTATACATGAGGTCGTGGGATCGATCCCAGAGCCTGTGAGATGTTGACTACCTAGCCTGGTGTATAGGAGGTTGTGGGTTCGATTCTGGACCCTGTGAGATGTTGACTACCTCGCTTGGTCTACAGGAGGTTGTGGGATCGATCCCGGACCCTGTAAGATGTTGACTACCTCGCCTGGACTACAGGAGGTCGTGGATTCGATCCCAGACCCTGTGAGATGTTGACTACCTCGCCTGGTCTACAGGAGGTCGTGGGGTCGATCCTGGACCCTGTGAGATGTTTACTACCTCGCCTGGTTTACATGAGGTCGTGGGATCGATCCCGGACCCTGTGAGATGTTGACTACCTCACCTGGTATATAGGAGGCTGTGGGTTCGATCCCGGACCCTGTGAGATGTTGACTATCTCTATGAGTATGGGTCTGTATGGGTCTCTATGAGTCTGTGGGGGTCTCTGTGGGTCTGTGTGGGTCTCTATGGGTGTCTGTGTGGGTCTGTGTCAGTCTCTGTGGGTCTCTGTGGGTCTCTGTGGGTCTCTGTGGGTCTCTGTGGGTCTGTGTGGGTCTGTGTGGGTCTCTATGGGGCTCTATGGGTCTGTGTGGGTCTCTATGGGGCTCTATGGGTCTGTGTGGGTTTCTATGGGTGTCTATGGGTCTGTGTGGGTCTCTATGGGTGTCTATGGGTCTGTGTGGGTCTCTATGGGTTTCTATGGGTCTGTGTGGGTCTCTATGGGTGTTTATGGGTCTGTGTGGGTCTCTATGGGTGTCTATGGGTCTGTGAGGGTCTCTATGGGTGTCTATGGGTCTGTGTGTGTCTCTAAGGGTGTCTATGGGTCTGTGTGGGTCTCTATGGGTGTCTATGAGTCTGTGTGGGTCTCTATGCGTGTCTATGGGTCTGTGTGGGTCTCTATGGGTGTCTATGGGTCTGTGTGGGTCTCTATGGGTCTCTATGGGTCTGTGTGGGTCTCTATGGGTGTCTATGGGTCTGTCTGGGTCTCTATGGGTCTCTGTGGGTCTCTATGGGTGTCTATGGGTCTGTGTGGTTCTCTATGGGTGTCTATGGGTCTGTCTGGGTCTCTATGGGTCTCTGTGGGTCTCTATGGGTGTCTATGGGTCTGTGTGGGTCTCTATGGGTGTCTATGGGTCTGAGTGGGTCGCTATGGGTCACTATGGGTCTGTGTGGTTCTCTATGGGTGTCTATGGGTCTGTGAGGGTCTCTATGGGTGTCTATGGGTCTGTGTGTGTCTCTAAGGGTGTCTATGGGTCTGTGTGGGTCTCTATGGGTGTCTATGAGTCTGTGTGGGTCTCTATGCGTGTCTATGGGTCTGTGTGGGTCTCTATGGGTGTCTATGGGTCTGTGTGGGTCTCTATGGGTCTCTATGGGTCTGTGTGGGTCTCTATGGGTGTCTATGGGTCTGTCTGGGTCTCTATGGGTGTCTATGGGTCTCTATGGGTGTCTATGGGTTGTGTGGGTCTCTATGGGTGTCTATGGGTCGGTGTAGATCTCTATGGGTGTCTATGGGTCTGTGTGGGTGTCTATGGGTGTCTATGGGTCTGTGTGGGTCTCTATGGGTGTCTATGGGTCGGTGTAGATCTCTATGGGTGTCTATGGGTCTGTGTGGGTGTCTATAGGTCTCTGTGGGTCTGTGTGGGTCTCTGAGGGTCTGTGTGGGTCTCTATGAGTCTGTGTGGGTCTCTAGGGGTGTCTGTGGATCTGTGTGGGTCTTTATGGGTGTCTATGGGTCTGTCTGGGTCTCTATGGGTCTCTATGGGTCTCTGTGGGTCTGTGTGGGTCTGTGTGGGGCTCTATGGGTCTGTGTGGGTCTCTATGGGTGTCTATGGGTCTCTATGGTTGTCTATAGGTCTGTCTGGGTCTCTGTGGGTCTCTATGGGTCTCTGTGGTTCTGTGTGGGTCTCTGTGAGTCTGAGTGGGTCTCTGTGGGTCTCTATGGGTCTGTGTGGGTCTCTGTGGTTCTATATGGGTCTCTGTGGGTATGTCTGTGGGTCTGTGTGGGTCTCTATGGGTCTGTGTGGGTCTCTATGGGTCTGTGTGGGTCTCTATGGATGTCTATGGGTCTATGTGGGTGTCTATAGGTCTGTGTGGGTCTCTGTGGTTTTCAATGGGTGTCTATGGGTCTCTATGGGTGTCTATGGGTCTATGTGGGTCTCTATGGGGGTCTATGGGTCTCTATGGGTGTCTATGGGTCTGTGTGCGTCTCTATGGGTGTCTATGGGTCTGTGTGGGTGTCTATGGGTCTCTGGGGGTCTCTATGGGTGTCTATGGGTATGTGTGGGTGTCTATGGGCCTATGGGCGTCTCTATGGGTGTCTATGGGTCTGTGTGGGTCTGTATGGGTGTCTATGGGTCTGTGTGGGTCTCTATGGGTGTCTATGGTCTCTATGGATGTCTATGGGTCTCTATGGGTCTCTATGGGTCTGTGTGGGTCTCTATGGGTGTCTATGGGTCTCTATGGGTGTCTATGGGTCTGTCTGGGTCTCTGTGGGTCTCTATTCGTCTCTGTGGGTCTATGTGGGTCTCTGAGGGTCTCTTTGGGTGACTATGGGTCTGTGTGGGTCTCTGTGGGTTTCAATGGGTGGCTATGGGTCTCTATGGGTGTTATGGGTCTGTGTGGGTCTCTATGGGTGTCTATGGGTCTCTATGGGTGTCTATGGGTCTGTGAGGGTCTCTATGGGTGTCTATGGGTCTGTGTGGGTCTCTGTGGGTGTCTATGGGTCTCTATGGGTGTCTATGGGTCTGTGTGCGTGTCTATGGGTGTCTATGGGTCTGTGTGGGTCTCTATGGGTGTCTATGGGTCTCTATGGGTCTCTATGGGTGTCTATGGGTCTGGGTGGGTGGCTATGGGTCTGTGAGGGTCTCTATGGGTGTCTATGGGTCTGTGGGGGTCTCTATGGGTGTCTATGGGTCTGTGTGGGTGTCTATGGGGGTCTCTATGGGTGTCTATGGGTATGTGTGGGTGTCTATGGGTCTGTGTGGGTCTCTATGGGTCTGCGTGGGTGTCTATGGGTCTGTGTGGGTCTGTATGGGTGTCTATGGGTCTGTGTGGGTCTCTATGGGTGTCTATGGTATCTATGGATGTCTATGGGTCGCTATGGGTCTCTATGGGTCTGTGTGGGTCTCTATGGGTGTCTCTGCGTCTCTATGGGTGTATATGGGTCTGTCTGGGTCTCTGTGAGTCTCTATGAGTCTGTGTGGGTCTGTAGGGGTGTCTGTGTGTCTGTGTGGGTCTCTATGGGTGTCTATGGGTCTCTATGGGTCTCTATGGGTGTCTATGGGTCTGGGTGGGTGGCTATGGGTCTGTGAGGTCTCTATGGGTGTCTATGGGTCTGTGGGGGTCTCTATGGGTGTCTATGGGTCTGTGTGGGTGTCTATGGGTCTTTGGGGGTCTCTATGGGTGTCTATGGGTATGTGTGGGTGTCTATGGGTCTGTGTGGGTCTCTATGGGTCTCTATGGGTCTGTGTGGGTGTCTATGGGTGACTATGGGTCTCTATGGGTGTCTATGGGTCTGCGTGGGTGTCTATGGGTCTGTGTGGGTCTGTATGGGTGTCTATTGGTCTGTGTGGGTCTCTATGGGTGTCTATGGGTCTCTATGGATGTCTATGGGTCTCTATGGGTGTCTATGGGTCTGTGTGTGTCTCTAAGGGTGTCTATGGGTCTGTGTGGGTCTCTATGGGTGTCTATGAGTCTGTGTGGGTCTCTATGCGTGTCTATGGGTCTGTGTGGGTCTCTATGGGTGTCTATGGGTCTGTGTGGGTCTCTATGGGTCTCTATGGGTCTGTGTGGGTCTCTATGGGTGTCTATGGGTCTGTCTGGGTCTCTATGGGTGTCTATGGGTCTCTATGGGTGTCTATGGGTTGTGTGGGTCTCTATGGGTGTCTATGGGTCGGTGTAGATCTCTATGGGTGTCTATGGGTCTGTGTGGGTGTCTATGGGTGTCTATGGGTCTGTGTGGGTCTCTATGGGTGTCTATGGGTCGGTGTAGATCTCTATGGGTGTCTATGGGTCTGTGTGGGTGTCTATAGGTCTCTGTGGGTCTGTGTGGGTCTCTGTGGGTGTGTGTGGGTCTAAATGAGTCTGTATGGGTCTGTGTGGGTGTCTATAGGTCTCTGTGGTCTCTGTGGGTGTCTATGGGTCTGTGTGGGTGTCTATGAGTCTGTGTGGGTCTCTAGGGGTGTCTGTGGATCTGTGTGGGTCTATATGGTTGTCTATGGGTCTCTATGGGTGTCTATGGGTCTGTCTGGGTCTCTATGGGTCTCTATGGGTCTCTGTGGGTCTGTGTGGGTCTCTGTGCGTCTGTGTGGGTCTGTGTGGGGCTCTATGGGTCTGTGTGGGTCTCTATGGGTGTCTATGGGTCTCTATGGTTGTCTATAGGTCTGTCTGGGTCTCTGTGGGTCTCTATGGGTCTCTGCGGTTCTGTGTTGGTCTCTGTGAGTCTGAGTGGTTCTCTATGGGTCTGTGTGGATCTCTATGGGTCTCTGTGGGTCTCTATGGGTCTGTGTGGATCTCTATGGGTCTCTGTGGGTCTCTATGGGTCTGTGTGGGTCTCTGTGGTTCTATATGGGTCTCTGTGGGTGTGTCTGTGGGTCTGTGTGGGTCTCTATGGGTCTGTGTGGGTCTCTATGGGTCTGTGTGGGTCTCTATGGATGTCTATGGGTCTATGTGGGTGTCTATGGGTCTGTGTGGGTCTCTGTGGTTTTCAATGGGTGTATATGGGTCTCTATGGGTGTCTATGGGTCTATGTGGGTCTCTATGGGGGTCTATGGGTCTCTATGGGTGTCTATGGGTCTGTGTGGGTCTCTATGGGTGTCTATGGGTCTGTGTGGGTGTCTATGGGTCTCTGGGGGTTTCTATGGGTGTCTATGGGTATGTGTGGGTGTCTATGGGTCTATGGGCGTCTCTATGGATGTCTATTGGTCTGTGTGGGTCTGTATGGGTGTCTATGGGTCTGTGTGGGTCTCTATGGGTGTCTATGGTCTCTATGGATGTCTATGGGTCTCTATGGGTCTCTATGGGTCTGTGTGGGTCTCTATGGGTGTCTATGGGTCTCTATCGGTGTCTATGGGTCTGTCTGGGTCTCTGTGGGTCTCTATTCGTCTCTGTGGGTCTGTGTGGGTCTGTGTGGGTCTCTATGGGTGTCTATGGGTCTCTATGGGTGTCTATGGGTCTGTCTGGGTCTCTGTGGGTCTGTATTCGTCTCTATGGGTCTCTGTGGTTCTGTGTGGGTCTCTGTGGGTCTGTGTGGGTCTCTATGGGTCTGTGTGGGTCTCTATGGATGTCTATGGGTCTATGTGGGTCTCTGAGGGTCTCTTTGGGTGACTATGGGTCTGTGTGGGTCTCTGTGGGTTTCAATGGGTGTCTATGGGTCTCTATGGGTGTTTATGGGTCTGTGTGGGTCTCTATGGGTGTCTATGGGTCTCTATGGGTGTCTATGGGTCTGTGAGGGTCTCTATGGGTGTCTATGGGTCTGTGTGGGTCTCTGTGGGTGTCTATGGGTCTCTATGGGTGTCTATGGGTCTGGGTGCATGTCTATGGGTGTCTATGGGTCTGTGTGGGTCTCTATGGGTGTCTATGGGTCTCTATGGGTCTCTATGGGTGTCTATGGGTCTGGGTGGGTGGCTATGGGTCTGTGAGGGTCTCTATGGGTGTCTATGGGTCTGTGGGGGTCTCTATGGGTGTCTATGGGTCTGTGTGGGTGTCTATGGGTCTTTGGGGGTCTCTATAGGTGTCTATGGGTATGTGTGGGTGTCTATGGGTCTGTGTGGGTCTCTATGGGTCTGCGTGGGTGTCTATGGGTCTGTGTGGGTCTGTATGGGTGTCTATGGGTCTGTGTGGGTCTCTATGGGTGTCTATGGTCTCTATGGATGTCTATGGGTCTGTCTGGGTCTCTGTGAGTCTCTATGAGTCTGTGTGGGTCTGTAGGAGTGTCTGTGTGTCTGTGTTGGTCTCTATGGGTGTCTATGGGTCTCTATGGGTGTCTATGGGTCTGGGTGGGTGGCTATGGGTCTGTGAGGGTCTCTATGGGTGTCTATGGGTCTGTGGGGGTCTCTATGGGTGTCTATGGGTCTGTGTGGGTGTTTATGGGTCTTTGGGGGTCTCTATGGGTGTCTATGGGTATGTGTGGGTGTCTATGGGTCTGTGTGGGTCTCTTTGGGTCTCTATGGGTCTGTGTGGGTGTTTATGGGTGACTATGGGTCTCTATGGGTGTCTATGGGTCTGCGTGGGTGCCTATGGGTCTGTGTGGGTCTGTATGGGTGTCTATTGGTCTGTGTGGGTCTCTATGGGTGTCTATGGTCTCTATGGATGTCTATGGGTCTCTATGGGTCTCTATGGGTCTGTGTGGGTCTCTATGGATGTCTATGGGTCTCTATGGTTGTCTATGGGTCTCTATGGGTGTCTATGGGTCTGTGTGCGTCTCTATGGGTGTCTATGGGTCTGTGTGGGTCTCTATGGGTGTCTATGGGTCTCTATGGCTGTCTATAGGTCTGTCTGGGTCTATGTGGGTCTCTATGGGTGTCTATGGTCTCTATGGATGTCTATGGGTCTCTATGGGTCTCTATGGGTCTGTGTGGGTCTCTATGGGTGTCTCTGGGTGTCTATGGGTGTCTATGGGTCTGTCTGGGTCTCTGTGAGTCTCTATGAGTCTGTGTGGGTCTGTAGGAGTGTCTGTGTGTCTGTGTTGGTCTCTATGGGTGTCAATGGGTCTCTATGGGTCTCTATGGGTGTCTATGGGTCTGGGTGGGTGGCTATGGGTCTGTGAGGGTCTCTATGGGTGTCTATGGGTCTGTGGGGGTCTCTATGGGTGTCTATGGGTCTGTGTGGGTGTCTATGGGTCTTTGGGGGTCTCTATGGGTGTCTATGGGTATGTGTGGGTGTCTATGGGTCTGTGTGGGTCTCTATGGGTCTCTATGGGTCTGTGTGGGTGTCTATGGGTGACTATGGGTCTCTATAGGTGTCTATGGGTCTGCGTGGGTGCCTATGGGTCTGTGTGGGTCTGTATGGGTGTCTATGGGTCTGTGTGGGTCTCTATGGGTGTCTATGGTCTCTATGGATGTCTATGGGTCTCTATGGGTCTCTATGGGTCTGTGTGGGTCTCTATGGATGTCTATGGGTCTCTATGGGTGTCTATGGGTCTCTATGGGTGTCTATGGGTCTGTGTGCGTCTCTATGGGTGTCTATGGGTCTGTGTGGGTCTCTATGGGTGTCTATGGGTCTCTATGGTTGTCTATAGGTCTGTCTGGGTCTATGTGGGTCTCTATGGGTCTCTGTGGGTCTATGTGGGTCTCTATGGGTCTGTGTGGGTCTCTATGGATGTCTATTGGTCTATGTGGGTCTCTGTGGGTCCCTTTGGGTGACTATGGGTCTGTGTGGGTCTCTGTGGGTTTCAATGGGTGTCTATGGGTCTCTATGGGTGTTTATGGGTCTGTGTGGGTCTCTATGGGTGTCTATGGGTCTGTGTGGGTCTCTATGGGTGTCTATGGGTCTCTATGGTTGTCTATGGGTCTCTATGGGTGTCTATGGGTATGTGTGCGTCTCTATGGGTGTCTATGGGTCTGTGTGGGTCTCTATGGGTGTCTATGGGTCTCTATGTGTCTCAATGGGTGTCTATGGATCTGGGTGGGTGGCTATCGGTCTGTGAGGGTCTCTATGGGTGTCTATGGGTCTGTGGGGGTCTCTATGGGTGTCTATGGGTCTGTGTGGGCGTCTATGGGTCTTTGGGGGTCTCTATAGGTGTCTATGGGTATGTGTGGGTGTCTATGGGTCTGTGTGGGTCTCTATGGGTCTGCGTGGGTGTCTATGGGTCTGTGTGGGTCTGTATGGGTGTCTATGGGTCTGTGTGGGTCTCTATGGGTGTCTATGGTCTCTATGGATGTCTATGGGTCTCTATGGGTCTCTATGGGTCTGTGTGGGTCTCTATGGGTGTCTCTGGTTCTCTATGGGTGTCTATGGGTCTGTCTGGGTCTCTGTGAGTCTCTATGAGTCTGTGTGGGTCTGTAGGAGTGTCTGTGTGTCTGTGTTGGTCTCTATGGGTGTCTATGGGTCTCTATGGGTGTCTATGGGTCTGGGTGGGTGGCTATGGGTCTGTGAGGGTCTCTATGGGTGTCTATGGGTCTGTGTGGGAGTCTATTGGTCTTTGGGGGTCTCTATGGGTGTCTATGGGTATGTGTAGGTGTCTATGGGTCTGTGTGGGTCTCTTTGGGTCTCTATGGGTCTGTGTGGGTGTCTATGGGTGACTATGGGTCTCTATGGGTGTCTATGGGTCTGCGTGGGTGCCTATGGGTCTGTGTGGGTCTGTATGGGTGTCTATTGGTCTGTGTGGGTCTCTATGGGTGTCTATGGTCTCTATGGATGTCTATGGGTCTCTATGGGTCTCTATGGGTCTGTGTGGGTCTCTATGGATGTCTATGGGTCTCTATGGTTGTCTATGGGTCTCTATGGGTGTCTATGGGTCTGTGTGCGTCTCTATGGGTGTCTATGGGTCTGTGTGGGTCTCTATGGGTGTCTATGGGTCTCTATGGCTGTCTATAGGTCTGTCTGGGTCTATGTGGGTCTCTATGGGTGTCTATGGTCTCTATGGATGTCTATGGGTGTCTCTGGGTCTCTATGGGTGTCTATGGGTCTGTCTGGGTCTCTGTGAGTCTCTATGAGTCTGTGTGGGTCTGTAGGAGTGTCTGTGTGTCTGTGTTGGTCTCTATGGGTGTCAATGGGTCTCTATGGGTCTCTATGGGTGTCTATGGGTCTGGGTGGGTGGCTATGGGTCTGTGAGGGTCTCTATGGGTGTCTATGGGTCTGTGGCGGTCTCTATGGGTGTCTATGGGTCTGTGTGGGTGTCTATGGGTCTTTGGGGGTCTCTATGGGTGTCTATGGGTATGTGTGGGTGTCTATGGGTCTGTGTGGGTCTCTATGGGTCTCTATGGGTCTGTGTGGGTGTCTATGGGTGACTATGGGTCTCTATGGGTGTCTATGGGTCTGCGTGGGTGCCTATGGGTCTGTGTGGGTCTGTATGGGTGTCTATGGGTCTGTGTGGGTCTCTATGGGTGTCTATGGTCTCTATGGATGTCTATGGGTCTCTATGGGTCTCTATGGGTCTGTGTGGGTCTCTATGGATGTCTATGGGTCTCTATGGGTGTCTATGGGTCTCTATGGGTGTCTATGGGTCTGTGTGCGTCTCTATGGGTGTCTATGGGTCTGTGTGGGTCTCTATGGGTGTCTATGGGTCTCTATGGTTGTCTATAGGTCTGTCTGGGTCTATGTGGGTCTCTATGGGTCTCTGTGGGTCTATGTGGGTCTCTATGGGTCTGTGTGGGTCTCTATGGATGTCTATTGGTCTATGTGGGTCTCTGTGGGTCTCTTTGGGTGACTATGGGTCTGTGTGGGTCTCTGTGGGTTTCAATGGGTGTCTATGGGTCTCTATGGGTGTTTATGGGTCTGTGTGGGTCTCTATGGGTGTCTATGGGTCTGTGTGGGTCTCTATGGGTGTCTATGGGTCTCTATGGTTGTCTATGGGTCTCTATGGGTGTCTATGGGTATGTGTGCGTCTCTATGGGTGTCTATGGGTCTGTGTGGGTCTCTATGGGTGTCTATGGGTCTCTATGTGTCTCTATGGGTGTCTATGGATCTGGGTGGGTGGCTATCGGTCTGTGAGGGTCTCTATGGGTGTCTATGGGTCTGTGGGGGTCTCTATGGGTGTCTATGGGTCTGTGTGGGTGTCTATGGGTCTCTGGGGGTCTCTATGGGTGACTATTGGTATGTGTGGGTGTCTATGGGTCTGTGTGGGCCTCTATGGGTCTCTATGGGTCCGTGTGGGTGTCTATGGGTGACAATGCGTCTCTATGGGTGTCTATGGGTCTGTATGGGTGTCTATGGGTCTGTGTGGGTCTCTATGGGTGTCTATGGTCTCTATGGATGTCTATGGGTCTCTATGGGTCTCTATGGGTCTGTGTGGGTCTCTATGGGTGTCTCTGGGTCTCGATGGGTGTCTATGGGTCTGTCTGGGTCTCTGTGAGTCTCTATGAGTCTGTGTGGGTCTGTAGGGGTGTCTGTGTGTCTGTGTGGGTCTCTATGGGAGTCTATGGGTCTCTATGGGTGTCTATGGGTCTGTCTGGGTCTCTGTGGGTCTCTATTCGTCTCTGTGGGTCTGTGTGGGTCTCTGTGGGTCTGTGTGGGTCTGTGTGGGGCTCTATGGGTCTGTGTGGGTCTCTATGGGTGTCTATGGGTCTCTATGGTTGTCTATAGGTCTGTCTGGGTCTATGTGGGTCTCTATGGGTCTCTGTGGGTCTGTGTGGGTCTCTATGGGTCTGTGTGGGTCTCTGTGGTTCTATATGGGTCTCTGAGGGTGTGTCTGTGGGTCTGTGTGGGTCTCTATGGGTCTGTGTGGGTCTCTATGGGTCTGTGTGGGTCTCTATGGATGTCTATTGGTCTATGTGGGTCTCTGTGGGTCTCTTTGGGTGACGATGGGTCTGTGTGGGTCTCTGTGGGTTTCAATGGGTGTCTATGGGTCTCTATGGTTGTATATGGGTCTGTGTGCGTCTCTATGGGTGTCTATGGGTCTGTGTGGGTCTCTATGGGTGTCTATGGGTCTGGGTGGGTGGCTATGGGTCTGTGAGGGTCTCTATGGGTGTCTATGGGTCTGTGGGGGTCTCTATGGGTGTCTATGGGTCTGTGTGGGTGTCTATGGGTCTCTGGGGGTCTCTATGGGTGTCTATGGGTATGTGTGGGTGTCTATGGGTCTGTGTGGGTCTCTATGGGTCTCTATGGGTCTGTGTGGGTGTCTATGGGTGACTATGGGTCTCTATGGGTGTCTATGGGTCTGCATGGGTGTCTATGGGTCTGTGTGGGTCTGTATGGGTGTCTATGGGTCTGTGTGGGTCTCTATGGGTGTCTATGGTCTCTATGGATGTCTATGGGTCTCTATGGGTCTCTATGGGTCTGTGTGGGTCTCTATGGGTGTCTCTGGGTCTCTATGGGTGTCTATGGGTCTGTCTGGGTCTCTGTGAGTCTCTATGAGTCTGTGTGGGTCTCAAGGGGTGTCTGTGTGTCTGTGTGGGTCTCTATGGGTGTCTATGGGTCTCTATGGGTGTCTATGGGTCTGTCTGGGTCTCTGTGAGTCTCTATGAGTCTGTCTGGGTCTCTGTGGGTCTGTGTGGGTCTGTGTGGGGCTCTATGGGTCTGTGTGGGTCTCTATGGGTGTATATAGGTCTGTCTGGGTCTCTGTGGGTCTCTATGGGTCTCTGTGGTTCTATATGGGTCTCTGTGGGTGTGTCTGTGGGTCTGTGTGGGTCTCTATGGGTCTGTGTGGGTCTCTATCGGTCTGTGTGGGTCTCTATGGATGTCTATGGGTCTATGTGGGTCTCTGTGGGTCTCTTTGGGTGACTTTGGGTCTGTGTGGGTCTCTGTGGGTCTCAATGGGTGTCTATGGGTCTCTATGGGTGTATATGGGTCTGTGTGGGTCTCTATGGGTGTCTATGGGTCTCTATGGGTGTCTATGGGTCTGTGAGGGTCTCATTGGGTGTCTATGGGTCTGTGTGCATCTCTATGCGTGTCTATGGGTCTGTGTGGGTCTCTATGGGTGTCTATGGGTCTCTATGGGTGTCTATGGGTCTTTGAGGGTCTCTATGGGTGTCTATGGGTCTGTGTGGGTCTCTATGGGTCTCTGTGGGTGTCTGTGGGTGTCTATGGGTCTGTGTGAGTCTCTATGGGTGTCTATGGGTGTCTATGGGTGTCTATGGGTCTGTGTGGGTGGCTATGGGTCTGTGAGGGTCTCTATTGGTGTCTATGGGTCTGTGGGGGTCTCTATGGGTGTCTATGGGTCTGTGTGGGTGTCTATGGGTCTCTGGGGGTCTCTATGGGTGTCTATGGGTCTGTGTGGGTGTCTATGGGTCTATGGGCGTCTCTATGGGTGTCTATGGGTCTGTGTTGGTGTCTATGGGTCTGTGTGGGTGTCTATGGGTGACTATGGGTCTCTATGGGTGTCTATGGGTCTATGTGGGTCTCTATGGGTCTGTGTGGGTCTCTATGGGTCTGTGTGGGTCTCTATGGGTGTCTATGGGTCTGTGTGGGTCTCTATGGGTGTCTATGGTTTTGTGTGGGTCTTTATGTGTCTGTGTAGGTGTCTATGGGTCTGTGTGGGTCTGTATGGGTGTCTTTGGGTCTGTGTGGGTCTCTATGGGTGTCTATGGGTCGCTATGGATGTCTATGGGTCTCTATGGGTCTGTGTGGGTCTCTATGGGTGTCTATGGGTCTCTATGGGTTTCTATGGGTCTGTCTGGGTCTCTGTGGGTCTCTATGAGACTGTGTGGGTCTCTAGGGGTGTCTGTGGGTCTGTGTGGGTCTCTGTGGGTCTGTGTGGGTCTCTATGGGTGTCTATAGGTCTGTCTGGGTCTCTGTGGGTCTCTATGGGTCTCTGTGTTTCTGTGTGGGTCTCTGTGGGTCTCTGTGGGTCTCTATGGGTCTGTGTGGGTCTCTATGGATGTCTATGGGTCTATGTGGGTCTCTGTGGGTCTCTTTGGGTGACTATGGGTCTGTGTGGGTCTCTATGGGTCTGTGTGGGTCTCTATGGGTGTCTATGGGTCTCTATGGGTGTCTATGGGTCTGTGAGGGTCTCTATGGGTGTCTATGGGTCTGTGTGGGTCTCTATGGGTGTCTATGGGTGTCTATGGGTCTCTATGGGTGTCTATGGGTCTGTGTGGGTCTCTATGGGTGTCTATGGGTCTGTTAGGGTCTCTATGGGTGTCTATGGGTCTGTGTGGTTCTCTATGGGTGTCTATCGGTCTGTGTGGTTCTCTATGGGTGTCTATGGGTCTGTGTGGGTCTCTATGGGTGTCTATGGGTCTGTGAGGGTCATTATGGGTGTCTATGGGTCTGTGTGGGTCTCTATGCGTCTCTGTGGGTGTTTGTTGGTGTCTCTGGGTCTGTGTGGGTCTCTATGGGTGTCTATGGGTCTCTATGGGTCTCTATGGGTGTCTATCGGTCTGTGTGGGTGTCTATTGGTTTCTGGGGGTCTCTATGGGTGTCTATGGGTCTGTGTGGGTGTCTATGGGTCTATGGGCGTCTCTATGGGTGTCTATGGGTCTGTGTGGGTCTCTATTGGTCTGTGTGGGTCTCTATGGGTGTCGGTGGGTCTGTGTGGGTCTCTGTGCGTCTGTGTGGGTCTCTGTGGGTGTCTATGTGTCTGTGTATTTCTCTATGGCTGACTATGGGTCTCTATGCGTGTCTATGGGTCTGTGTGGGTCTCTACGGGTGTCGATGGTTCTGTGTGGGTCTGTGTGGGTGTCTATGGGTCTGTGTGGGTCTGTAAGGGTGTCTATGGGTCTCTGTGGGTCTCTATGGATGTCTATGGGTCTCTATGGGTCTCTATGGGTCTGTGTGGGTCTCTATGGCTGTCTATGGGTCTGTGTGAGTCTCTATGGGTCTGTGTGGGTCTCTATGGGTGACTATGGGTGTCTATGGGTCTGTGTGGGTCTCTATGGATCTGTGTGGGTCTGTATGGGTCTCTGTGAGTCTCTGTGGGTCTGTGTGGGTCTCTATGGGTGACTATGGGTATCTATGGGTGTCTTTCGGTCTGTGTGGGTCTCTATGGGTCTGTGTGGGTCTCTATGGGTGTCTATGGGTCTGTGTGGTTCTGTGTGGGTCTCTCTGGGTGTCTATGGGTCTGTGTGGGTGTCTATGGGTCTCTGTGGGTCTGTGTGGGTCTCTGTGGGTGACTATGGGTCTCTATGGGTGTCTATGGGTCTGTGTGGGTCTCTATGGGTCTGTGTGGGTCTCTATGGGTGACTATGGGTCTGTGTGGGTGTCTATGGGTCTCTGTGGGTCTGTGTGGGTCTCTATGGGTGTCTATGGGTCTGTGTGGGTCTCTGTGGGTGTCTATGGGTGTTTATGGGTGTCTATGGGTCTATGTTGGTCTCTATGGGTCTCTTTGGGTCTGTGTGGGTCTCTATGGGTGTCTATGGTTCTGTGTGGGTCTCTATGGGTGTCTATGGGTCTGTGAGGGTCTCTATGGGTGTCTATGATTCTGCAGAACAAACTTCTCCACATCTCTCACATCTTCTTTGGCTCTCTCGGTAAAGTCACGTGGAATGGCAATGAAATAATAACAAAAAATAAGACGATAAAATTCTCACGAAGTCTCGGTCCACAACACAAGTGGCATTCTTCAGGTGAAGAGACAGGTCTGTACAGAATGCAGAGCTTGAATGAACGCCGTCTATGAAGCCTTTTGGCGTCAGCTGGTCCAACACCAGTGGAGACTAAAGGGCTCTAAGAAAAGCCGTCTCTGGTGTGGACCAATCAAATTCAAGGACAGTGCCAATATTATTATCAGAGTTGTCTCTTTTTGTTTGCATTTTGACTGCTTGTGGTGTGGTTATTGCAAACATGATGCCTTGAATAAAGGTGTCAGTTTTTTGTGCCAGATAAAAGGGTAAAAACCTCTTACTATATCTTGTTACTGCCAAAGGAGGTCTCATAATGTAAATGCTCAACCCAAGCCCTCAATACTCTGATGGTGCGCTGTTTTTGAGTTGTACGCCTTTTGGCGTCTTCTGGTCCAACACCAGTGGAGACTAAAGGGCTCTAAGAAAAGCCGTCTCGGGTGTGGACCAATCAAATTCAAGGACAGTGCATAATACTATTATCAGAGTTGTCTCTTTTTGCTTGCATTTTGACTGCTGGTGTTGTGGTTATTGCAGACATGATGCCTTGAATAAAGGTGTCAGTTTTGGTGCCAGATAAAAGGGTAAAAACCTCTTACTATATCTTGTTACTGGCAAAGGAGGTCTTATAATGTGTGGGCGTCGTTAAAGTATGAATTAGCGTGTTACCTGCATCACCTCCGGAGAGGAGGAGGGAGGGATGGCTGTGAACACAGGCAGAGAGGAAAAAATACTATATTATAATATTATAATAGTTGCCTTATGACTATGTGGTAAATTGGACTACAATATAATACAATATTATAATACAATATTATGATATTATAATATCATAATAGTGATACTCGCTACTAACAGCACTTGCTCCTACAGCCCTGCTAGAGGCTACCTGGGGGGGCTTTGTCTGTGTGTGGTGTGTGTAGTACATAGACACTGCTGCTGCTACTCGCTAGCTAACAGCACTTGCCCCTACAGCCCTGCTAGAGGCTACCTTGGGTAGCTTTGTCTGTGTGTGGTGTGTGTAGTGCATAGACACTGCTACTGCTACTCGCTACTAACGGCACTTGCCCCTACAGCCGGGCTAGAGGCTACCTGGGGGATATTTGTCTTATATATTTATTAAAGTTACATATACAAAGTAATTATCATCGGGTACGTTCACGCAGGCTGAGGGTTTATTCATCGATTTATTAATTAGCCACGGTGGCTAGGATATGTTAGTGACCTCGCCTGGTCTACAGGAGGTCGTGGGTTCAATCCCGGACCCTGTGAAATGTTAACTACCTCGCCTGGTCTACAGGAGGTCGTGGGTTCGATCCCGAACCCTGTGAGATGTTAACTACCTCGCCTGGTCTACAGGAGGTCATGGGTTCGATCCCGGACCCTGTGAGATGTTGACTACCTCGCCTGGTCTACAGGAGGTCGTGGGTTCGATCCCAGACCCTGTGAGATGTTAACTACCTCGCCTGGTCTACAGGAGGTCGTGGGTTCGATCCCGAACCCTGTGAGATGTTAACTACCTCGCCTGGTCTACAGGAGGTCGTGGGTTCGATCCCGGACCCTGTGAGATGTTGACTGCCTCGCCAAGTCTATAGGAGGTCGTGGGATCGATCCCGGACCCTGTGAGATGTTGACTACCTCGCCTGATCTACAGGAGGTCGTGGGTTCGATCCCGGACCCTGTGAGATGTTGACTGCCTCGCCTAGTCTACAGGAGGTCGTGGGTTCGATCCCGAACCCTGTGAGATGTTAACTACCTCGCCTGGTCTACAGGAGGTCATGTGTTCGATCCCGGACCCTGTGAGATGTTGACTACCTCGCCTGGTCTACAGGAGGTCGTGGGTTCGATCCCAGACCCTGTGAGATGTTAACTACCTCGCCTGGTCTACAGGAGGTCGTGGGTTCGATCCCGAACCCTGTGAGATGTTAACTACCTCGCCTGGTCTACAGGAGGTCGTGGGTTCGATCCCGGACCCTGTGAGATGTTGACTGCCTCGCCAAGTCTATAGGAGGTCGTGGGATCGATCCCGGACCCTGTGAGATGTTGACTACCTCGCCTGATATACAGGAGGTCGTGGGTTCGATCCCGGACCCTGTGAGATGTTGACTGCCTCGCCTAGTCTATAGGAGGTCGTGGGATCGATCCCGGACCCTGTGAGATGTTGACTACCTCGTCCGGTACGCAGGAGGTCGTGGGTTAAATCCCAGACCCTGTGAGATGTTGACCACCTCGCCTGGTATACAGGAGGTCGTGGGTTCGATCCCAGACCCTGACGATGCCTGCTGCTGCTGCTGTATATTTGAAGTCTGAGTGTCTCTCTCCTCGTTTTCGTTACCACGTTGATTTCAGTTTATGGGTCCCCCTCCGGGTTTTCCCACCACATTTAGAATTAACATCGCCATTCAGTTAGCGCTAGTTGTCTGTATGGGTCTCTGTGGGTCTCTGTAGGTCTCTGTATGGGTCTCTGTGGGTCTCTGTGGGTCTGAATGGGTTTCTATGGGTTTCTGTGGGTCTCTGTGGGTCTGTATGGGTCTTTGTGGGTCTCTGTAGGTCTGTATGGGTCTCTGTGGGTCTCTGTGGGTCTCTGTGGGTCTGAATGGGTTTCTATGGGTCTCTGTGGGTCTCTGTGGGTCTGTATGGGTCTCTGTGGGTGTGGGTCTCTGTGGGTCTGTATGGGTCTCTGTGGGTCTCTGTGGGTCTGTATGGGTCTCTGTGGGTCTCTGTAGGTCTATATGGGTCTCTGTGGGTCTCTGTGGGTCTGTATGGGTCTCTGTGGGTCTGTATGGGTCTCTGTGGGTCTGTATGGGTCTCTATGGGTCTCTGTGGGTCTCTGTGGGTCTGTATGGGTCTCTGTGGGTCTCTGTAGGTCTGTATGGGTCTCTGTAGGTCTGTATGGGTCTCTGTGGGTCTCTGTGGGTCTGTATGGGTCTCTGTGGGTCTCTGTGGGTCTGTATGGGTCTCTGTGGGTCTGTATGGGTCTCTGTGGGTCTGTATGGGTCTCTGTGGGTCTGTATGGGTCTCTGTGTGTCGCTGTGGGTCTGTATGGGTCTCTGTGGGTCTCTGTGGGTCTGTATGGGTCTCTGTGGGTCTCTGTGGGTCTCAGTGGGTCTGTATGGGCCTCTGTGGGTCTGTATGGGTCTCTGTGGGTCTCTGTAGGTCTGTATGGGTCTCTGTGGGTCTCTGTGGGTCTGTATGGGTCTCTGTGGGTCTGTATGGGTCTCTGTGGGTCTGTATGGGTCTCTATGGGTCTCTGTGGGTCTGTATGGGTCTCTGTGGGTCTCTGTGGGTCTGTATGGGTCTCTGTGGGTCTGTATGGGTCTCTATGCGTCTCTGTGGGTCTGTATGGGTCTCTGTGGGTCTGTATGGGTCTCTATGGGTCTCTGTGGGTCTGTATGGGTCTGTATGGGTCTCTGTGGGTCTGTATGGGTCTCTATGGGTCTCTGTGGGTCTGTATGGGTCTCTGTGGGTCTCTGTGGGGCTGTATGGGTCTCTGTGGGTCTCTGTGGGTCTCTGTGGGTCTGTATGGGTCTCTATGGGTCTCTGTGGGTCTGTATGGGTCTCTATGGGTCTCTGTGGGTCTGTATGGGTCTCTGTGGGTCTCTGTGGGTCTGTATGGGTCTCTGTGGGTCTGTATGGGTCTCTGTGGGTCTGTATGGGTCTCTGTGGGTCTCTGTGGGTCTGTATGGGTCTCTGTGGGTCTCTGTGGGTCTGTATGGGTCTCTGTGGGTCTCTGTGGGTCTGTATGGGTCTCTGTGGGTCTGTATGGGTCTGTATGGGTCTCTGTGGGTCTCTGTGGGTCTGTATGGGTCTCTGTGGGTCTGTATGGGTCTCTGTGGGTCTCTGTAGGTCTGTATGGGTCTCTGTGGGTCTCTGTGGGTCTGTATGGGTCTCTATGGGTCTGTATGGGTCTCTGTGGGTCTGTATGGGTCTTTGTGGATCTCTGTAGGTCTGTATGGGTCTCTGTGGGTCTCTGTGGGTCTGTATGGGTCTCTGTGGGTCTGTATGGGTCTCTGTGGGTCTGTATGGGTCTCTGTGGGTGTGGGTCTCTGTGGGTCTGTATGGGTCTCTGTGGGTCTCTGTGGGTCTGTATGGGTCTCTGTGGGTCTCTGTAGGTCTGTATGGGTCTCTGTGGGTCTCTGTGGGTCTGTATGGGTCTCTGTGGGTCTGTATGGGTCTGTATGGGTCTCTGTGGGTCTCTGTGGGTCTGTATGTGTCTCTGTGGGTCTGTATGGGTCTCTGTGGGTCTCTGTAGGTCTGTATGGGTCTCTGTGGGTCTCTGTGGGTCTGTATGGGTCTCTGTGGGTCTGTATGGGTCTCTGTGGGTCTTTATGGGTCTTTGTGGATCTCTGTAGGTCTGTATGGGTCTCTGTGGGTCTCTGTGGGTCTGTATGGGTCTCTGTGGGTCTGTATGGGTCTCTGTGGGTCTGTATGGGTCTCTGTGGGTGTGGGTCTCTGTGGGTCTGTATGGGTCTCTGTGGGTCTCTGTGGGTCTGTATGGGTCTCTGTGGGTCTCTGTAGGTGTGTATGGGTCTCTGTGGGTCTCTGTGGGTCTGTATGGGTCTCTGTGGGTCTGTATGGGTCTCTGTGGGTCTGTATGGGTCTCTATGGGTCTCTGTGGGTCTCTGTGGGTCTGTATGGGTCTCTGTGGGTCTCTGTGGGTCTGTATGGGTCTCTGTAGGTCTGTATGGGTCTCTGTGGGTCTCTGTGGGTCTGTATGGGTCTCTGTGGGTCTCTGTGGGTCTGTATGGGTCTCTGTGGGTCTGTATGGGTCTCTGTGGGTCTGTATGGGTCTCTGTGGGTCTGTATGGGTCTCTGTGTGTCGCTGTGGGTCTGTATGGGTCTCTGTGGGTCTCTGTGGGTCTGTATGGGTCTCTGTGGGTCTCTGTGGGTCTCAGTGGGTCTGTATGGGCCTCTGTGGGTCTGTATGGGTCTCTGTGGGTTTCTGTAGGTCTGTATGGGTCTCTGTGGGTCTCTGTGGGTCTGTATGGGTCTCTGTGGGTCTGTATGGGTCTCTGTGGGTCTGTATGGGTCTCTGTGGGTCTGTATGGGTCTCTATGGGTCTCTGTGGGTCTGTATGGGTCTGTATGGGTCTCTGTGGGTCTGTATGGGTCTCTATGGGTCTCTGTGGGTCTGTATGGGTCTGTATGGGTCTCTGTGGGTCTGTATGGGTCTCTATGGGTCTCTGTGGGTCTGTATTGGTCTCTGTGGGTCTCTGTGGGTCTGTATGGGTCTCTGTGGGTCTCTGTGGGTCTGTATGGGTCTCTATGGGTCTCTGTGGGTCTGTATGGGTCTCTATGGGTCTCTGTGGGTCTGTATGGGTCTCTGTGGGTCTCTGTGGGTCTGTATGGGTCTCTGTGGGTCTGTATGGGTCTCTGTGGGTCTGTATGGGTCTCTGTGGGTCTCTGTGGGTCTGTATGGGTCTCTGTGGGTCTCTGTGGGTCTCAGTGGGTGTGTATGGGTCTCTGTGGGTCTCTGTGGGTCTGTATGGGTCTCTGTGGGTCTGTGTGGTCTGTATGGGTCTCTGTGGGTCTGTATGGGTCTCTGTGGGTCTGTATGGGTCTCTGTGGGTCTCTGTGGGTCTGTATGGGTCTCTGTGGGTCTCTGTGGGTCTGTATGGGTCTCTGTGGGTCTCTGTGGGTCTGTATGGGTCTCTGTGGGTCTGTATGGGTCTGTATGGGTCTCTGTGGGTCTCTGTGGGTCTGTATGGGTCTCTGTGGGTCTGTATGGGTCTCTGTGGGTCTCTGTAGGTCTGCATGGGTCTCTGTGGGTCTCTGTGGGTCTGTATGGGTCTCTGTGTGTCTGTATGGGTCTCTGTGGGTCTGTATGGGTCTTTGTGGATCTCTGTAGGTCTGTATGGGTCTCTGTGGGTCTCTGTGGGTCTCAGTGGGTCTGTATGGGCCTCTGTGGGTCTGTATGGGTCTCTGTGGGTTTCTGTAGGTCTGTATGGGTCTCTGTGGGTCTCTGTGGGTCTGTATGGGTCTCTGTGGGTCTGTATGGGTCTCTGTGGGTCTGTATGGGTCTCTGTGGGTCTGTATGGGTCTCTATGGGTCTCTGTGGGTCTGTATGGGTCTGTATGGGTCTCTGTGGGTCTGTATGGGTCTCTATGGGTCTCTGTGGGTCTGTATGGGTCTGTATGGGTCTCTGTGGGTCTGTATGGGTCTCTATGGGTCTCTGTGGGTCTGTATTGGTCTCTGTGGGTCTCTGTGGGTCTGTATGGGTCTCTGTGGGTCTCTGTGGGTCTGTATGGGTCTCTATGGGTCTCTGTGGGTCTGTATGGGTCTCTATGGGTCTCTGTGGGTCTGTATGGGTCTCTGTGGGTCTCTGTGGGTCTGTATGGGTCTCTGTGGGTCTGTATGGGTCTCTGTGGGTCTGTATGGGTCTCTGTGGGTCTCTGTGGGTCTGTATGGGTCTCTGTGGGTCTCTGTGGGTCTCAGTGGGTGTGTATGGGTCTCTGTGGGTCTCTGTGGGTCTGTATGGGTCTCTGTGGGTCTGTGTGGTCTGTATGGGTCTCTGTGGGTCTGTATGGGTCTCTGTGGGTCTGTATGGGTCTCTGTGGGTCTCTGTGGGTCTGTATGGGTCTCTGTGGGTCTCTGTGGGTCTGTATGGGTCTCTGTGCGTCTCTGTGGGTCTGTATGGGTCTCTGTGGGTCTGTATGGGTCTGTATGGGTCTCTGTGGGTCTCTGTGGGTCTGTATGGGTCTCTGTGGGTCTGTATGGGTCTCTGTGGGTCTCTGTAGGTCTGCATGGGTCTCTGTGGGTCTCTGTGGGTCTGTATGGGTCTCTGTGTGTCTGTATGGGTCTCTGTGGGTCTGTATGGGTCTTTGTGGATCTCTGTAGGTCTGTATGGGTCTCTGTGGGTCTCTGTGGGTCTGTATGGGTCTCTGTGGGTCTGTATGGGTCTCTGTGGGTCTGTATGGGTCTCTGTGGGTGTGGGTCTCTGTGGGTCTGTATGGGTCTCTGTGGGTCTCTGTGGGTCTGTATGGGTTTCTGTGGGTCTCTGTAGGTCTGTATGGGTCTCTGTGGGTCTCTGTGGGTCTGTATGGGTCTCTGTGGGTCTGTATGGGTCTTTGTGGATCTCTGTAGGTCTGTATGGGTCTCTGTGGGTCTCTGTGGGTCTGTATGGGTCTCTGTGGGTCTCTGTGGGTCTGTATGCGTCTCTGTAGATCTGTATGGGTCTCTGTGGGTCTCTGTGGGTCTGTATGGGTCTCTGTGGGTCTCTGTGGGTCTGTATGGGTCTCTGTGGGTCTGTATGGGTCTCTGTGGGTCTGTATAGGTCTCTGTGGGTCTCTATGGGTCTCTGTGTGTCGCTGTGGGTCGGTATGGGTCTCTGTGGGTCTCTGTGGGTCTGTATGGGTCTCTGTGGGTCTCTGTGGGTCTCAGTGGGTCTGTATGGGCCTCTGTGGGTCTGTATGGGTCTCTATGGGTCTCTGTGGGTCTGTATGGGTCTCTGTGGGTCTCTGTGGGTCTGTATGGGTCTCTGTGGGTCTGTATGGGTCTCTGTGGGTCTGTATGGGTCTCTGTGGGTCTCTGTGGGTCTGTATGGGTCTCTGTGGGTCTCTGTGGGTCTCAGTGGGTGTGTATGGGTCTCTGTGGGTCTCTGTGGGTCTGTATGGGTCTCTGTGGGTCTGTGTGGTCTGTATGGGTCTCTGTGGGTCTGTATGGGTCTCTGTGGGTCTGTATGGGTCTCTGTGGGTCTCTGTCGGTCTGTATGGGTCTCTGTGGGTCTCTGTGGGTCTGTATGGGTCTCTGTGGGTCTCTGTGGGTCTGTATGGGTCTCTGTGGCTCTGTATGGGTCTGTATGGGTCTCTGTGGGTCTCTATGGGTCTGTATGGGTCTCTGTGGGTCTGTATGGGTCTCTGTGGGTCTCTGTAGGTCTGTATGGGTCTCTGTGTGTCTCTGTGGGTCTGTATGGGTCTCTGTGGGTCTGTATGGGTCTTTGTGGATCTCTGTAGGTCTGTATGGGTCTCTGTGGGTCTCTGTGGGTCTGTATGGGTCTCTGTGGGTCTGTATGGGTCTCTGTGGGTCTGTATGGGTCTCTGTGGGTCTGTATGGGTCTCTGTGTGTCTCTGTGGGTCTGTATGGGTCTCTGTGGGTCTGTATGGGTCTCTGTGGGTCTCTGTGGGTCTGTATGGGTCTCTGTCGGTCTCTGTGGGTCTCAGTGGGTGTGTATGGGTCTCTGTGGGTCTCTGTGGGTCTGTATGGGTCTCTGTGGGTCTGTGTGGTCTGTATGGGTCTCTGTGGGTCTGCATGGGTCTCTGTGGGTCTGTATGGGTGTCTGTGGGTCTGTATGGGTCTTTGTGGATCTCTGTAGGTCTGTATGGGTCTCTGTGGGTCTCTGTGGGTCTGTATGGGTCTCTGTGGGTCTGTATGGGTCTCTGTGGGTCTGTATGGGTCTCTGTGGGTGTGGGTCTCTGTGGGTCTGTATGGGTCTCTGTGGGTCTCTGTGGGTCTGTATGGGTCTCTGTGGGTCTCTGTAGGTCTGTATGGGTCTCTGTGGGTCTCTGTGGGTCTGTATGAGTCTCTGTGGGTCTGTATGGGTCTGTATGGGTCTCTGTGGGTCTCTGTGGGTCTGTATGGGTCTCTGTGGGTCTCTGTGGGTCTGTATGGGTCTCTGTGGGTCTCTGTGGGTCTGTATGGGTCTCTGTGGGTCTGTATGGGTCTCTGTGGGTCTGTATAGGTCTCTGTGGGTCTCTATGGGTCTCTGTGTGTCGCTGTGGGTCGGTATGGGTCTCTGTGGGTCTCTGTGGGTCTGTATGGGTCTCTTTGGGTCTCTGTGGGTCTCAGTGGGTCTGTATGGGCCTCTGTGGGTCTGTATGGGTCTCTATGGGTCTCTGTGGGTCTGTATGGGTCTCTGTGGGTCTCTGTGGGTCTGTATGGGTCTCTGTGGGTCTGTCTGGGTCTCTGTGGGTCTGTATGGGTCTCTGTGGGTCTCTGTGGGTCTGTATGGGTCTCTGTGGGTCTCTGTGGGTCTCAGTGGGTGTGTATGGGTCTCTGTGGGTCTCTGTGGGTCTGTATGGGTCTCTGTGGGTCTGTGTGGTCTGTATGGGTCTCTGTGGGTCTGTATGGGTCTCTGTGGGTCTGTATGGGTCTCTGTGGGTCTCTGTCGGTCTGTATGGGTCTCTGTGGGTCTCTGTGGGTCTGTATGGGTCTCTGTGGGTCTCTGTGGGTCTGTATGGGTCTCTGTGGGTCTGTATGGGTCTGTATGGGTCTCTGTGGGTCTCTATGGGTCTGTATGGGTCTCTGTGGGTCTGTATGGGTCTCTGTGGGTCTCTGTAGGTCTGTATGGGTCTCTGTGTGTCTCTGTGGGTCTGTATGGGTCTCTGTGGGTCTGTATGGGTCTTTGTGGATCTCTGTAGGTCTGTATGGGTCTCTGTGGGTCTCTGTGGGTCTGTATGGGTCTCTGTGGGTCTGTATGGGTCTCTGTGGGTCTGTATGGGTCTCTGTGGGTCTGTATGGGTCTCTGTGTGTCTCTGTGGGTCTGTATGGGTCTCTGTGGGTCTGAATGGGTTTCTATGGGTTTCTGTGGGTCTCTGTGGGTCTGTATGGGTCTTTGTGGGTCTCTGTAGGTCTGTATGGGTCTCTGTGGGTCTCTGTGGGTCTCTGTGGGTCTGAATGGGTTTCTATGGGTCTCTGTGGGTCTCTGTGGGTCTGTATGGGTCTCTGTGGGTGTGGGTCTCTGTGGGTCTGTATGGGTCTCTGTGGGTCTCTGTGGGTCTGTATGGGTCTCTGTGGGTCTCTGTAGGTCTATATGGGTCTCTGTGGGTCTCTGTGGGTCTGTATGGGTCTCTGTGGGTCTGTATGGGTCTCTGTGGGTCTGTATGGGTCTCTATGGGTCTCTGTGGGTCTCTGTGGGTCTGTATGGGTCTCTGTGGGTCTCTGTAGGTCTGTATGGGTCTCTGTAGGTCTGTATGGGTCTCTGTGGGTCTCTGTGGGTCTGTATGGGTCTCTGTGGGTCTCTGTGGGTCTGTATGGGTCTCTGTGGGTCTGTATGGGTCTCTGTGGGTCTGTATGGGTCTCTGTGGGTCTGTATGGGTCTCTGTGTGTCGCTGTGGGTCTGTATGGGTCTCTGTGGGTCTCTGTGGGTCTGTATGGGTCTCTGTGGGTCTCTGTGGGTCTCAGTGGGTCTGTATGGGCCTCTGTGGGTCTGTATGGGTCTCTGTGGGTCTCTGTAGGTCTGTATGGGTCTCTGTGGGTCTCTGTGGGTCTGTATGGGTCTCTGTGGGTCTGTATGGGTCTCTGTGGGTCTGTATGGGTCTCTATGGGTCTCTGTGGGTCTGTATGGGTCTCTGTGGGTCTCTGTGGGTCTGTATGGGTCTCTGTGGGTCTGTATGGGTCTCTATGCGTCTCTGTGGGTCTGTATGGGTCTCTGTGGGTCTGTATGGGTCTCTATGGGTCTCTGTGGGTCTGTATGGGTCTGTATGGGTCTCTGTGGGTCTGTATGGGTCTCTATGGGTCTCTGTGGGTCTGTATGGGTCTCTGTGGGTCTCTGTGGGGCTGTATGGGTCTCTGTGGGTCTCTGTGGGTCTCTGTGGGTCTGTATGGGTCTCTATGGGTCTCTGTGGGTCTGTATGGGTCTCTATGGGTCTCTGTGGGTCTGTATGGGTCTCTGTGGGTCTCTGTGGGTCTGTATGGGTCTCTGTGGGTCTGTATGGGTCTCTGTGGGTCTGTATGGGTCTCTGTGGGTCTCTGTGGGTCTGTATGGGTCTCTGTGGGTCTCTGTGGGTCTGTATGGGTCTCTGTGGGTCTCTGTGGGTCTGTATGGGTCTCTGTGGGTCTGTATGGGTCTGTATGGGTCTCTGTGGGTCTCTGTGGGTCTGTATGGGTCTCTGTGGGTCTGTATGGGTCTCTGTGGGTCTCTGTAGGTCTGTATGGGTCTCTGTGGGTCTCTGTGGGTCTGTATGGGTCTCTATGGGTCTGTATGGGTCTCTGTGGGTCTGTATGGGTCTTTGTGGATCTCTGTAGGTCTGTATGGGTCTCTGTGGGTCTCTGTGGGTCTGTATGGGTCTCTGTGGGTCTGTATGGGTCTCTGTGGGTCTGTATGGGTCTCTGTGGGTGTGGGTCTCTGTGGGTCTGTATGGGTCTCTGTGGGTCTCTGTGGGTCTGTATGGGTCTCTGTGGGTCTCTGTAGGTCTGTATGGGTCTCTGTGGGTCTCTGTGGGTCTGTATGGGTCTCTGTGGGTCTGTATGGGTCTGTATGGGTCTCTGTGGGTCTCTGTGGGTCTGTATGTGTCTCTGTGGGTCTGTATGGGTCTCTGTGGGTCTCTGTAGGTCTGTATGGGTCTCTGTGGGTCTCTGTGGGTCTGTATGGGTCTCTGTGGGTCTGTATGGGTCTCTGTGGGTCTTTATGGGTCTTTGTGGATCTCTGTAGGTCTGTATGGGTCTCTGTGGGTCTCTGTGGGTCTGTATGGGTCTCTGTGGGTCTGTATGGGTCTCTGTGGGTCTGTATGGGTCTCTGTGGGTGTGGGTCTCTGTGGGTCTGTATGGGTCTCTGTGGGTCTCTGTGGGTCTGTATGGGTCTCTGTGGGTCTCTGTAGGTGTGTATGGGTCTCTGTGGGTCTCTGTGGGTCTGTATGGGTCTCTGTGGGTCTGTATGGGTCTCTGTGGGTCTGTATGGGTCTCTATGGGTCTCTGTGGGTCTCTGTGGGTCTGTATGGGTCTCTGTGGGTCTCTGTGGGTCTGTATGGGTCTCTGTAGGTCTGTATGGGTCTCTGTGGGTCTCTGTGGGTCTGTATGGGTCTCTGTGGGTCTCTGTGGGTCTGTATGGGTCTCTGTGGGTCTGTATGGGTCTCTGTGGGTCTGTATGGGTCTCTGTGGGTCTGTATGGGTCTCTGTGTGTCGCTGTGGGTCTGTATGGGTCTCTGTGGGTCTCTGTGGGTCTGTATGGGTCTCTGTGGGTCTCTGTGGGTCTCAGTGGGTCTGTATGGGCCTCTGTGGGTCTGTATGGGTCTCTATGGGTCTCTGTGGGTCTGTATGGGTCTCTGTGGGTCTCTGTGGGTCTGTATGGGTCTCTGTGGGTCTGTATGGGTCTCTGTGGGTCTGTATGGGTCTCTGTGGGTCTCTGTGGGTCTGTATGGGTCTCTGTGGGTCTCTGTGGGTCTCAGTGGGTGTGTATGGGTCTCTGTGGGTCTCTGTGGGTCTGTATGGGTCTCTGTGGGTCTGTGTGGTCTGTATGGGTCTCTGTGGGTCTGTATGGGTCTCTGTGGGTCTGTATGGGTCTCTGTGGGTCTCTGTCGGTCTGTATGGGTCTCTGTGGGTCTCTGTGGGTCTGTATGGGTCTCTGTGGGTCTCTGTGGGTCTGTATGGGTCTCTGTGGCTCTGTATGGGTCTGTATGGGTCTCTGTGGGTCTCTATGGGTCTGTATGGGTCTCTGTGGGTCTGTATGGGTCTCTGTGGGTCTCTGTAGGTCTGTATGGGTCTCTGTGTGTCTCTGTGGGTCTGTATGGGTCTCTGTGGGTCTGTATGGGTCTTTGTGGATCTCTGTAGGTCTGTATGGGTCTCTGTGGGTCTCTGTGGGTCTGTATGGGTCTCTGTGGGTCTGTATGGGTCTCTGAGGGTCTGTATGGGTCTCTGTGGGTCTGTATGGGTCTCTGTGTGTCTCTGTGGGTCTGTATGGGTCTCTGTGGGTCTGTATGGGTCTCTGTGGGTCTCTGTGGGTCTGTATGGGTCTCTGTCGGTCTCTGTGGGTCTCAGTGGGTGTGTATGGGTCTCTGTGGGTCTCTGTGGGTCTGTATGGGTCTCTGTGGGTCTGTGTGGTCTGTATGGGTCTCTGTGGGTCTGCATGGGTCTCTGTGGGTCTGTATGGGTGTCTGTGGGTCTGTATGGGTCTTTGTGGATCTCTGTAGGTCTGTATGGGTCTCTGTGGGTCTCTGTGGGTCTGTATGGGTCTCTGTGGGTCTGTATGGGTCTCTGTGGGTCTGTATGGGTCTCTGTGGGTGTGGGTCTCTGTGGGTCTGTATGGGTCTCTGTGGGTCTCTGTGGGTCTGTATGGGTCTCTGTGGGTCTCTGTAGGTCTGTATGGGTCTCTGTGGGTCTCTGTGGGTCTGTATGAGTCTCTGTGGGTCTGTATGGGTCTGTATGGGTCTCTGTGGGTCTCTGTGGGTCTGTATGGGTCTCTGTGGGTCTCTGTGGGTCTGTATGGGTCTCTGTGGGTCTCTGTGGGTCTGTATGGGTCTCTGTGGGTCTGTATGGGTCTCTGTGGGTCTGTATAGGTCTCTGTGGGTCTCTATGGGTCTCTGTGTGTCGCTGTGGGTCGGTATGGGTCTCTGTGGGTCTCTGTGGGTCTGTATGGGTCTCTTTGGGTCTCTGTGGGTCTCAGTGGGTCTGTATGGGCCTCTGTGGGTCTGTATGGGTCTCTATGGGTCTCTGTGGGTCTGTATGGGTCTCTGTGGGTCTCTGTGGGTCTGTATGGGTCTCTGTGGGTCTGTCTGGGTCTCTGTGGGTCTGTATGGGTCTCTGTGGGTCTCTGTGGGTCTGTATGGGTCTCTGTGGGTCTCTGTGGGTCTCAGTGGGTGTGTATGGGTCTCTGTGGGTCTCTGTGGGTCTGTATGGGTCTCTGTGGGTCTGTGTGGTCTGTATGGGTCTCTGTGGGTCTGTATGGGTCTCTGTGGGTCTGTATGGGTCTCTGTGGGTCTCTGTCGGTCTGTATGGGTCTCTGTGGGTCTCTGTGGGTCTGTATGGGTCTCTGTGGGTCTCTGTGGGTCTGTATGGGTCTCTGTGGGTCTGTATGGGTCTGTATGGGTCTCTGTGGGTCTCTATGGGTCTGTATGGGTCTCTGTGGGTCTGTATGGGTCTCTGTGGGTCTCTGTAGGTCTGTATGGGTCTCTGTGTGTCTCTGTGGGTCTGTATGGGTCTCTGTGGGTCTGTATGGGTCTTTGTGGATCTCTGTAGGTCTGTATGGGTCTCTGTGGGTCTCTGTGGGTCTGTATGGGTCTCTGTGGGTCTGTATGGGTCTCTGTGGGTCTGTATGGGTCTCTGTGGGTCTGTATGGGTCTCTGTGTGTCTCTGTGGGTCTGTATGGGTCTCTGTGGGTCTGTATGGGTCTCTGTGGGTCTCTGTGGGTCTGTATGGGTCTCTGTCGGTCTCTGTGGGTCTCAGTGGGTGTGTATGGGTCTCTGTGGGTCTCTGTGGGTCTGTATGGGTCTCTGTGGGTCTGTGTGGTCTGTATGGGTCTCTGTGGGTCTGCATGGGTCTCTGTGGGTCTGTATGGGTGTCTGTGGGTCTGTATGGGTCTTTGTGGATCTCTGTAGGTCTGTATGGGTCTCTGTGGGTCTCTGTGGGTCTGTATGGGTCTCTGTGGGTCTGTATGGGTCTCTGTGGGTCTGTATGGGTCTCTGTGGGTGTGGGTCTCTGTGGGTCTGTATGGGTCTCTGTGGGTCTCTGTGGGTCTGTATGGGTCTCTGTGGGTCTCTGTAGGTCTGTATGGGTCTCTGTGGGTCTCTGTGGGTCTGTATGGGTCTCTGTGGGTCTGTATGGGTCTGTATGGGTCTCTGTGGGTCTCTGTGGGTCTGTATGGGTCTCTGTGGGTCTGTATGGGTCTCTGTGGGTCTCTGTAGGTCTGTATGGGTCTCTGTGGGTCTCTGTGGGTCTGTATGGGTCTCTGTGGGTCTGTATGGGTCTCTGTGGGTCTGTATGGGTCTTTGTGGATCTCTGTAGGTCTGTATGGGTCTCTATGGGTCTCTGTGGGTCTGTATGGGTCTCTGTGGGTCTGTATGGGTCTCTGTGGGTCTGTATGGGTCTCTGTGGGTGTGGGTCTCTGTGGGTCTGTATGGGTCTCTGTGGGTCTCTGTGGGTCTGTGTGGGTCTCTTTGCGTCTCTGTAGGTCTGTATGGGTCTCTGTGGGTCTCTGTGGGTCTGTATGGGTCTCTATGGGTCTGTATGGGTCTCTGTGGGTCTGTATGGGTCTCTATGGGTCTCTGTGGGTCTCTGTGGGTCTGTATGGGTCTCTGTGGGTCTCTGTGGGTCTGTATGGGTCTCTGTAGGTCTGTATGGGTCTCTGTGGGTCTCTGTGGGTCTGTATGGGTCTCTGTGGGTCTCTGTGGGTCTGTATGGGTCTCTGTGGGTCTGTATGGGTCTCTGTGGGTCTGTATGGGTCTCTGTGGGTCTGTATGGGTCTCTGTGTGTCGCTGTGGGTCTGTATGGGTCTCTGTGGGTCTCTGTGGGTCTGTATGGGTCTCTGTGGGTCTCTGTGGGTCTCAGTGGGTCTGTATGGGCCTCTGTGGGTCTCTGTGGGTCTCAGTGGGTCTGTATGGGTCTCTGTGGGTCTCTGTAGGTCTGTATGGGTCTCTGTGGGTCTCTGTGGGTCTGTATGGGTCTCTGTGGGTCTGTATGGGTCTCTGTGGGTCTGTATGGGTCTCTATGGGTCTCTGTGGGTCTGTATGGGTCTCTGTGGGTCTCTGTGGGTCTGTATGGGTCTCTGTGGGTCTGTATGGGTCTCTATGGGTCTCTGTGGGTCTGTATGGGTCTGTATGGGTCTCTGTGGGTCTGTATGGGTCTCTATGGGTCTCTGTGGGTCTGTATGGGTCTCTATGGGTCTCTGTGGGTCTGTATGGGTCTCTATGGGTCTCTGTGGGTCTGTATGGGTCTCTGTGGGTCTCTGTGGGTCTGTATGGGTCTCTGTGGGTCTCTGTGGGTCTCTGTGGGTCTGTATGGGTCTCTATGGGTCTCTGTGGGTCTGTATGGGTCTCTATGGGTCTCTGTGGGTCTGTATGGGTCTCTGTGGGTCTCTGTGGGTCTGTATGGGTCTCTGTGGGTCTGTATGGGTCTCTGTGGGTCTGTATGGGTCTCTGTGGGTCTCTGTGGGTCTGTATGGGTCTCTGTGGGTCTCTGTAGGTCTGTATGGGTCTCTGTGGGTCTCTGTGGGTCTGTATGGGTCTCTGTGGGTCTGTATGGGTCTCTGTGGGTCTCTGTGGGTCTGTATGGGTCTCTGTGGGTCTCTGTGGGTCTCAGTGGGTGTGTATGGGTCTCTGTGGGTCTGTGTGGTCTGTATGGGTCTCTGTGGGTCTGTATGGGTCTCTGTGGGTCTGTATGGGTCTCTGTGGTTCTCTGTGGGTCTGTATGGGTCTCTGTGGGTCTCTGTAGGTCTGTATGGGTCTCTGTGGGTCTCTGTGGGTCTGTATGGGTCTCTGTGGGTCTGTATGGGTCTGTATGGGTCTCTGTGGGTCTCTATGGGTCTGTATGGGTCTCTGTGGGTCTGTATGGGTCTCTGTGGGTCTCTGTGGGTCTGTATGGGTCTCTGTGGGTCTCTGTGGGTCTGTATGGGTCTCTGTGGGTCTGTATGGGTCTCTGTGGGTCTGTATGGGTCTTTGTGGATCTCTGTAGGTCTGTACGGGTCTCTGTGGGTCTCTGTGGGTCTGTATGGGTCTCTGTGGGTCTGTATGGGTCTCTGTGGGTCTGTATGGGTCTCTGTGGGTTTGTATGGGTCTCTGTGTGTCTCTGTGGGTCTGTATGGGTCTCTGTGGGTCTGTATGGGTCTCTGTGGGTCTGTATGGGTCTCTGTGGGTCTGTATGGGCCTCTGTGGGTCTGTATGGGTCTCTGTGGGTCTCTGTGGGTCTCAGTGGGTCTCTATGGGCCTCTGTGGGTCTGTATGGGTCTCTGTGGGTCTCAGTGGGTCTCTATGGGTCTCTGTGGGTCTCTGTGGGTCTGTATGGGTCTCTGTAGGTCTGTATGGGTCTCTGTGGGTCTCTGTGGGTCTGTATGGGTCTCTGTGGGTCTCTGTAGGTCTGTATGCGTCTCTGTGGGTCTCTGTGGGTCTGTATGGGTCTCTGTGGGTCTGTATGGGTCTCTGTGGGTCTGTATGGGTCTCTATGGGTCTCTGTGGGTCTGTATGGGTCTCTGTGGGTCTGTATGGGTCTCTGTGGGTCTGTATGGGTCTCTGTGGGTCTCTGTGGGTCTGTATGGGTCTCTGTGGGTCTCTGTGGGTCTGTATGGGTCTCTGTGGGTCTGTATGGGTCTGTATGGGTCTCTGTGGGTCTGTATGGGTCTCTGTGGGTCTGTATGGGTCTCTGTGGGTCTCTGTGGGTCTCTGTGGGTCTGTATGGGTCTCTGTGGGTCTGTATGGGTCTGTATGGGTCTCTGTGTGTCGCTGTGGGTCTGTATGGGTCTCTGTGGGTCTCTGTGGGTCTGTATGGGTCTCTGTGGGTCTCTGTGGGTCTCTGTGGGTCTGTATGGGTCTCTGTGGGTCTCTGTGGGTCTCTGTGGGTCTCTGTGGGTCTGTATGGGTCTCTGTGGGTCTCTGTAGGTCTGTATGGGTCTCTGTGGGTCTCTGTGGGTCTGTATGGGTCTCTGTGGGTCTGTATGGGTCTCTGTGGGTCTGTATGGGTCTCTATGGGTCTCTGTGGGTCTGTATGGGTCTCTGTGGGTCTCTGTGGGTCTGTATGGGTCTCTGTGGGTCTGTATGGGTCTCTATGGGTCTCTGTGGGTCTGTATGGGTCTGTATGGGTCTCTGTGGGTCTGTATGGGTCTCTATGGGTCTCTGTGGGTCTGTATGGGTCTCTATGGGTCTCTGTGGGTCTGTATGGGTCTCTATGGGTCTCTGTGGGTCTGTATGGGTCTCTGTGGGTCTCTGTGGGTCTGTATGGGTCTCTGTGGGTCTCTGTGGGTCTCTGTGGGTCTGTATGGGTCTCTATGGGTCTCTGTGGGTCTGTATGGGTCTCTATGGGTCTCTGTGGGTCTGTATGGGTCTCTGTGGGTCTCTGTGGGTCTGTATGGGTCTCTGTGGGTCTGTATGGGTCTCTGTGGGTCTGTATGGGTCTCTGTGGGTCTCTGTGGGTCTGTATGGGTCTCTGTGGGTCTCTGTGGGTCTCAGTGGGTGTGTATGGGTCTCTGTGGGTCTGTGTGGTCTGTATGGGTCTCTGTGGGTCTGTATGGGTCTCTGTGGGTCTGTATGGGTCTCTGTGGGTCTCTGTGGGTCTGTATGGGTCTCTGTGGGTCTCTGTAGGTCTGTATGGGTCTCTGTGGGTCTCTGTGGGTCTGTATGGGTCTCTGTGGGTCTGTATGGGTCTGTATGGGTCTCTGTGGGTCTCTATGGGTCTGTATGGGTCTCTGTGGGTCTGTATGGGTCTCTGTGGGTCTCTGTGGGTCTGTATGGGTCTCTGTGGGTCTCTGTGGGTCTGTATGGGTCTCTGTGGGTCTGTATGGGTCTCTGTGGGTCTGTATGGGTCTTTGTGGATCTCTGTAGGTCTGTATGGGTCTCTGTGGGTCTCTGTGGGTCTGTATGGGTCTCTGTGGGTCTGTATGGGTCTCTGTGGGTCTGTATGGGTCTCTGTGGGTTTGTATGGGTCTCTGTGTGTCTCTGTGGGTCTGTATGGGTCTCTGTGGGTCTGTATGGGTCTCTGTGGGTCTGTATGGGTCTCTGTGGGTCTGTATGGTCCTCTGTGGGTCTCTGTGGGTCTCAGTGGGTCTCTATGGGCCTCTGTGGGTCTGTATGGGTCTCTGTGGGTCTCTGTGGGTCTGTATGGGTCTCTGTAGGTCTGTATGGGTCTCTGTGGGTCTCTGTGGGTCTGTATGGGTCTCTGTGGGTCTCTGTAGGTCTGTATGCGTCTCTGTGGGTCTCTGTGGGTCTGTATGGGTCTCTGTGGGTCTGTATGGGTCTCTGTGGGTCTGTATGGGTCTCTATGGGTCTCTGTGGGTCTGTATGGGTCTCTGTGGGTCTGTATGGGTCTCTGTGGGTCTCTGTGGGTCTGTATGGGTCTCTGTGGGTCTCTGTGGGTCTGTATGGGTCTCTGTGGGTCTCTGTAGGTCTGTATGGGTCTCTGTGGGTCTCTGTGGGTCTGTATGGGTCTCTGTGGGTCTGTATGGGTCTCTGTGGGTCTTTATGGGTCTTTGTGGATCTCTGTAGGTCTGTATGGGTCTCTGTGGGTCTCTGTGGGTCTGTATGGGTCTCTGTGGGTCTGTATGGGTCTCTGTGGGTCTGTATGGGTCTCTGTGGGTGTGGGTCTCTGTGGGTCTGTATGGGTCTCTGTGGGTCTCTGTGGGTCTGTATGGGTCTCTGTGGGTCTCTGTAGGTGTGTATGGGTCTCTGTGGGTCTCTGTGGGTCTGTATGGGTCTCTGTGGGTCTGTATGGGTCTCTGTGGGTCTGTATGGGTCTCTATGGGTCTCTGTGGGTCTCTGTGGGTCTGTATGGGTCTCTGTGGGTCTCTGTGGGTCTGTATGGGTCTCTGTAGGTCTGTATGGGTCTCTGTGGGTCTCTGTGGGTCTGTATGGGTCTCTGTGGGTCTCTGTGGGTCTGTATGGGTCTCTGTGGGTCTGTATGGGTCTCTGTGGGTCTGTATGGGTCTCTGTGGGTCTGTATGGGTCTCTGTGTGTCGCTGTGGGTCTGTATGGGTCTCTGTGGGTCTCTGTGGGTCTGTATGGGTCTCTGTGGGTCTCTGTGGGTCTCAGTGGGTCTGTATGGGCCTCTGTGGGTCTGTATGGGTCTCTGTGGGTTTCTGTAGGTCTGTATGGGTCTCTGTGGGTCTCTGTGGGTCTGTATGGGTCTCTGTGGGTCTGTATGGGTCTCTGTGGGTCTGTATGGGTCTCTGTGGGTCTGTATGGGTCTCTATGGGTCTCTGTGGGTTTGTATGGGTCTGTATGGGTCTCTGTGGGTCTGTATGGGTCTCTATGGGTCTCTGTGGGTCTGTATGGGTCTGTATGGGTCTCTGTGGGTCTGTATGGGTCTCTATGGGTCTCTGTGGGTCTGTATTGGTCTCTGTGGGTCTCTGTGGGTCTGTATGGGTCTCTGTGGGTCTCTGTGGGTCTGTATGGGTCTCTATGGGTCTCTGTGGGTCTGTATGGGTCTCTATGGGTCTCTGTGGGTCTGTATGGGTCTCTGTGGGTCTCTGTGGGTCTGTATGGGTCTCTGTGGGTCTGTATGGGTCTCTGTGGGTCTGTATGGGTCTCTGTGGGTCTCTGTGGGTCTGTATGGGTCTCTGTGGGTCTCTGTGGGTCTCAGTGGGTGTGTATGGGTCTCTGTGGGTCTCTGTGGGTCTGTATGGGTCTCTGTGGGTCTGTGTGGTCTGTATGGGTCTCTGTGGGTCTGTATGGGTCTCTGTGGGTCTGTATGGGTCTCTGTGGGTCTCTGTGGGTCTGTATGGGTCTCTGTGGGTCTCTGTGGGTCTGTATGGGTCTCTGTGGGTATCTGTGGGTCTGTATGGGTCTCTGTGGGTCTGTATGGGTCTGTATGGGTCTCTGTGGGTCTCTGTGGGTCTGTATGGGTCTCTGTGGGTCTGTATGGGTCTCTGTGGGTCTCTGTAGGTCTGCATGGGTCTCTGTGGGTCTCTGTGGGTCTGTATGGGTCTCTGTGTGTCTGTATGGGTCTCTGTGGGTCTGTATGGGTCTTTGTGGATCTCTGTAGGTCTGTATGGGTCTCTGTGGGTCTCTGTGGGTCTGTATGGGTCTCTGTGGGTCTGTATGGGTCTCTGTGGGTCTGTATGGGTCTCTGTGGGTGTGGGTCTCTGTGGGTCTGTATGGGTCTCTGTGGGTCTCTGTGGGTCTGTATGGGTTTCTGTGGGTCTCTGTAGGTCTGTATGGGTCTCTGTGGGTCTCTGTGGGTCTGTATGGGTCTCTGTGGGTCTGTATGGGTCTTTGTGGATCTCTGTAGGTCTGTATGGGTCTCTGTGGGTCTCTGTGGGTCTGTATGGGTCTCTGTGGGTCTCTGTGGGTCTGTATGCGTCTCTGTAGATCTGTATGGGTCTCTGTGGGTCTCTGTGGGTCTGTATGGGTCTCTGTGGGTCTCTGTGGGTCTGTATGGGTCTCTGTGGGTCTGTATGGGTCTCTGTGGGTCTGTATAGGTCTCTGTGGGTCTCTATGGGTCTCTGTGTGTCGCTGTGGGTCGGTATGGGTCTCTGTGGGTCTCTGTGGGTCTGTATGGGTCTCTGTGGGTCTCTGTGGGTCTCAGTGGGTCTGTATGGGCCTCTGTGGGTCTGTATGGGTCTCTATGGGTCTCTGTGGGTCTGTATGGGTCTCTGTGGGTCTCTGTGGGTCTGTATGGGTCTCTGTGGGTCTGTATGGGTCTCTGTGGGTCTGTATGGGTCTCTGTGGGTCTCTGTGGGTCTGTATGGGTCTCTGTGGGTCTCTGTGGGTCTCAGTGGGTGTGTATGGTTCTCTGTGGGTCTCTGTGGGTCTGTATGGGTCTCTGTGGGTCTGTGTGGTCTGTATGGGTCTCTGTGGGTCTGTATGGGTCTCTGTGGGTCTGTATGGGTCTCTGTGGGTCTCTGTCGGTCTGTATGGGTCTCTGTGGGTCTCTGTGGGTCTGTATGGGTCTCTGTGGGTCTCTGTGGGTCTGTATGGGTCTCTGTGGGTCTGTATGGGTCTGTATGGGTCTCTGTGGGTCTCTATGGGTCTGTATGGGTCTCTGTGGGTCTGTATGGGTCTCTGTGGGTCTCTGTAGGTCTGTATGGGTCTCTGTGTGTCTCTGTGGGTCTGTATGGGTCTCTGTGGGTCTGTATGGGTCTTTGTGGATCTCTGTAGGTCTGTATGGGTCTCTGTGGGTCTCTGTGGGTCTGTATGGGTCTCTGTGGCTCTGTATGGGTCTCTGTGGGTCTGTATGGGTCTCTGTGGGTCTGTATGGGTCTCTGTGTGTCTCTGTGGGTCTGTATGGGTCTCTGTGGGTCTGTATGGGTCTCTGTGGGTCTCTGTGGGTCTGTATGGGTCTCTGTCGGTCTCTGTGGGTCTCAGTGGGTGTGTATGGGTCTCTGTGGGTCTCTGTGGGTCTGTATGGGTCTCTGTGGGTCTGTGTGGTCTGTATGGGTCTCTGTGGGTCTGCATGGGTCTCTGTGGGTCTGTATGGGTGTCTGTGGGTCTGTATGGGTCTTTGTGGATCTCTGTAGGTCTGTATGGGTCTCTGTGGGTCTCTGTGGGTCTGTATGGGTCTCTGTGGGTCTGTATGGGTCTCTGTGGGTCTGTATGGGTCTCTGTGGGTGTGGGTCTCTGTGGGTCTGTATGGGTCTCTGTGGGTCTCTGTGGGTCTGTATGGGTCTCTGTGGGTCTCTGTAGGTCTGTATGGGTCTCTGTGGGTCTCTGTGGGTCTGTATGGGTCTCTGTGGGTCTGTATGGGTCTGTATGGGTCTCTGTGGGTCTCTGTGGGTCTGTATGGGTCTCTGTGGGTCTCTGTGGGTCTGTATGGGTCTCTGTGGGTCTCTGTGGGTCTGTATGGGTCTCTGTGGGTCTGTATGGGTCTCTGTGGGTCTGTATAGGTCTCTGTGGGTCTCTATGGGTCTCTGTGTGTCGCTGTGGGTCGGTATGGGTCTCTGTGGGTCTCTGTGGGTCTGTATGGGTCTCTTTGGGTCTCTGTGGGTCTCAGTGGGTCTGTATGGCCCTCTGTGGGTCTGTATGGGTCTCTATGGGTCTCTGTGGGTCTGTATGGGTCTCTGTGGGTCTCTGTGGGTCTGTATGGGTCTCTGTGGGTCTGTATGGGTCTCTGTGGGTCTGTATGGGTCTCTGTGGGTCTCTGTGGGTCTGTATGGGTCTCTGTGGGTCTCTGTGGGTCTCAGTGGGTGTGTATGGGTCTCTGTGGGTCTCTGTGGGTCTGTATGGGTCTCTGTGGGTCTGTGTGGTCTGTATGGGTCTCTGTGGGTCTGTATGGGTCTCTGTGGGTCTGTATGGGTCTCTGTGGGTCTCTGTGGGTCTGTATGGGTCTCTGTGGGTCTGTATGGGTCTGTATGGGTCTCTGTGGGTCTCTATGGGTCTGTATGGGTCTCTGTGGGTCTGTATGGGTCTCTGTGGGTCTCTGTAGGTCTGTATGGGTCTCTGTGTGTCTCTGTGGGTCTGTATGGGTCTCTGTGGGTCTGTATGGGTCTTTGTGGATCTCTGTAGGTCTGTATGGGTCTCTGTGGGTCTCTGTGGGTCTGTATGGGTCTCTGTGGGTCTGTATGGGTCTCTGTGGGTCTGTATGGGTCTCTGTGGGTCTGTATGGGTCTCTGTGTGTCTCTGTGGGTCTGTATGGGTCTCTGTGGGTCTGTATGGGTCTCTGTGGGTCTCTGTGGGTCTGTATGGGTCTCTGTCGGTCTCTGTGGGTCTCAGTGGGTGTGTATGGGTCTCTGTGGGTCTCTGTGGGTCTGTATGGGTCTCTGTGGGTCTGTGTGGTCTGTATGGGTCTCTGTGGGTCTGCATGGGTCTCTGTGGGTCTGTATGGGTGTCTGTGGGTCTGTATGGGTCTTTGTGGATCTCTGTAGGTCTGTATGGGTCTCTGTGGGTCTCTGTGGGTCTGTATGGGTCTCTGTGGGTCTGTATGGGTCTCTGTGGGTCTGTATGGGTCTCTGTGGGTGTGGGTCTCTGTGGGTCTGTATGGGTCTCTGTGGGTCTCTGTGGGTCTGTATGGGTCTCTGTGGGTCTCTGTAGGTCTGTATGGGTCTCTGTGGGTCTCTGTGGGTCTGTATGGGTCTCTGTGGGTCTGTATGGGTCTGTATGGGTCTCTGTGGGTCTCTGTGGGTCTGTATGGGTCTCTGTGGGTCTGTATGGGTCTCTGTGGGTCTCTGTAGGTCTGTATGGGTCTCTGTGGGTCTCTGTGGGTCTGTATGGGTCTCTGTGGGTCTGTATGGGTCTCTGTGGGTCTGTATGGGTCTTTGTGGATCTCTGTAGGTCTGTATGGGTCTCTATGGGTCTCTGTGGGTCTGTATGGGTCTCTGTGGGTCTGTATGGGTCTCTGTGGGTCTGTATGGGTCTCTGTGGGTGTGGGTCTCTGTGGGTCTGTATGGGTCTCTGTGGGTCTCTGTGGGTCTGTGTGGGTCTCTGTGCGTCTCTGTAGGTCTGTATGGGTCTCTGTGGGTCTCTGTGGGTCTGTATGGGTCTCTATGGGTCTGTATGGGTCTCTGTGGGTCTGTATGGGTCTCTATGGGTCTCTGTGGGTCTCTGTGGGTCTGTATGGGTCTCTGTGGGTCTCTGTGGGTCTGTATGGGTCTCTGTAGGTCTGTATGGGTCTCTGTGGGTCTCTGTGGGTCTGTATGGGTCTCTGTGGGTCTCTGTGGGTCTGTATGGGTCTCTGTGGGTCTGTATGGGTCTCTGTGGGTCTGTATGGGTCTCTGTGGGTCTGTATGGGTCTCTGTGTGTCGCTGTGGGTCTGTATGGGTCTCTGTGGGTCTCTGTGGGTCTCAGTGGGTCTGTATGGGCCTCTGTGGGTCTGTATGGGTCTCTGTGGGTCTCTGTAGGTCTGTATGGGTCTCTGTGGGTCTCTGTGGGTCTGTATGGGTCTCTGTGGGTCTGTATGGGTCTCTGTGGGTCTGTATGGGTCTCTATGGGTCTCTGTGGGTCTGTATGGGTCTCTGTGGGTCTCTGTGGGTCTGTATGGGTCTCTGTGGGTCTGTATGGGTCTCTATGGGTCTCTGTGGGTCTGTATGGGTCTGTATGGGTCTCTGTGGGTCTGTATGGGTCTCTATGGGTCTCTGTGGGTCTGTATGGGTCTCTATGGGTCTCTGTGGGTCTGTATGGGTCTCTATGGGTCTCTGTGGGTCTGTATGGGTCTCTGTGGGTCTCTGTGGGTCTGTATGGGTCTCTGTGGGTCTCTGTGGGTCTCTGTGGGTCTGTATGGGTCTCTATGGGTCTCTGTGGGTCTGTATGGGTCTCTATGGGTCTCTGTGGGTCTGTATGGGTCTCTGTGGGTCTCTGTGGGTCTGTATGGGTCTCTGTGGGTCTGTATGGGTCTCTGTGGGTCTGTATGGGTCTCTGTGGGTCTCTGTGGGTCTGTATGGGTCTCTGTGGGTCTCTGTAGGTCTGTATGGGTCTCTGTGGGTCTCTGTGGGTCTGTATGGGTCTCTGTGGGTCTGTATGGGTCTCTGTGGGTCTCTGTGGGTCTGTATGGGTCTCTGTGGGTCTCTGTGGGTCTCAGTGGGTGTGTATGGGTCTCTGTGGGTCTGTGTGGTCTGTATGGGTCTCTGTGGGTCTGTATGGGTCTCTGTGGGTCTGTATGGGTCTCTGTGGTTCTCTGTGGGTCTGTATGGGTCTCTGTGGGTCTCTGTAGGTCTGTATGGGTCTCTGTGGGTCTCTGTGGGTCTGTATGGGTCTCTGTGGGTCTGTATGGGTCTGTATGGGTCTCTGTGGGTCTCTATGGGTCTGTATGGGTCTCTGTGGGTCTCTGTGGGTCTGTATGGGTCTCTGTGGGTCTGTATGGGTCTCTGTGGGTCTGTATGGGTCTTTGTGGATCTCTGTAGGTCTGTACGGGTCTCTGTGGGTCTCTGTGGGTCTGTATGGGTCTCTGTGGGTCTGTATGGGTCTCTGTGGGTCTGTATGGGTCTCTGTGGGTTTGTATGGGTCTCTGTGTGTCTCTGTGGGTCTGTATGGGTCTCTGTGGGTCTGTATGGGTCTCTGTGGGTCTGTATGGGTCTCTGTGGGTCTGTATGGGCCTCTGTGGGTCTGTATGGGTCTCTGTGGGTCTCTGTGGGTCTCAGTGGGTCTCTATGGGCCTCTGTGGGTCTGTATGGGTCTCTGTGGGTCTGTATGGGCCTCTGTGGGTCTGTATGGGTCTCTGTGGGTCTCTGTGGGTCTCAGTGGGTCTCTATGGGCCTCTGTGGGTCTGTATGGGTCTCTGTGGGTCTCAGTGGGTCTCTATGGGTCTCTGTGGGTCTCTGTGGGTCTGTATGGGTCTCTGTAGGTCTGTATGGGTCTCTGTGGGTCTCTGTGGGTCTGTATGGGTCTCTGTGGGTCTCTGTAGGTCTGTATGCGTCTCTGTGGGTCTCTGTGGGTCTGTATGGGTCTCTGTGGGTCTGTATGGGTCTCTGTGGGTCTGTATGGGTCTCTATGGGTCTCTGTGGGTCTGTATGGGTCTCTGTGGGTCTGTATGGGTCTCTGTGGGTCTGTATGGGTCTCTGTGGGTCTCTGTGGGTCTGTATGGGTCTCTGTGGGTCTCTGTGGGTCTGTATGGGTCTCTGTGGGTCTGTATGGGTCTGTATGGGTCTCTGTGGGTCTGTATGGGTCTCTGTGGGTCTGTATGGGTCTCTGTGGGTCTCTGTGGGTCTCTGTGGGTCTGTATGGGTCTCTGTGGGTCTGTATGGGTCTGTATGGGTCTCTGTGTGTCGCTGTGGGTCTGTATGGGTCTCTGTGGGTCTCTGTGGGTCTGTATGGGTCTCTGTGGGTCTCTGTGGGTCTCTGTGGGTCTGTATGGGTCTCTGTGGGTCTCTGTGGGTCTCTGTGGGTCTCTGTGGGTCTGTATGGGTCTCTGTGGGTCTCTGTAGGTCTGTATGGATCTCTGTGGGTCTCTGTGGGTCTGTATGGGTCTCTGTGGGTCTGTATGGGTCTCTGTGGGTCTGTATGGGTCTCTATGGGTCTCTGTGGGTCTGTATGGGTCTCTGTGGGTCTCTGTGGGTCTGTATGGGTCTCTGTGGGTCTGTATGGGTCTCTATGGGTCTCTGTGGGTCTGTATGGGTCTGTATGGGTCTCTGTGGGTCTGTATGGGTCTCTATGGGTCTCTGTGGGTCTGTATGGGTCTCTATGGGTCTCTGTGGGTCTGTATGGGTCTCTATGGGTCTCTGTGGGTCTGTATGGGTCTCTGTGGGTCTCTGTGGGTCTGTATGGGTCTCTGTGGGTCTCTGTGGGTCTCTGTGGGTCTGTATGGGTCTCTATGGGTCTCTGTGGGTCTGTATGGGTCTCTATGGGTCTCTGTGGGTCTGTATGGGTCTCTGTGGGTCTCTGTGGGTCTGTATGGGTCTCTGTGGGTCTGTATGGGTCTCTGTGGGTCTGTATGGGTCTCTGTGGGTCTCTGTGGGTCTGTATGGGTCTCTGTGGGTCTCTGTGGGTCTCAGTGGGTGTGTATGGGTCTCTGTGGGTCTGTGTGGTCTGTATGGGTCTCTGTGGGTCTGTATGGGTCTCTGTGGGTCTGTATGGGTCTCTGTGGGTCTCTGTGGGTCTGTATGGGTCTCTGTGGGTCTCTGTAGGTCTGTATGGGTCTCTGTGGGTCTCTGTGGGTCTGTATGGGTCTCTGTGGGTCTGTATGGGTCTGTATGGGTCTCTGTGGGTCTCTATGGGTCTGTATGGGTCTCTGTGGGTCTGTATGGGTCTCTGTGGGTCTCTGTGGGTCTGTATGGGTCTCTGTGGGTCTCTGTGGGTCTGTATGGGTCTCTGTGGGTCTGTATGGGTCTCTGTGGGTCTGTATGGGTCTTTGTGGATCTCTGTAGGTCTGTATGGGTCTCTGTGGGTCTCTGTGGGTCTGTATGGGTCTCTGTGGGTCTGTATGGGTCTCTGTGGGTCTGTATGGGTCTCTGTGGGTTTGTATGGGTCTCTGTGTGTCTCTGTGGGTCTGTATGGGTCTCTGTGGGTCTGTATGGGTCTCTGTGGGTCTGTATGGGTCTCTGTGGGTCTGTATGGGCCTCTGTGGGTCTCTGTGGGTCTCAGTGGGTCTCTATGGGCCTCTGTGGGTCTGTATGGGTCTCTGTGGGTCTCTGTGGGTCTGTATGGGTCTCTGTAGGTCTGTATGGGTCTCTGTGGGTCTCTGTGGGTCTGTATGGGTCTCTGTGGGTCTCTGTAGGTCTGTATGCGTCTCTGTGGGTCTCTGTGGGTCTGTATGGGTCTCTGTGGGTCTGTATGGGTCTCTGTGGGTCTGTATGGGTCTCTATGGGTCTCTGTGGGTCTGTATGGGTCTCTGTGGGTCTGTATGGGTCTCTGTGGGTCTCTGTGGGTCTGTATGGGTCTCTGTGGGTCTCTGTGGGTCTGTATGGGTCTCTGTGGGTCTCTGTAGGTCTGTATGGGTCTCTGTGGGTCTCTGTGGGTCTGTATGGGTCTCTGTGGGTCTGTATGGGTCTCTGTGGGTCTTTATGGGTCTTTGTGGATCTCTGTAGGTCTGTATGGGTCTCTGTGGGTCTCTGTGGGTCTGTATGGGTCTCTGTGGGTCTGTATGGGTCTCTGTGGGTCTGTATGGGTCTCTGTGGGTGTGGGTCTCTGTGGGTCTGTATGGGTCTCTGTGGGTCTCTGTGGGTCTGTATGGGTCTCTGTGGGTCTCTGTAGGTGTGTATGGGTCTCTGTGGGTCTCTGTGGGTCTGTATGGGTCTCTGTGGGTCTGTATGGGTCTCTGTGGGTCTGTATGGGTCTCTATGGGTCTCTGTGGGTCTCTGTGGGTCTGTATGGGTCTCTGTGGGTCTCTGTGGGTCTGTATGGGTCTCTGTAGGTCTGTATGGGTCTCTGTGGGTCTCTGTGGGTCTGTATGGGTCTCTGTGGGTCTCTGTGGGTCTGTATGGGTCTCTGTGGGTCTGTATGGGTCTCTGTGGGTCTGTATGGGTCTCTGTGGGTCTGTATGGGTCTCTGTGTGTCGCTGTGGGTCTGTATGGGTCTCTGTGGGTCTCTGTGGGTCTGTATGGGTCTCTGTGGGTCTCTGTGGGTCTCAGTGGGTCTGTATGGGCCTCTGTGGGTCTGTATGGGTCTCTGTGGGTTTCTGTAGGTCTGTATGGGTCTCTGTGGGTCTCTGTGGGTCTGTATGGGTCTCTGTGGGTCTGTATGGGTCTCTGTGGGTCTGTATGGGTCTCTGTGGGTCTGTATGGGTCTCTATGGGTCTCTGTGGGTTTGTATGGGTCTGTATGGGTCTCTGTGGGTCTGTATGGGTCTCTATGGGTCTCTGTGGGTCTGTATGGGTCTGTATGGGTCTCTGTGGGTCTGTATGGGTCTCTATGGGTCTCTGTGGGTCTGTATTGGTCTCTGTGGGTCTCTGTGGGTCTGTATGCGTCTCTGTGGGTCTCTGTGGGTCTGTATGGGTCTCTATGGGTCTCTGTGGGTCTGTATGGGTCTCTATGGGTCTCTGTGGGTCTGTATGGGTCTCTGTGGGTCTCTGTGGGTCTGTATGGGTCTCTGTGGGTCTGTATGGGTCTCTGTGGGTCTGTATGGGTCTCTGTGGGTCTCTGTGGGTCTGTATGGGTCTCTGTGGGTCTCTGTGGGTCTCAGTGGGTGTGTATGGGTCTCTGTGGGTCTCTGTGGGTCTGTATGGGTCTCTGTGGGTCTGTGTGGTCTGTATGGGTCTCTGTGGGTCTGTATGGGTCTCTGTGGGTCTGTATGGGTCTCTGTGGGTCTCTGTGGGTCTGTATGGGTCTCTGTGGGTCTCTGTGGGTCTGTATAGGTCTCTGTGGGTCTCTGTGGGTCTGTATGGGTCTCTGTGGGTCTGTATGGGTCTGTATGGGTCTCTGTGGGTCTCTGTGGGTCTGTATGGGTCTCTGTGGGTCTGTATGGGTCTCTGTGGGTCTCTGTAGGTCTGCATGGGTCTCTGTGGGTCTCTGTGGGTCTGTATGGGTCTCTGTGTGTCTGTATGGGTCTCTGTGGGTCTGTATGGGTCTTTGTGGATCTCTGTAGGTCTGTATGGGTCTCTGTGGGTCTCTGTGGGTCTGTATGGGTCTCTGTGGGTCTGTATGGGTCTCTGTGGGTCTGTATGGGTCTCTGTGGGTGTGGGTCTCTGTGGGTCTGTATGGGTCTCTGTGGGTCTCTGTGGGTCTGTATGGGTTTCTGTGGGTCTCTGTAGGTCTGTATGGGTCTCTGTGGGTCTCTGTGGGTCTGTATGGGTCTCTGTGGGTCTGTATGGGTCTTTGTGGATCTCTGTAGGTCTGTATGGGTCTCTGTGGGTCTCTGTGGGTCTGTATGGGTCTCTGTGGGTCTCTGTGGGTCTGTATGCGTCTCTGTAGATCTGTATGGGTCTCTGTGGGTCTCTGTGGGTCTGTATGGGTCTCTGTGGGTCTCTGTGGGTCTGTATGGGTCTCTGTGGGTCTGTATGGGTCTCTGTGGGTCTGTATAGGTCTCTGTGGGTCTCTATGGGTCTCTGTGTGTCGCTGTGGGTCGGTATGGGTCTCTGTGGGTCTCTGTGGGTCTGTATGGGTCTCTGTGGGTCTCTGTGGGTCTCAGTGGGTCTGTATGGGCCTCTGTGGGTCTGTATGGGTCTCTATGGGTCTCTGTGGGTCTGTATGGGTCTCTGTGGGTCTCTGTGGGTCTGTATGGGTCTCTGTGGGTCTGTATGGGTCTCTGTGGGTCTGTATGGGTCTCTGTGGGTCTCTGTGGGTCTGTATGGGTCTCTGTGGGTCTCTGTGGGTCTCAGTGGGTGTGTATGGGTCTCTGTGGGTCTCTGTGGGTCTGTATGGGTATCTGTGGGTCTGTGTGGTCTGTATGGGTCTCTGTGGGTCTGTATGGGTCTCTGTGGGTCTGTATGGGTCTCTGTGGGTCTCTGTCGGTCTGTATGGGTCTCTGTGGGTCTCTGTGGGTCTGTATGGGTCTCTGTGGGTCTCTGTGGGTCTGTATGGGTCTCTGTGGGTCTGTATGGGTCTGTATGGGTCTCTGTGGGTCTCTATGGGTCTGTATGGGTCTCTGTGGGTCTGTATGGGTCTCTGTGGGTCTCTGTAGGTCTGTATGGGTCTCTGTGTGTCTCTGTGGGTCTGTATGGGTCTCTGTGGGTCTGTATGGGTCTTTGTGGATCTCTGTAGGTCTGTATGGGTCTCTGTGGGTCTCTGTGGGTCTGTATGGGTCTCTGTGGGTCTGTATGGGTCTCTGTGGGTCTGTATGGGTCTCTGTGGGTCTGTATGGGTCTCTGTGTGTCTCTGTGGGTCTGTATGGGTCTCTGTGGGTCTGTATGGGTCTCTGTGGGTCTCTGTGGGTCTGTATGGGTCTCTGTCGGTCTCTGTGGGTCTCAGTGGGTGTGTATGGGTCTCTGTGGGTTTCTGTGGGTCTGTATGGGTCTCTGTGGGTCTGTGTGGTCTGTATGGGTCTCTGTGGGTCTGCATGGGTCTCTGTGGGTCTGTATGGGTGTCTGTGGGTCTGTATGGGTCTTTGTGGATCTCTGTAGGTCTGTATGGGTCTCTGTGGGTCTCTGTGGGTCTGTATGGGTCTCTGTGGGTCTGTATGGGTCTCTGTGGGTCTGTATGGGTCTCTGTGGGTGTGGGTCTCTGTGGGTCTGTATGGGTCTCTGTGGGTCTCTGTGGGTCTGTATGGGTCTCTGTGGGTCTCTGTAGGTCTGTATGGGTCTCTGTGGGTCTCTGTGGGTCTGTATGGGTCTCTGTGGGTCTGTATGGGTCTGTATGGGTCTCTGTGGGTCTCTGTGGGTCTGTATGGGTCTCTGTGGGTCTCTGTGGGTCTGTATGGGTCTCTGTGGGTCTCTGTGGGTCTGTATGGGTCTCTGTGGGTCTGTATGGGTCTCTGTGGGTCTGTATAGGTCTCTGTGGGTCTCTATGGGTCTCTGTGTGTCGCTGTGGGTCGGTATGGGTCTCTGTGGGTCTCTGTGGGTCTGTATGGGTCTCTTTGGGTCTCTGTGGGTCTCAGTGGGTCTGTATGGGCCTCTGTGGGTCTGTATGGGTCTCTATGGGTCTCTGTGGGTCTGTATGGGTCTCTGTGGGTCTCTGTGGGTCTGTATGGGTCTCTGTGGGTCTGTATGGGTCTCTGTGGGTCTGTATGGGTCTCTGTGGCTCTCTGTGGGTCTGTATGGGTCTCTGTGGGTCTCTGTGGGTCTCAGTGGGTGTGTATGGGTCTCTGTGGGTCTCTGTGGGTCTGTATGGGTCTCTGTGGGTCTGTGTGGTCTGTATGGGTCTCTGTGGGTCTGTATGGGTCTCTGTGGGTCTGTATGGGTCTCTGTGGGTCTCTGTCGGTCTGTATGGGTCTCTGTGGGTCTCTGTGGGTCTGTATGGGTCTCTGTGGGTCTCTGTGGGTCTGTATGGGTCTCTGTGGGTCTGTATGGGTCTGTATGGGTCTCTGTGGGTCTCTATGGGTCTGTATGGGTCTCTGTGGGTCTGTATGGGTCTCTGTGGGTCTCTGTAGGTCTGTATGGGTCTCTGTGTGTCTCTGTGGGTCTGTATGGGTCTCTGTGGGTCTGTATGGGTCTTTGTGGATCTCTGTAGGTCTGTATGGGTCTCTGTGGGTCTCTGTGGGTCTGTATGGGTCTCTGTGGGTCTGTATGGGTCTCTGTGGGTCTGTATGGGTCTCTGTGGGTCTGTATGGGTCTCTGTGTGTCTCTGTGGGTCTGTATGGGTCTCTGTGGGTCTGTATGGGTCTCTGTGGGTCTCTGTGGGTCTGTATGGGTCTCTGTCGGTCTCTGTGGGTCTCAGTGGGTGTGTATGGGTCTCTGTGGGTCTCTGTGGGTCTGTATGGGTCTCTGTGGGTCTGTGTGGTCTGTATGGGTCTCTGTGGGTCTGCATGGGTCTCTGTGGGTCTGTATGGGTGTCTGTGGGTCTGTATGGGTCTTTGTGGATCTCTGTAGGTCTGTATGGGTCTCTGTGGGTCTCTGTGGGTCTGTATGGGTCTCTGTGGGTCTGTATGGGTCTCTGTGGGTCTGTATGGGTCTCTGTGGGTGTGGGTCTCTGTGGGTCTGTATGGGTCTCTGTGGGTCTCTGTGGGTCTGTATGGGTCTCTGTGGGTCTCTGTAGGTCTGTATGGGTCTCTGTGGGTCTCTGTGGGTCTGTATGGGTCTCTGTGGGTCTGTATGGGTCTGTATGGGTCTCTGTGGGTCTCTGTGGGTCTGTATGGGTCTCTGTGGGTCTGTATGGGTCTCTGTGGGTCTCTGTAGGTCTGTATGGGTCTCTGTGGGTCTCTGTGGGTCTGTATGGGTCTCTGTGGGTCTGTATGGGTCTCTGTGGGTCTGTATGGGTCTTTGTGGATCTCTGTAGGTCTGTATGGGTCTCTATGGGTCTCTGTGGGTCTGTATGGGTCTCTGTGGGTCTGTATGGGTCTCTGTGGGTCTGTATGGGTCTCTGTGGGTGTGGGTCTCTGTGGGTCTGTATGGGTCTCTGTGGGTCTCTGTGGGTCTGTGTGGGTCTCTGTGCGTCTCTGTAGGTCTGTATGGGTCTCTGTGGGTCTCTGTGGGTCTGTATGGGTCTCTATGGGTCTGTATGGGTCTCTGTGGGTCTGTATGGGTCTCTATGGGTCTCTGTGGGTCTCTGTGGGTCTGTATGGGTCTCTGTGGGTCTCTGTGGGTCTGTATGGGTCTCTGTAGGTCTGTATGGGTCTCTGTGGGTCTCTGTGGGTCTGTATGGGTCTCTGTGGGTCTCTGTGGGTCTGTATGGGTCTCTGTGGGTCTGTATGGGTCTCTGTGGGTCTGTATGGGTCTCTGTGGGTCTGTATGGGTCTCTGTGTGTCGCTGTGGGTCTGTATGGGTCTCTGTGGGTCTCTGTGGGTCTCAGTGGGTCTGTATGGGCCTCTGTGGGTCTGTATGGGTCTCTGTGGGTCTCTGTAGGTCTGTATGGGTCTCTGTGGGTCTCTGTGGGTCTGTATGGGTCTCTGTGGGTCTGTATGGGTCTCTGTGGGTCTGTATGGGTCTCTATGGGTCTCTGTGGGTCTGTATGGGTCTCTGTGGGTCTCTGTGGGTCTGTATGGGTCTCTGTGGGTCTGTATGGGTCTCTATGGGTCTCTGTGGGTCTGTATGGGTCTGTATGGGTCTCTGTGGGTCTGTATGGGTCTCTATGGGTCTCTGTGGGTCTGTATGGGTCTCTATGGGTCTCTGTGGGTCTGTATGGGTCTCTATGGGTCTCTGTGGGTCTGTATGGGTCTCTGTGGGTCTCTGTGGGTCTGTATGGGTCTCTGTGGGTCTCTGTGGGTCTCTGTGGGTCTGTATGGGTCTCTATGGGTCTCTGTGGGTCTGTATGGGTCTCTATGGGTCTCTGTGGGTCTGTATGGGTCTCTGTGGGTCTCTGTGGGTCTGTATGGGTCTCTGTGGGTCTGTATGGGTCTCTGTGGGTCTGTATGGGTCTCTGTGGGTCTCTGTGGGTCTGTATGGGTCTCTGTGGGTCTCTGTAGGTCTGTATGGGTCTCTGTGGGTCTCTGTGGGTCTGTATGGGTCTCTGTGGGTCTGTATGGGTCTCTGTGGGTCTCTGTGGGTCTGTATGGGTCTCTGTGGGTCTCTGTGGGTCTCAGTGGGTGTGTATGGGTCTCTGTGGGTCTGTGTGGTCTGTATGGGTCTCTGTGGGTCTGTATGGGTCTCTGTGGGTCTGTATGGGTCTCTGTGGTTCTCTGTGGGTCTGTATGGGTCTCTGTGGGTCTCTGTAGGTCTGTATGGGTCTCTGTGGGTCTCTGTGGGTCTGTATGGGTCTCTGTGGGTCTGTATGGGTCTGTATGGGTCTCTGTGGGTCTCTATGGGTCTGTATGGGTCTCTGTGGGTCTGTATGGGTCTCTGTGGGTCTCTGTGGGTCTGTATGGGTCTCTGTGGGTCTCTGTGGGTCTGTATGGGTCTCTGTGGGTCTGTATGGGTCTCTGTGGGTCTGTATGGGTCTTTGTGGATCTCTGTAGGTCTGTACGGGTCTCTGTGGGTCTCTGTGGGTCTGTATGGGTCTCTGTGGGTCTGTATGGGTCTCTGTGGGTCTGTATGGGTCTCTGTGGGTTTGTATGGGTCTCTGTGTGTCTCTGTGGGTCTGTATGGGTCTCTGTGGGTCTGTATGGGTCTCTGTGGGTCTGTATGGGTCTCTGTGGGTCTGTATGGGCCTCTGTGGGTCTGTATGGGTCTCTGTGGGTCTCTGTGGGTCTCAGTGGGTCTCTATGGGCCTCTGTGGGTCTGTATGGGTCTCTGTGGGTCTGTATGGGCCTCTGTGGGTCTGTATGGGTCTCTGTGGGTCTCTGTGGGTCTCAGTGGGTCTCTATGGGCCTCTGTGGGTCTGTATGGGTCTCTATGGGTCTCTGTGGGTCTCTGTGGGTCTCTGTGGGTCTCAGTGGGTCTCTATGGGTCTCTGTGGGTCTCTGTGGGTCTGTATGGGTCTCTGTAGGTCTGTATGGGTCTCTGTGGGTCTCTGTGGGTCTGTATGGGTCTCTGTGGGTCTCTGTAGGTCTGTATGCGTCTCTGTGGGTCTCTGTGGGTCTGTATGGGTCTCTGTGGGTCTGTATGGGTCTCTGTGGGTCTGTATGGGTCTCTATGGGTCTCTGTGGGTCTGTATGGGTCTCTGTGGGTCTGTATGGGTCTCTGTGGGTCTCTGTGGGTCTGTATGGGTCTCTGTGGGTCTCTGTGGGTCTGTATGGGTCTCTGTGGGTCTCTGTGGGTCTGTATGGGTCTCTGTGGGTCTGTATGGGTCTGTATGGGTCTCTGTGGGTCTGTATGGGTCTCTGTGGGTCTGTATGGGTCTCTGTGGGTCTCTGTGGGTCTCTGTGGGTCTGTATGGGTCTCTGTGGGTCTGTATGGGTCTGTATGGGTCTCTGTGTGTCGCTGTGGGTCTGTATGGGTCTCTGTGGGTCTCTGTGGGTCTGTATGGGTCTCTGTGGGTCTCTGTGGGTCTCTGTGGGTCTGTATGGGTCTCTGTGGGTCTCTGTGGGTCTCTGTGGGTCTCTGTGGGTCTGTATGGGTCTCTGTGGGTCTCTGTAGGTCTGTATGGGTCTCTGTGGGTCTCTGTGGGTCTGTATGGGTCTCTGTGGGTCTGTATGGGTCTCTGTGGGTCTGTATGGGTCTCTATGGGTCTCTGTGGGTCTGTATGGGTCTCTGTGGGTCTCTGTGGGTCTGTATGGGTCTCTGTGGGTCTGTATGGGTCTCTATGGGTCTCTGTGGGTCTGTATGGGTCTGTATGGGTCTCTGTGGGTCTGTATGGGTCTCTATGGGTCTCTGTGGGTCTGTATGGGTCTCTATGGGTCTCTGTGGGTCTGTATGGGTCTCTATGGGTCTCTGTGGGTCTGTATGGGTCTCTGTGGGTCTCTGTGGGTCTGTATGGGTCTCTGTGGGTCTCTGTGGGTCTCTGTGGGTCTGTATGGGTCTCTATGGGTCTCTGTGGGTCTGTATGGGTCTCTATGGGTCTCTGTGGGTCTGTATGGGTCTCTGTGGGTCTCTGTGGGTCTGTATGGGTCTCTGTGGGTCTGTATGGGTCTCTGTGGGTCTGTATGGGTCTCTGTGGGTCTCTGTGGGTCTGTATGGGTCTCTGTGGGTCTCTGTGGGTCTCAGTGGGTGTGTATGGGTCTCTGTGGGTCTGTGTGGTCTGTATGGGTCTCTGTGGGTCTGTATGGGTCTCTGTGGGTCTGTATGGGTCTCTGTGGGTCTCTGTGGGTCTGTATGGGTCTCTGTGGGTCTCTGTAGGTCTGTATGGGTCTCTGTGGGTCTCTGTGGGTCTGTATGGGTCTCTGTGGGTCTGTATGGGTCTGTATGGGTCTCTGTGGGTCTCTATGGGTCTGTATGGGTCTCTGTGGGTCTGTATGGGTCTCTGTGGGTCTCTGTGGGTCTGTATGGGTCTCTGTGGGTCTCTGTGGGTCTGTATGGGTCTCTGTGGGTCTGTATGGGTCTCTGTGGGTCTGTATGGGTCTTTGTGGATCTCTGTAGGTCTGTATGGGTCTCTGTGGGTCTCTGTGGGTCTGTATGGGTCTCTGTGGGTCTGTATGGGTCTCTGTGGGTCTGTATGGGTCTCTGTGGGTTTGTATGGGTCTCTGTGTGTCTCTGTGGGTCTGTATGGGTCTCTGTGGGTCTGTATGGGTCTCTGTGGGTCTGTATGGGTCTCTGTGGGTCTGTATGGGCCTCTGTGGGTCTCTGTGGGTCTCAGTGGGTCTCTATGGGCCTCTGTGGGTCTGTATGGGTCTCTGTGGGTCTCTGTGGGTCTGTATGGGTCTCTGTAGGTCTGTATGGGTCTCTGTGGGTCTCTGTGGGTCTGTATGGGTCTCTGTGGGTCTCTGTAGGTCTGTATGCGTCTCTGTGGGTCTCTGTGGGTCTGTATGGGTCTCTGTGGGTCTGTATGGGTCTCTGTGGGTCTGTATGGGTCTCTATGGGTCTCTGTGGGTCTGTATGGGTCTCTGTGTGTCTGTATGGGTCTCTGTGGGTCTCTGTGGGTCTGTATGGGTCTCTGTGGGTCTCTGTGGGTCTGTATGGGTCTCTGTGGGTCTCTGTGGGTCTGTATGGGTCTCTGTGGGTCTGTATGGGTCTGTATGGGTCTCTGTGGGTCTCTGTGGGTCTGTATGGGTCTCTGTGGGTCTCTATGGGTCTCTATGGGTCTGTGTGAAGGGGCAAGTGCTGTTAGTAGTGAGTTGCAGCAGCAGTGTCCATGTACTACACACACCACACACAGACAAAGCTACCCCAGGTAGCCTCTAGCAGGGCTGTAGGGGCAAGTACTGTTAGTAGCGAGTAGCAGCAGTGTCTATGTACTACACACACCACACACAGACAAAGCTACCCCAGGTAGCCTCTAGCAGGGCTGTAGGGGCAAGTGCTGTTGGTAGCGAGTAGAAGCAGCAGTGTCTATGTACTACACACACCACACTCGGACAAAGCTCCCCCAGGTAGCCTCTAGCAGGGCTGTAGGGGCAAGTGCTGTTGGTAGCGAGTAGCAGCAGCACCCTATCTTTCACCACTTGCTTATAATATTATACTAAATCCTAAGTAATTATACTACCGTAATTAACTATTTCTAAATTAGTTCTCGTAAGCAAATATATTACCGTAATTAACTCTGTTGTGAATAGTCATCAATAATAAATATATTACCGTAATTAACTGTTGTGAAGAGTCATCAATAGTAAATATATTACCGTAATTAACTCTGTTGTGAAGAGTTATCAATAGTAAATATATTACCGTAATTAACTCTGTTGTGAAGAGTCATCAATAGTAAATATATTACCGTAATTAACTCTGTTGTCAATAGTTACCAATAGTAAATATATTACCGTAATTAACTCTGTTGTTAATAGTCACCAATAGTACATATATTACCGTAATTAACTCTGTTGTAAAGAGTCATCAATAGTAAATATATTACCGTAATTAACTCTGTTGTGAAGAGTTATCAATAGTAAATATATTACCGTAATTAACTCTGTTGTGAATCGTCATCAATAGTAAATATGTTACCGTAATTAACTATGTTGTGAATAGTTAACAATAGTAAATATATTACCGTAATTAACTCTGTTGTGAATAGTTATCAATAGTAAATATATTACCGTAATTAACTCTGCTGTGAAGAGTCATCAATAGTAAATATATTACCGTAATTAACTATGTTGTGAATCGTCATCAATAGTAAATATATTACCGTAATTAACTCTGTTGTGAATAGTCATCAATAGTAAATATATTACCGTAATTAACTCTGTTGTGAATAGTCATCAATAGTAAATATATTACCGTAATTAACTATGTTGTGATTAGTCATCAATAGTAAATATATTACCGTAATTAACTCTGTTGTGAAGAGTCATCAATAGTAAATATATTACCGTAATTAACTCTGTTGTGAAGTGTCATCAATAGTAAATATATTACCGTAATTAACTCTGTTGTGAAGAGTCATCAATAGTAAATATATTACCGTAATTAACTCTGTTGTGAAGAGTCATCAATAGTAAATATATTACCGTAATTAACTCTGTCTTGAAGAGTCATCAATAGTAAATATATTACCGTAATTAACTCTGTTGTGAAGAGTTATCAATAGTAAATATATTACCGTAATTAACTCTATTGTGAATAGTTATCAATAGTAAATATATTACCGTAATTAACTCTGCTGTGAAGAGTCATCAATAGTAAATATGTTACCGTAATTAACTATGTTGTGAATAGTTAACAATAGTAAATATATTACCGTAATTAACTCTGTTGTGAATAGTTATCAATAGTAAATATATTACCGTAATTAACTCTGCTGTGAAGAGTCATCAATAGTAAATATATTACCGTAATTAACTATGTTGTGAATCGTCATCAATAGTAAATATATTACCGTAATTAACTCTGTTGTGAATAGTCATCAATAGTAAATATATTACCGTAATTAACTCTGTTGTGAATAGTCATCAATAGTAAATATATTACCGTAATTAACTATGTTGTGATTAGTCATCAATAGTAAATATATTACCGTAATTAACTCTGTTGTGAAAGAGTCATCAATAGTAAATATATTACCGTAATTAACTCTGTTGTGAAGTGTCATCAATAGTAAATATATTACCGTTATTAACTCTGTTGTGAAGAGTCATCAATAGTAAATATATTACCGTAATTAACTCTGTTGTGAAGAGTTATCAATAGTAAATATATTACCGTAATTAACTCTATTGTGAAGAGTTATCAATAGTAAATATATTACCGTTATTAACTATGTTGTGAATTGTCATCAATAGTAAATATATTACCGTAATTAACTCTGTTGTGAATAGTCATCAATAGTAAATATATTACCGTAATTAACTCTGTTGTGAATAGTAATCAATAGTAAATATATTACCGTAATTAACTATGTTGTAAAGCAAACAATTAATTGCAGTAATATATTTGCTATTGATAAATACTTCACAACAGAGTTAATTACGGTAATATATTTACTATTGATGACTATTAACAACAGAGTTAATTACGGTAATATATTTACTATTGTTAACTATTTACAATAGAGTTAATTACGGTAATATATTTACTAATGATGACTCTTCACAACAGAGTTAATTACGGTAATATATTTACTATTGATGACTATTAACAACAGTTTTAATTTCGGTAATATATTTATTATTGATGACACTTCACAACAGAGTTAATTACGGTAATATATTTAATATTGATGACTATATCACAACAGAGTTAATTACGATAATATATTTACTATTGATGACTCTTCACAACAGAGTTAATTACGGTAATATATTTACTATTGATAACTATTCACAACAGAGTTAAGTACGGTAATATAGTAACTATTGATTATTATTCACAACAGAGTTAATTACGGTAATATATTTACTAGTGATTATTATTCACAACAGAGTTAATTACGGTAATATATTTACTATTGATAACTAGTCACAACAGAGTTAATTACGGTAATATATTTACTATTGATAACTCTTCACAACAGAGTTAATTACGGTAATATATTTACTATTGATGACTATTCACAACAGAGTTAATTACGGTAATATATTTACTATTTATAACTAATCACAACAGAGTTAATTACGGTAATATATTTAATATTGATAACGATTCACAACACAGTTAATTACGGTAATATATTTACTATTGTTAACTATTAACAACAGAGTTAATTACGGTAATATATTTACTATTGATGACTATTCACAGCAGAGTTAATTATGTTAATATATTTACTATTGATGACTCTTCACAACATAGTTAATTACGGTAATATATTTACTATTGATGATACTTCACAACAGAGTTAATTACAGTATTTACTACTGATGACTTTTCACAACAGAGTTAATTACGGTAATATATTTACTATTGTTAACTCTTCACAACAGAGTCAATTACGGTAACATATTCACTATTGATAACTACTCACAACAGAGTTAATTACGGTAATATATTTACTATTGATGACTCTTCACAACAGAGTTAATTACGGTAATATATTTACTATTGATGACTCTTCACAACAGAGTTAATTACGGTAATATATTTACTATTGATGACTTTTCACAACAGAGTTAATTACGGTAATATATTTACTATTGATGACACTTCACAACAGAGTTAATTACGGTAATATATTTACTATTGATGACTAATCACAACAGAGTTAATTACGGTAATATATTTACTATTGATGACTATTCACAACAGAGTTAATTACGGTAATATATTTACTATTGATGACACTTCACAACAGAGTTAATTACGGTAATATATTTACAATTGATGACTATTCACAACAGAGTTAATTACGGTAATTACGGTAATATATTTACTATTGATGACACTTCACAACAGAGTTAATTACAGTAATATATTTACTATTGATGACTCTTTACAACAGAGGTAATTACGGTAATATATTTACTATTGATGACTATTCACAACAGAGTTAATTACGGTGAAAAAATTACTATTGATGACTATTCACGACAGAGTTAATTACGGTGAAAAATTTACTATTGATGACTCTTCACAACAGAGTTAATTACGGTAATATATTTACTATTGATGACTGTTCACAGCAGAGGTAATTACGGTAATATATTTACTATTGATGACTCTTCACAACAGAGTTAATTACGGTAATATATTCACTATTGATGACTATTCACAAAAGAGTTAATTACAGTAACATATTTACTATTGATGACTCTTCACAACATAGTTAATTACGGTAATATATTTACTATTGATGACTATTCACAACAGAGTTAATTACGGTAATATATTTAGTATTGATATCTATTAACAACAGAGTTAATTACGGTAATATATTTACTATTGGTAACTATTCACAACAGAGTTAATTACGGTAATATATTTACTATTGTTAACTACTCACAACAGAGTTAATTACGGTAATACATTTACTATTGATGAATGTTCACAACAGAGTTAATTACGGTAATATATTTACTATTGATGACTCTTCACAACAGAGTTAATTACGGTAATATATTTACAATTGATGACTATTCACGACAGAGTTAATTACGGTGAAAAATTTACTATTGATGATTCTTCACAACAGAGTTAATTACGGTAATATATTTACTATTGATGACTATTCACCACAGAGTTAATTACGGTAATATATTTACTATTGATGACTAGTCACAACAGAGTTAATTACGGTAATATATTTACTATTGATGACACTTCACAATAGAGTTTATTACGGTAATATATTTACTATTGATGACTAATCACAACTGAGTTAAATACGGTAATATATTTACTATTGATGACTCTTCACAACATAGTTAATTACGGTAATATATTTACTATTGATGACTATTCACAACAGAGTTAATTACGGTAATATATTTACTATTGGTAACTATTAACAACAGAGTTAATTACGGTAATATATTTACTATTGATGACACTTCACAACAGAGTTAATTACGGTAATATAATTACTATTGTTAACTCTTCACAACAGAGTTAATTACGGTAATATGTTTACTATTGATGACTACTCACAACAGAGTTAATTATGGTAATATATTTACTATTGATAACTAATCACAACAGAGTTAATTACGGTAATATATTTACTATTGATGACTCTTCACAACAGAGTTAATTACGGTAATATATTTACTATTGATGACTTTACAACAGAGTTAATTACGGTAATATATTTATTATTGATAACTCTTCACAACAGAGTTAATTACGGTAATATGTTTACTATTGATGACTATTCACAACAGAGTTAATTACGGTAATATATTTACTATTGATGACTATTCACAGCAGAGTTAATTACGGTAATATATTTACTATTGATGACTAATCACAACAGAGTTAATTACGGTAATATATTTACTATTGATGACTATTCACAACAGAGTTAATTACGGTAATATATTTACTATTGATGACTCTTCACAACAGAGTTAATTACGGTAATATATTTACTATTGTTAACTATTCACAACAGAGTTAATTACGGTAATATATTTACTATTGATGACTCTTCAGAACATAGTTAATTACGGTAATATATTTACTATTGTTAACTATTGACAGCAGAGTTAATTACGGTAATATGTTTACTATTGATTACTATTCACAACAGAGTTAATTACGGTAATATATTTACTATTGATGACTATTCACAACAGAGTTAATTACGGTAATATATTTACTATTGTTAACTAATCACAACAGAGTTAATTACGGTAATATATTTACTATTGATGACTATTCACAACAGTTAATTACGGTAATATATTTACTATTGATGACTATTCACAACACAGTTAATTACGGTAATATATTTACTATTGATGACTATTCACAACAGAGTTAATTACGGTAATATATTTACTATTGATGACACTTCACAACAGAGTTAATTACGGTAATATATTTACTATTGATGACTATTCACAACAGTTAATTACGGTAATATATTTACTATTGATGACTATTCACAACAGAGTTAATTACGGTAATATATTTACTATTGATGACTATTCACAACAAAGTTAATTACGGTAATATATTTACTATTGATAACTATTAACAACAGAGTTAATTACGGTAATATATTTACTATTGATTACTCTTCACAACAGAGTTTATTACGGTAATATATTTATTATTGATGACTAATCACACTACAGTTAATTACGGTAATATATTTACTATTGATGACACTTCACAACAGAGTTAATTACGGTAATATATTTACTATTGATGACTCTTCACAACAGAGTTAATTACGGTAATATATTTACTATTGTTGACTATACACAACAGAGTTAATTACGGTAATATATTTATTATTGATGACTATTCACAACACAGTTAATTACGGTAATATATTTACTATTGTTAACTATTAATAACAGAGTTAATTACGGTAATATATTTATTATTGATGACTATTCACAACAGAGTTAATTACGGTAAGATGTTTACTATTGATAACTATTCACAACAGAGTTAATTACGGTAATATATTTACTATTGTTAACTATTAACAACAGAGTTAATTACGGTAATATATTTACTATTGGTAACTCTTCACAACAGAGTTAATTACGGTAATATATTTACTATTGATGACTATTCACAAGAGAGTTAATTACGGTAATATATTTACTATTGATGACCATTCACAACAGAGTTAATTACGGAAATATATTTACTATTGATAACTACTCACAACAGAGTTAATTTACGGAAATATATTTATTATTGATGACTATTCACAACAGAGTTCATTACGGTAATATATTTATTATTGATGACTATTCACAACAGAGTTAATTACGGTAAAAAAATACTATTGATGACACTTCACAACAGAGTTAATTACGGTAACATATTTATTATTGGTAACTATTAACAACAGAGTTAATTACGGTAATATATTTACTATTGATGACACTTCACAACAGAGTTAATTACGGTAATATATTTACTATTGATGACTATTCACTACAGAGTTAATTACGGTAATATGTTTACTATTGTTAACTATTAACAACAGAGTTAATTACGGTAATATATTTACTATTGATGACTCTTCACTACAGAGTTAATTACGGTAATATATTTACTATTGGTAACTATTAACAACAGAGTTAATTACGGTAATATATTTACTATTGATGACACTTCACAACAGAGTTAATTACGGTAATATAATTACTATTGTTAACTCTTCACAACAGAGTTAATTACGGTAATATGTTTACTATTGATGACTACTCACAACAGAGTTAATTACGGTAATATATTTACTATTGATAACTATTCACAGCAGAGTTAATTACGGTAATATATTTACTATTGATGACTAATCACAACAGAGTTAATTACGGTAATATATTTACTATTGATGACTATTCACAACAGAGTTAATTACGGTAATATATTTACTATTGATGACTCTTCACAACAGAGTTAATTACGGTAATATATTTACTATTGTTAACTATTCACAACAGAGTTAATTACGGTAATATATTTACTATTGATGACTCTTCAGAACATAGTTAATTACGGTAATATATTTACTATTGATGACTATTGACAGCAGAGTTAATTACGGTGAAAAAATTACTATTGATGACTATTCACGACAGAGTTAATTACGGTGAAAAATTTACTATTGATGACTCTTCACAACAGAGTTAATTACGGTAATATATTTACTATTGATGACTGTTCACAGCAGAGGTAATTACGGTAATATATTTACTATTGATGACTCTTCACAACAGAGTTAATTACGGTAATATATTCACTATTGATGACTATTCACAAAAGAGTTAATTACAGTAACATATTTACTATTGATGACTCTTCACAACATAGTTAATTACGGTAATATATTTACTATTGATGACTATTCACAACAGAGTTAATTACGGTAATATATTTAGTATTGATATCTATTAACAACAGAGTTAATTACGGTAATATATTTACTATTGGTAACTATTCACAACAGAGTTAATTACGGTAATATATTTACTATTGTTAACTACTCACAACAGAGTTAATTACGGTAATACATTTACTATTGATGAATGTTCACAACAGAGTTAATTACGGTAATATATTTACTATTGATGACTCTTCACAACAGAGTTAATTACGGTAATATATTTACAATTGATGACTATTCACGACAGAGTTAATTACGGTGAAAAATTTACTATTGATGATTCTTCACAACAGAGTTAATTACGGTAATATATTTACTATTGATGACTATTCACCACAGAGTTAATTACGGTAATATATTTACTATTGATGACTAGTCACAACAGAGTTAATTACGGTAATATATTTACTATTGATGACACTTCACAATAGAGTTTATTACGGTAATATATTTACTATTGATGACTAATCACAACTGAGTTAAATACGGTAATATATTTACTATTGATGACTCTTCACAACATAGTTAATTACGGTAATATATTTACTATTGATGACTATTCACAACAGAGTTAATTACGGTAATATATTTACTATTGGTAACTATTAACAACAGAGTTAATTACGGTAATATATTTACTATTGATGACACTTCACAACAGAGTTAATTACGGTAATATAATTACTATTGTTAACTCTTCACAACAGAGTTAATTACGGTAATATGTTTACTATTGATGACTACTCACAACAGAGTTAATTATGGTAATATATTTACTATTGATAACTAATCACAACAGAGTTAATTACGGTAATATATTTACTATTGATGACTCTTCACAACAGAGTTAATTACGGTAATATATTTACTATTGATGACTTTACAACAGAGTTAATTACGGTAATATATTTATTATTGATAACTCTTCACAACAGAGTTAATTACGGTAATATGTTTACTATTGATGACTATTCACAACAGAGTTAATTACGGTAATATATTTACTATTGATGACTATTCACAGCAGAGTTAATTACGGTAATATATTTACTATTGATGACTAATCACAACAGAGTTAATTACGGTAATATATTTACTATTGATGACTATTCACAACAGAGTTAATTACGGTAATATATTTACTATTGATGACTCTTCACAACAGAGTTAATTACGGTAATATATTTACTATTGTTAACTATTCACAACAGAGTTAATTACGGTAATATATTTACTATTGATGACTCTTCAGAACATAGTTAATTACGGTAATATATTTACTATTGTTAACTATTGACAGCAGAGTTAATTACGGTAATATGTTTACTATTGATTACTATTCACAACAGAGTTAATTACGGTAATATATTTACTATTGATGACTATTCACAACAGAGTTAATTACGGTAATATATTTACTATTGTTAACTAATCACAACAGAGTTAATTACGGTAATATATTTACTATTGATGACTATTCACAACAGTTAATTACGGTAATATATTTACTATTGATGACTATTCACAACACAGTTAATTACGGTAATATATTTACTATTGATGACTATTCACAACAGAGTTAATTACGGTAATATATTTACTATTGATGACACTTCACAACAGAGTTAATTACGGTAATATATTTACTATTGATGACTATTCACAACAGTTAATTACGGTAATATATTTACTATTGATGACTATTCACAACAGAGTTAATTACGGTAATATATTTACTATTGATGACTATTCACAACAAAGTTAATTACGGTAATATATTTACTATTGATAACTATTAACAACAGAGTTAATTACGGTAATATATTTACTATTGATTACTCTTCACAACAGAGTTAATTACGGTAATATATTTACTATTGATGACTCTTCACAACAGAGTTAATTACGGTAATATATTTACTATTGTTGACTATACACAACAGAGTTAATTACGGTAATATATTTACTATTGTTAACTATTAATAACAGAGTTAATTACGGTAATATATTTATTATTGATGACTATTCACAACAGAGTTAATTACGGTAAGATGTTTACTATTGATAACTATTCACAACAGAGTTAATTACGGTAATATATTTACTATTGTTAACTATTAACAACAGAGTTAATTACGGTAATATATTTACTATTGGTAACTCTTCACAACAGAGTTAATTACGGTAATATATTTACTATTGATGACTATTCACAAGAGAGTTAATTACGGTAATATATTTACTATTGATGACCATTCACAACAGAGTTAATTACGGAAATATATTTACTATTGATAACTACTCACAACAGAGTTAATTTACGGAAATATATTTATTATTGATGACTATTCACAACAGAGTTCATTACGGTAATATATTTATTATTGATGACTATTCACAACAGAGTTAATTACGGTAAAAAAATACTATTGATGACACTTCACAACAGAGTTAATTACGGTAACATATTTATTATTGGTAACTATTAACAACAGAGTTAATTACGGTAATATATTTACTATTGATGACACTTCACAACAGAGTTAATTACGGTAATATATTTACTATTGATGACTATTCACTACAGAGTTAATTACGGTAATATGTTTACTATTGTTAACTATTAACAACAGAGTTAATTACGGTAATATATTTACTATTGATGACTCTTCACTACAGAGTTAATTACGGTAATATATTTACTATTGGTAACTATTAACAACAGAGTTAATTACGGTAATATATTTACTATTGATGACACTTCACAACAGAGTTAATTACGGTAATATAATTACTATTGTTAACTCTTCACAACAGAGTTAATTACGGTAATATGTTTACTATTGATGACTACTCACAACAGAGTTAATTACGGTAATATATTTACTATTGATAACTATTCACAGCAGAGTTAATTACGGTAATATATTTACTATTGATGACTAATCACAACAGAGTTAATTACGGTAATATATTTACTATTGATGACTATTCACAACAGAGTTAATTACGGTAATATATTTACTATTGATGACTCTTCACAACAGAGTTAATTACGGTAATATATTTACTATTGTTAACTATTCACAACAGAGTTAATTACGGTAATATATTTACTATTGATGACTCTTCAGAACATAGTTAATTACGGTAATATATTTACTATTGTTAACTATTGACAGCAGAGTTAATTACGGTAATATGTTTACTATTGATTACTATTCACAACAGAGTTAATTACGGTAATATATTTACTATTGATGACTATTCACAACAGAGTTAATTACGGTAATATATTTACTATTGTTAACTAATCACAACAGAGTTAATTACGGTAATATATTTACTATTGATGACTATTCACAACAGTTAATTACGGTAATATATTTACTATTGATGACTATTCACAACACAGTTAATTACGGTAATATATTTACTATTGATGACTATTCACAACAGAGTTAATTACGGTAATATATTTACTATTGATGACACTTCACAACAGAGTTAATTACGGTAATATATTTACTATTGATGACTATTCACAACAGTTAATTACGGTAATATATTTACTATTGATGACTATTCACAACAGAGTTAATTACGGTAATATATTTACTATTGATGACTATTCACAACAAAGTTAATTACGGTAATATATTTACTATTGATAACTATTAACAACAGAGTTAATTACGGTAATATATTTACTATTGATTACTCTTCACAACAGAGTTTATTACGGTAATATATTTATTATTGATGACTATTCACACTACAGTTAATTACGGTAATATATTTACTATTGATGACACTTCACAACAGAGTTAATTACGGTAATATATTTACTATTGATGACTCTTCACAACAGAGTTAATTACGGTAATATATTTACTATTGTTGACTATACACAACAGAGTTAATTACGGTAATATATTTATTATTGATGACTATTCACAACACAGTTAATTACGGTAATATATTTACTATTGTTAACTATTAATAACAGAGTTAATTACGGTAATATATTTATTATTGATGACTATTCACAACAGAGTTAATTACGGTAAGATGTTTACTATTGATAACTATTCACAACAGAGTTAATTACGGTAATATATTTACTATTGTTAACTATTAACAACAGAGTTAATTACGGTAATATATTTACTATTGGTAACTCTTCACAACAGAGTTAATTACGGTAATATATTTACTATTGATGACTATTCACAAGAGAGTTAATTACGGTAATATATTTACTATTGATGACCATTCACAACAGAGTTAATTACGGAAATATATTTACTATTGATAACTACTCACAACAGAGTTAATTTACGGAAATATATTTATTATTGATGACTATTCACAACAGAGTTCATTACGGTAATATATTTATTATTGATGACTATTCACAACAGAGTTAATTACGGTAAAAAAAATACTATTGATGACACTTCACAACAGAGTTAATTACGGTAACATATTTATTATTGGTAACTATTAACAACAGAGTTAATTACGGTAATATATTTACTATTGATGACACTTCACAACAGAGTTAATTACGGTAATATTTTACTATTGATGACTATTCACTACAGAGTTAATTACGGTAATATGTTTACTATTGTTAACTATTAACAACAGAGTTAATTACGGTAATATATTTACTATTGATGACTCTTCACTACAGAGTTAATTACGGTAATATATTTACTATTGGTAACTATTAACAACAGAGTTAATTACGGTAATATATTTACTATTGATGACACTTCACAACAGAGTTAATTACGGTAATATAATTACTATTGTTAACTCTTCACAACAGAGTTAATTACGGTAATATGTTTACTATTGATGACTACTCACAACAGAGTTAATTACGGTAATATATTTACTATTGATAACTAATCACAACAGAGTTAATTACGGTAATATATTTACTATTGATGACTCTTCACAACAGAGTTAATTACGGTAATATATTTACTATTGATGACTCTTTACAACAGAGTTAATTACGGTAATATATTTACTATTGATAACTCTTCACAACAGAGTTAATTACGGTAATATGTTTACTATTGATGACTATTCACAACAGAGTTAATTACGGTAATATATTTACTATTGATGACTATTCACAGCAGAGTTAATTACGGTAATATATTTACTATTGATGACTAATCACAACAGAGTTAATTACGGTAATATATTTATTATTGATGACTATTCACAACAGAGTTAATTACGGTAATATATTTACTATTGATGACTCTTCACAACAGAGTTAATTACGGTAATATATTTACTATTGTTAACTATTCACAACAGAGTTAATTACGGTAATATATTTACTATTGATGACTCTTCAGAACATAGTTAATTACGGTAATATATTTACTATTGTTAACTATTGACAGCAGAGTTAATTACGGTAATATGTTTACTATTGATTACTATTCACAACAGAGTTAATTACGGTAATATATTTACTATTGATGACTATTCACAACAGAGTTAATTACGGTAATATATTTACTATTGTTAACTAATCACAACAGAGTTAATTACGGTAATATATTTACTATTGATGACTATTCACAACAGTTAATTACGGTAATATATTTACTATTGATGACTATTCACAACACAGTTAATTACGGTAATATATTTACTATTGATGACTATTCACAACAGAGTTAATTACGGTAATATATTTACTATTGATGACACTTCACAACAGAGTTAATTACGGTAATATATTTACTATTGATGACTATTCACAACAGTTAATTACGGTAATATATTTACTATTGATGACTATTCACAACAGAGTTAATTACGGTAATATATTTACTATTGATGACTATTCACAACAAAGTTAATTACGGTAATATATTTACTATTGATAACTATTAACAACAGAGTTAATTACGGTAATATATTTACTATTGATTACTCTTCACAACAGAGTTTATTACGGTAATATATTTATTATTGATGACTATTCACACTACAGTTAATTACGGTAATATATTTACTATTGATGACACTTCACAACAGAGTTAATTACGGTAATATATTTACTATTGATGACTCTTCACAACAGAGTTAATTACGGTAATATATTTACTATTGTTGACTATACACAACAGAGTTAATTACGGTAATATATTTATTATTGATGACTATTCACAACACAGTTAATTACGGTAATATATTTACTATTGTTAACTATTAATAACAGAGTTAATTACGGTAATATATTTATTATTGATGACTATTCACAACAGAGTTAATTACGGTAAGATGTTTACTATTGATAACTATTCACAACAGAGTTAATTACGGTAATATATTTACTATTGTTAACTATTAACAACAGAGTTAATTATGGTAATATATTTACTATTGGTAACTCTTCACAACAGAGTTAATTACGGTAATATATTTACTATTGATGACTATTCACAAGAGAGTTAATTACGGTAATATATTTACTATTGATGACTATTCACAACAGAGTTAATTACGGAAATATATTTACTATTGATAACTACTCACAACAGAGTTAATTACGGAAATATATTTATTATTGATGACTATTCACAACAGAGTTCATTACGGTAATATATTTATTATTGATGACTATTCACAACAGAGTTAATTACGGTAAAAAATTACTATTGATGACACTTCACAACAGAGTTAATTACGGTAACATATTTACTATTGGTAACTATTAACAACAGAGTTAATTACGGTAATATATTTACTATTGATGACACTTCACAACAGAGTTAATTACGGTAATATATTTACTATTGATGACTATTCACTACAGAGTTAATTACGGTAATATGTTTACTATTGTTAACTATTAACAACAGAGTTAATTACGGTAATATATTTACTATTGATGACTCTTCACTACAGAGTTAATTACGGTAATATATTTACTATTGGTAACTATTAACAACAGAGTTAATTACGGTAATATATTTACTATTGATGACACTTCACAACAGAGTTAATTACGGTAATATAATTACTATTGTTAACTCTTCACAACAGAGTTAATTACGGTAATATGTTTACTATTGATGACTACTCACAACAGAGTTAATTACGGTAATATATTTACTATTGATAACTAATCACAACAGAGTTAATTACGGTAATATATTTACTATTGATGACTCTTCACAACAGAGTTAATTACGGTAATATATTTACTATTGATGACTCTTTACAACAGAGTTAATTACGGTAATATATTTACTATTGATAACTCTTCACAACAGAGTTAATTACGGTAATATGTTTACTATTGATGACTATTCACAACAGAGTTAATTACGGTAATATATTTACTATTGATGACTATTCACAGCAGAGTTAATTACGGTAATATATTTACTATTGATGACTAATCACAACAGAGTTAATTACGGTAATATATTTACTATTGATGACTATTCACAACAGAGTTAATTACGGTAATATATTTACTATTGATGACTCTTCACAACAGAGTTAATTACGGTAATATATTTACTATTGTTAACTATTCACAACAGAGTTAATTACGGTAATATATTTACTATTGATGACTCTTCAGAACATAGTTAATTACGGTAATATATTTACTATTGTTAACTATTGACAGCAGAGTTAATTACGGTAATATGTTTACTATTGATTACTATTCACAACAGAGTTAATTACGGTAATATATTTACTATTGATGACTATTCACAACAGAGTTAATTACGGTAATATATTTACTATTGTTAACTAATCACAACAGAGTTAATTACGGTAATATATTTACTATTGATGACTATTCACAACAGTTAATTACGGTAATATATTTACTATTGATGACTATTCACAACACAGTTAATTACGGTAATATATTTACTATTGATGACTATTCACAACAGAGTTAATTACGGTAATATATTTACTATTGATGACACTTCACAACAGAGTTAATTACGGTAATATATTTACTATTGATGACTATTCACAACAGTTAATTACGGTAATATATTTACTATTGATGACTATTCACAACAGAGTTAATTACGGTAATATATTTACTATTGATGACTATTCAGAACAAAGTTAATTACGGTAATATATTTACTATTGATAACTATTAACAACAGAGTTAATTACGGTAATATATTTACTATTGATTACTCTTCACAACAGAGTTTATTACGGTAATATATTTATTATTGATGACTATTCACACTACAGTTAATTACGGTAATATATTTACTATTGATGACACTTCACAACAGAGTTAATTACGGTAATATATTTACTATTGATGACTCTTCACAACAGAGTTAATTACGGTAATATATTTACTATTGTTGACTATACACAACAGAGTTAATTACGGTAATATATTTATTATTGATGACTATTCACAACACAGTTAATTACGGTAATATATTTACTATTGTTAACTATTAATAACAGAGTTAATTACGGTAATATATTTATTATTGATGACTATTCACAACAGAGTTAATTACGGTAAGATGTTTACTATTGATAACTATTCACAACAGAGTTAATTACGGTAATATATTTACTATTGTTAACTATTAACAACAGAGTTAATTACGGTAATATATTTACTATTGGTAACTCTTCACAACAGAGTTAATTACGGTAATATATTTACTATTGATGACTATTCACAAGAGAGTTAATTACGGTAATATATTTACTATTGATGACTATTCACAACAGAGTTAATTACGGAAATATATTTACTATTGATAACTACTCACAACAGAGTTAATTACGGAAATATATTTATTATTGATGACTATTCACAACAGAGTTCATTACGGTAATATATTTATTATTGATGACTATTCACAACAGAGTTAATTACGGTAAAAAATTACTATTGATGACACTTCACAACAGAGTTAATTACGGTAACATATTTACTATTGGTAACTATTAACAACAGAGTTAATTACGGTAATATATTTACTACAGATGACTCTTTACAACAGAGTTAATTACGGTAATATATTTACTATTGATAACTCTTCACAACAGAGTTAATTACGGTAATATGTTTACTATTGATGACTATTCACAACAGAGTTAATTACGGTAATATATTTACTATTGATGACTATTCACAGCAGAGTTAATTACGGTAATATATTTACTATTGATGACTAATCACAACAGAGTTAATTACGGTAATATATTTACTATTGATGACTATTCACAACAGAGTTAATTACGGTAATATATTTACTATTGATGACTCTTCACAACAGAGTTAATTACGGTAATATATTTACTATTGTTAACTATTCACAACAGAGTTAATTACGGTAATATATTTACTATTGATGACTCTTCAGAACATAGTTAATTACGGTAATATATTTACTATTGTTAACTATTGACAGCAGAGTTAATTACGGTAATATGTTTACTATTGATTACTATTCACAACAGAGTTAATTACGGTAATATATTTACTATTGATGACTATTCACAACAGAGTTAATTACGGTAATATATTTACTATTGTTAACTAATCACAACAGAGTTAATTACGGTAATATATTTACTATTGATGACTATTCACAACAGTTAATTACGGTAATATATTTACTATTGATGACTATTCACAACACAGTTAATTACGGTAATATATTTACTATTGATGACTATTCACAACAGAGTTAATTACGGTAATATATTTACTATTGATGACACTTCACAACAGAGTTAATTACGGTAATATATTTACTATTGATGACTATTCACAACAGTTAATTACGGTAATATATTTACTATTGATGACTATTCACAACAGAGTTAATTACGGTAATATATTTACTATTGATGACTATTCAGAACAAAGTTAATTACGGTAATATATTTACTATTGATAACTATTAACAACAGAGTTAATTACGGTAATATATTTACTATTGATTACTCTTCACAACAGAGTTTATTACGGCAATATATTTATTATTGATGACTATTCACACTACAGTTAATTACGGTAATATATTTACTATTGATGACACTTCACAACAGAGTTAATTACGGTAATATATTTACTATTGATGACTCTTCACAACAGAGTTAATTACGGTAATATATTTACTATTGTTGACTATACACAACAGAGTTAATTACGGTAATATATTTATTATTGATGACTATTCACAACACAGTTAATTACGGTAATATATTTACTATTGTTAACTATTAATAACAGAGTTAATTACGGTAATATATTTATTATTGATGACTATTCACAACAGAGTTAATTACGGTAAGATGTTTACTATTGATAACTATTCACAACAGAGTTAATTACGGTAATATATTTACTATTGTTAACTATTAACAACAGAGTTAATTACGGTAATATATTTACTATTGGTAACTCTTCACAACAGAGTTAATTACGGTAATATATTTACTATTGATGACTATTCACAAGAGAGTTAATTACGGAAATATATTTACTATTGATGACTATTCACAACAGAGTTAATTACGGAAATATATTTACTATTGATAACTACTCACAACAGAGTTAATTACGGAAATATATTTATTATTGATGACTATTCACAACAGAGTTCATTACGGTAATATATTTATTATTGATGACTATTCACAACAGAGTTAATTACGGTAAAAAATTACAATTGATGACACTTCACAACAGAGTTAATTACGGTAACATATTTACTATTGGTAACTATTAACAACAGAGTTAATTACGGTAATATATTTACTATTGATGACACTTCACAACAGAGTTAATTACGGTAATATATTTGCTATTGATGACTATTCACTACAGAGTTAATTACGGTAATACGTTTACTATTGTTAACTATTAACAACAGAGTTAATTACGGTAATATATTTACTATTGATGACTCTTCACTACAGAGTTAATTACGGTAATATATTTACTATTGGTAACTATTGACAACAGAGTTAATTACGGTAATGTATTTACTATTGATGAATCTTCACAACAGAGTTAATTACGGTAATATATTTACTATTGATGAATCTTCACAACAGAGTTAATTACGGTAATATATTTACTATTTGTAACTATTAATAACAGAGTTAATTACGGTAATATATTTACTATTGATGACTATTCACAACAGAGTTAATTACGGTAATATATTTACTATTGATGACTATTCACAACAAAGTTAATTACGGTAATATATTTACTATTGATAACTATTAACAACAGAGTTAATTACGGTAATATATTTACTATTGATTACTCTTCACAACAGAGTTTATTACGGTAATATATTTATTATTGATGACTATTCACACTACAGTTAATTACGGTAATATATTTACTATTGATGACACTTCACAACAGAGTTAATTACGGTAACATATTTACTATTGATGACTCTTCACAACAGAGTTAATTACGGTAATATATTTACTATTGTTGACTATACACAACAGAGTTAATTACGGTAATATATTTATTATTGATGACTATTCACAACACAGTTAATTACGGTAATATATTTACTATTGTTAACTATTAATAACAGAGTTAATTACGGTAATATATTTATTATTGATGACTATTCACAACAGAGTTAATTACGGTAAGATGTTTACTATTGATAACTATTCACAACAGAGTTAATTACGGTAATATATTTACTATTGTTAACTATTAACAACAGAGTTAATTACGGTAATATATTTACTATTGGTAACTCTTCACAACAGAGTTAATTACGGTAATATATTTACTATTGATAACTATTCACAAGAGAGTTAATTACGGTAATATATTTACTATTGATGACTATTCACAACAGAGTTAATTACGGAAATATATTTACTATTGATAACTACTCACAACAGAGTTAATTACGGAAATATATTTATTATTGATGACTATTCACAACAGAGTTCATTACGGTAATATATTTATTATTGATGACTATTCACAACAGAGTTAATTACGGTAAAAAAATTACTATTGATGACACTTCACAACAGAGTTAATTACGGTAACATATTTACTATTGGTAACTATTAACAACAGAGTTAATTACGGTAATATATTTACTATTGATGACACTTCACAACAGAGTTAATTACGGTATTATATTTACTATTGATGACTATTCACTACAGAGTTAATTACGGTAATATGTTTACTATTGTTAACTATTAACAACAGAGTTAATTACGGTAATATATTTACTATTGATGACTCTTCACTACAGAGTTAATTACGGTAATATATTTACTATTGGTAACTATTGACAACAGAGTTAATTACGGTAATGTATTTACTATTGATGAATCTTCACAACAGAGTTAATTACGGTAATATATTTACTATTGATGAATCTTCACAACAGAGTTAATTACGGTAATATATTTACTATTTGTAACTATTAATAACAGAGTTAATTACGGTAATATATTTACTATTGATGACTATTCACAACAGAGTTAATTACGGTAATATATTTACTATTGATGACTATTCACAACAGAGTTAATTACGGTAATATATTTACTATTGATGACACTTCACAACAGAGTTAATTACGGTAATATATTTACTATTGATGACACTTCACAACAGAGTTAATTACGGTAATATATTTACTATTGATGACTAATCACAACACAGTTAATTACGGTAATTTATTTACTATTGATGACTATTCACAACAGAGTTAATTACGGTAATATATTTAGTATTGATGACTATTCACAACAGAGTTAATTACGGTAATATATTTACTATTGATGACTATTCACAACAGAGTTAATTACGGTAATATATTTACTATTGATGACTGTTCACGACAGAGTTAATTACGGTAATATATTTATTATTGATGACTATTCACACTACAGTTAATTACGGTAATATATTTACTATTGATGACACTTCACAACAGAGTGAATTACGGTAATATATTTACTATTGATGACACTTCACAACAGAGTTAATTACGGTAATATATTTACTATTGGTGACTATTCACAACAGAGTTAATTACGGTAATATATTTACTATTGGTGACTATTCACAACAGAGTTAATTACGGTAATATATTTACTATTGATGACTATTCACAACAGAGTTAATTACGGTAATATATTTACTATTGATGACTATTCACAACAGAGTTAATTACGGTAATATATTTACTATTGATAACTAATCACAACAGAGTTAATTACGGTAATATATTTACTATTGATGACTATTCACAACAGAGTTAATTACGGTAATATATTTACTACAGATGACTATTCACAACAGAGTTAATTACGGTAATATATTTACTATTGATAACTCTTCACAACAGAGTTAATTACGGTCATATATTTACTATTGATGACTATTCACAACAGAGTTAATTACGGTAATATATTTACTATTGATAACTAATCACAACAGAGTTAATTACGGTAATATATTTACTATTGATGACTATTCACAACAGAGTTAATTACGGTAATATATTTACTACAGATGACTATTCACAACAGAGTTAATTACGGTAATATATTTACTATTGATAACTCTTCACAACAGAGTTAATTACGGTAATATATTTACTATTGTTAACTATTCACAACAGAGTTAATTACGGTAATATATTTACTATTGATCACTCTTCACAACAGAGTTAATTACGGTAATATATTTACTATTGATGACTTTTCACAGCAGAGTTAATTACGGTAATATATTTACTATTCATAACTATTCACAACAGAGTTAATTACGGTAATATATTTACTATTGATGACACTTCACAACAGAGTTAATTACGGTAATATATTTACTATTGATGACTGTTTACGACAGAGTTAATTACGGTAATATATTTACTATTGATGACTATTCACAACAGAGTTAATTACGGTAACATATTTACTATTGATAACTAATCACAACAGAGTTAATTACGGTAATATATTTACTATTGATGACTATTCACAACAGAGTTAATTACGGTAATATATTTACTACAGATGACTATTCACAACAGAGTTAATTACGGTAATATATTTACTATTGATAACTCTTCACAACAGAGTTAATTACGGTAATATATTTACTATTGTTAACTATTCACAACAGAGTTAATTACGGTAATATATTTACTATTGATCACTCTTCACAACAGAGTTAATTACGGTAATATATTTACTCTTGATGACTTTTCACAGCAGAGTTAATTACGGAAATATATTTTCTATTCATAACTATTCACAACAGAGTTAATTACGGTAATATATTTACTATTGATGACACTTCACAACAGAGTTAATTACGGTAATATATTTACTATTGATGACTGTTCACGACAGAGTTAATTACGGTAATATGTTTACTATTGATGACTATTCGCAACAGAGTTAATTACGGTAATATATGTACTATTGATGACTATTCACAACAGAGTTAATTACGGTAATATATTTACTATTGATGACTGTTCACGACAGAGTTAATTACGGTAATATGTTTACTATTGATGACTATTCACAACAGAGTTAATTACGGTAATATATTTACTATTGATGACTATTCACAACATAGTTAATTACGGTAATATATTTACTATTGATGACTATTCACAACAGAGTTAATTACGGTAATATATTTACTACTGATAACTACTCACAACATAGTTAATTACGGTAATATATTTACGATTGATGACTATTCACGACAGAGTTAATTACGGTAATATATTTACTATGGATGACTATTCAGAACATAGTTAATTACGGTAATATATTTACTATTGGTAACTATTCACAACAGAGTTAATTACGGTAACATATTTACTATTGATAACTACTCACAACATAGTTAATTACGGTAATATATTTACTATTGATGACTATTCACAACAGAGTTAATTACGGTAATATATACACTATTGATAACTACTCACAACAGAGTTATTTACGGTAATATATTTACTATTGATGACTAGTCACAACAGAGTTAATTACGGTAATATATTTACTAGTGATAACTAATCACAACAGAGTTAATTACGGTAATATATTTACTATTGATGACACTTCACAACAGAGTTAATTACGGTAATATATTTACTATTGATGACTATTCACAACAGAGTTAATTACGGTAATATATTTACTATTGATGACACTTCACAACAGAGTTAATTACGGTAATATATTTACTATTGATGACTCTTCACAGCAGAGTTAATTACGGTAATATATTTACTATTGTTAACTATTAACAACAGAGTTAATTACGGTAATATATTTACTATTGATAACCCTTCACAACAGAGTTAATTACGGTAATATATTTACTATTGATGACTCTTCACAACAGAGTTAATTACGGTAATATATTTACTATTGATAACTCTTCACAAAAGAGTTAATTACGGTAATATATTTACTATTGATGACTCTTCACAACAGAGTTAATTACGGTAATATATTTACTATTGATGACTATACACAACAGAGTTAATTACGGTAATATATTTACTATTGATAACTATTCACAACAGAGTTAATTACGGTAATATATTTACTATTGTTGACTATTCACAACAGAGTTAATTACGGTAATATATTTACTATTGATGACTATTCACAACAGAGTTAATTACGGTAATATATACACTATTGATAACTACTCACAACAGAGTTAATTACGGTAATATATTTACTATTGATGACACTTCACAACAGAGTTAATTACGGTAATATATACACTATTGATGACTATTCACAACTGAGTTAATTACGGTAATATGTTTACTGTTGGTGACTATTCACAACAGAGTTAATTACGGTAATATATTTACTATTGTTGACTATTAACAACAGAGTTAATTACGGTAATATATTTACTATTGATGACTATTCACTACAGAGTTAATTACGGTAATATATTTATCATTTTGATTTAAAGCTTTCGTGACTGCAGGGATTAATTTTCTTGGTTCTTTCGGTAAAGTCACCACCACGTAGAAGGGAAACAATAAAATAATAAAATAATAAAACAATACAAATATTATTCTTGGTTCTTTCGGTAAAGTCGCCACCACGTAGAAGGGAAACATCAAATAATAAAAGTATAAAACAATGAAATTATTGTAAAACAATAAAATTATTATTCTTGGATCTTTGGGTAAAGTCACCACCACGTAGAAGGGAAACAATAAAATAATAAAAACATAAAACAATAAAATTCTCACTTCTTTTATCGTTTAATATTTTTATTATTTCATTGTTTCCCTTCTACAAGAATATATATTTACTATTGATCAATAATATATTCACCTCGTTACGTGAACTATTAACCACATTCGCCGGCAGCGATAAGCCATAATAATAATCCAATAAACATTTATTTAAACGTTTAAAGCGAACCGTACACACACATATATATATACATCTAATATGTATATATATGCACGTTAACAAGTTAGTCTTTTTTTAACTTAACGTAGTTATCCACAGCGCCAGATTTGAAGCGTTAATTTCCGATTTCGCTTTGTAGGTGACCAGCTACTCGCTGATATGAATATTTAAACAATTATACTTAACTAAATTAATATATATTCTCGGGTGATTTCGCTGAAGTCACCGCGTAGAAGGGAAACAATAAAGTAATAAAACTATAAAACAATAAAATTATTATTCTTGGTTCTTTGGGTAAAGTCACCACTTAGAAGGGAAACAATAAAACAATAAAAATATAAATCAATAAAATTATTGTAAAACAATACAATTATTATTCTTGGTTCTCTCGGTAAAGTCACCACCGCGTAGAAGGGAAACAATAAAATAATAAAAACTATAAAACAATAAAATTATTATTCTTGGTTCTTTGGGTAAAGTCACCACCACGTAGAAGGGAAACAATAAAATAATAAAAACTATAAAACAATAAAATTATTATTCTTGGTTCTTTGGGTAAAGTCACCACCACGTAGAAGGGAAACAATAAAATAATAAAAATATAAAACAATAAAATTATTATTCTTGGTTCTTTGGGTAAAGTCACCACCACGTAGAAGGGAAACAATAAATTAATAAAAACTATAAAACAATAAAATTATCACGACGTTTCGACCTCAACACGAGAGAAGCAATCATCAGGTGTGAAAACCTCAGCAAGAAGATTTGTGGTTTTCACACCTGATGATGATTGCTTGTGTTGCAGTCCGAAACGTCGTGAGGATTTTATTGTTTTATAGTTTTTATTATTTTATTGTTTCCCTTCTACGTGGTGGTTTTCACACCTGATGATGATTGCTTCTCTCGTGTTGCAGTCCGAAACGTCGTGATCATTTTATTGTTTTATAGTTTTTATTATTTTATTGTCTCCCTATCTGCGTGGTTTTCACACCTGATGATGATTGCTGCTTCTCTCGTGTTGCAGTCCGAAACGTCGTGATTAATTTCATTGTTTCATAGTTTTTTTTAAAATAATTTTATTGTCTCCCTATCGACGCGGCGGGTGACTTTACCGAAACAACCAAACAACACGAATCCCTGCAAGTAACGAAAAAGCCTTTCACTCAAAACGCGAATCAACGTAACGCATCAATCCTTCATTCGCGCGCGAGGGGGGTACGTTCGATTACTCACGACCCCCCTTCACCGCCACCCCCGATCGCGCTTGGGGAAATTATCGATCGCTTATCGGTAGGAGGTGATCGTCATTCTTTACCATGCGCAGTTTGGTGATGTTTGTGGGCCGCTGAGAGATTGGGGGAGGGGGCCTTAAACGTGCTCGGTGGCAAAATTCGATTTGAAGCCATCCTCACGCGCGCCAATTCGCTAGAACGAAAGTTTTTCGATGGCGGCGGCGGTGATGATGCTGGTGGTGATGATGCTGGTGGTGGTGATGATGATGATGATGCTGGTGATGATGATGATGATGCTGGTGGTGGTGATGATGATGCTGGTGGTGATGATGATGCTGGTGGTGATGATGATGATGGTGATGATGATGATGCAGATGATGATGATGATGATGCTGGTGGTGATGATGATGATGATGATGATGCAGATGATGATGATGATGATGCTGGTGGTGATGATGATGATGCTGGTGGTGGTGATGATGATGCTGGTGGTGGTGATGATGATGCTGGTGATGATGATGATGCTGGTGGTGATGATGATGATGCTGGTGGTGGTGATGATGATGCTGGTGATGATGATGATGATGCTGGTGGTGGTGATGATGATGCTGGTGGTGATGATGATGATGATGGTGGTGATGATGATGATGATGGTGATGATGATGATGCAGATGATGATGATGATGCTGGTGGTGGTGATGATGATGCTGGTGGTGATGATGATGATGCTGGTGGTGATGATGATGATGGTGATGATGATGATGGTGGTGATGATGATGATGCTGGTGGTGATGATGATGCTGGTGGTGATGATGATGCAGATGATGATGCTGGTGGTGATGATGATGATGCTGGTGATGATGATGCTGGTGGTGGTGATGATGATGATGATGGTGGTGGTGATGATGTTGGTGATGCTGGTGATGATGATGATGCTGGTGGTGATGATGATGATGATGCTGGTGGTGATGATGATGATGATGCTGCAGATGATGATGATGATGCTGGTGGTGGTGATGATGATGATGCTGGTGATGATGATGCTGGTGGTGGTGATGATGATGATGATGCTGGTGGTGATGATGATGATGATGCTGGTGGTGGTGATGATGATGATGGTGGTGATGATGATGATGATGCTGCAGATGATGATGATGATGGTGGTGATGATGATGATGATGCTGGTGGTGGTGATGATGATGCTGGTGGTGGTGATGATGATGGTGATGATGATGATGATGCTGGTGGTGATGATGATGATGGTGATGATGATGATGATGCTGGTGGTGATGATGATGATGATGCAGATGATGATGATGCTGGTGGTGATGATGATGATGATGCTGGTGGTGATGATGATGATGATGATGCAGATGATGATGATGATGATGCTGGTGGTGATGATGATGATGCTGGTGGTGGTGATGATGATGATGCTGGTGGTGATGTTGATGATGATGATGATGCTGGTGATGATGATGCTGGTGGTGGTGATGATGATGATGCTGGTGGTGATGATGATGATGCTGGTGATGATGATGATGCTGGTGGTGATGATGATGATGATGATGCAGATGATGATGATGATGGTGGTGATGATGATGATGGTGATGATGATGGTGATGATGATGATGATGGTGGTGATGATGATGATGGTGATGATGATGATGGTGGTGATGATGATGATGGTGGTGGTGATGATGATGATGCTGGTGGTGATGATGATGATGATGCTGGTGATGATGATGATGATGATGGTGGTGATGATGATGATGATGGTGGTGATGATGATGATGGTGATGATGATGATGGTGGTGATGATGATGATGGTGGTGGTGATGATGATGATGCTGGTGGTGATGATGATGATGCTGGTGGTGATGACGATGATGATGCTGGTGATGATGATGATGCTGGTGGTGGTGATGATGATGATGCAGATGATGATGATGCTGGTGATTAGAATCGACGGGGCTTTAATTTGCTTTGAAAATTGTTTTTTTTTTGGTAGGAACTTACAATTATCGATTTAAAAATTATTATTATTTTTTTTAAATGTGAAAAAACAAAACCCTCTCTAAGACCGGTGAGTTCGTTAAAGTTAATAAATTTGCGATTAGGCTTCAAAGGTGGGTGGGTGGGTAAGGTAAATATTATACTTTAAAGAAGTGAATTCGATTTAAAAAAATATAAAAATTCTCGAAGGGAATAAGTTTATTGATTAATTACTTTTAAAACAACACAATTAGTTTTGCGACCCTGGGAGATTACCACGTTAAAACTTAACTCATAGCAATAATAATAATCATCACCATCATCATCATCGTAAACACAAACACACACACGTGCAAGAAAGAAAGACGAACTTGTTCAATCGATCGACGGGACGAACTTTTTTTCCACCGCCACCTCCTTCGCCAGCGAAATCTTCGACGCACTGATCGGCAATTATTCCTTCGCGAAAGCGGTTGAATTTTAAAACAAACAAACAAACAAAAAAACAGAAATTATCCTTGTTATTTTTAGTCTCGGTTATTTCGGTAAAGTCACCACCACGTAGATAGGGAAACAATAAAATATATTTTTAGAAATATATATATTTTTAAAAAAATATATTTTATTGTTTCCCTTAATCTACGGGGTGGTGACTTTACCGAAAGAACCAAGAATATGAATCGCTGCAGTCACGAAAAGCTTTAAATCGAAACTTGTTATTTTTGTTTTATTTTAGAATTTTCTTTTTTTTACGAAGATCTTCCACGGCCAAACAAACAATGGAATTGAGGGAAAATCGACCACGTTGATGCTAAATATGTCGACCGAATTTAAATTAAAGTTTTATATTTTATTAATGATTTTTCAACAACCCACGACCACCACCACCACCACAACCTTCACAGAGTTTAAAGGCGACCCCGGTGGGGTGGGGAGTGGGGGGTGGGGTGAGAGGGGGGGGCAAAGTGAAAAAGCGGGAAAAAAAACCGTTAAGCGAGCGCGAGACGTCGGGTGGTCCTTATGACGTCACACACCCCCCACCCACACACCCTCGCCACGCCCTTGCCAAGCCCCTCACCCCCTCGCCACGCCCCTCACCCCCTAGCCACGCCCCCCCAAATCTAACCCGTCCGTGTCTGTGTGTGTGTCTGTGTGTGTGTCTGTGTGTCTGTATGTATGTGTGTTTGTCTGTATGTATGTTTGTCAATCTGTGTGTGTGTCTGTGTGTCTGTATGTATGTGTTTTTGTCTGTATGTATGTTTGTCAATCTGTGTGTGTGTCTGCGTCTGTGTCTCTTTGTGTCTACGTGTGCATCTGTGTGTGTCTGTGAGTCTGTGTGTGTATGTATGTGTATTAGTATATGTGTGTCTGTGTGTTTCTGTATGTGTCTGTGAGTCTGTGTGTGTCTGTGTGTTTCTGTATGTGTGTGTCTGTGAGTCTGTGTGTGTGTGTCTGTGTGTTTCTGTATGTGTGTATGTGTGTGTGGCTGTGTGTGTTTGTGTGTTTCTGTATGTGTGTGTGTCTGTGTGTTTCTGTATGTGTGTGTCTGTGAGTCTGTGTGTGTGTGTCTGTGTGTTTCTGTATGTGTGTGTGTCTGTGTGTGTGTATGTCTGTGTGTGTGTCTGTGTGTTTCTGTATGTGTGTGTATTTGTGTGTGGCTGTGTGTGTCTGTGTGTTTCTGTTTGTGTCTGTGGCTGTGTTTGTCTGTGTCTTTCTGTGTGTGTCTGTGTGTTTCTGGATGTGTGTGTGTGTGTGTACGTCTGTGTGTGTGTATGTCTGTGTGTGTGTATGTGTGTGTGGCTGTGTGTGTCTGTGAGTATCTGTGTGTGTGTTTCTGTATGTGTCTGTGAGTCTGTGTGTGTCTGTGTGTTTCTGTATGTGTGTGTCTTGAGTCTGTGTGTGTGTGTCTGTGTGTTTCTGTATGTGTGTATGTGTGTGTGGCTGTGTGTGTCTGTGTGTTTCTGTATGTGTGTGTGTCTGTGTGTGTCTGTGTGTTTCTGTATGTGTGTGTCTGTGAGTCTGTGTGTGTGTCTGTGTGTTTCTGTATGTGTGTGTGTCTGTGTGTGTGTATGTCTGTGTGTGTGTCTGTGTGTTTCTGTATGTGTGTGTATTTGTGTGTGGCTGTGTGTGTCTGTGTGTTTCTGTTTGTGTGTGTGTCTGTGGCTGTGTTTGTTTGTGTCTTTCTGTGTGTGTCTGTGTGTTTCTGGATGTGTGTGTGTGTACGTCTGTGTGTGTGTATGTCTGTGTGTGTGTGTATGTGTGTGTGGCTGTGTGTGTCTGTGAGTATCTGTGTGTGTGTTTCTGTATGTGTGTGTGTGTCTGTGTGTGTATGTCTGTGTGTATGCCTGTGTGTGTCTGTGTGAGCGGTAGTGTAGTGTATAGTAGTGTAGTGTATAGTGTAGTAGTGTTTAGCGCTACGCTGCGCTATGAACCTGGCGACCCGGGTTCGATTCCCGCCCACGGCCAACACCGGTGACGATTATCTGAACCGGTCCGGGACCTCACCTAGGTCGACTCAGCCTCAAATGTGTACCTGCGGTGTGTAAACATCGCCACTGGGGAGACAAAGGCGGTCGGGCGTGGTGCTGGCCACCCACCCCCTCGTGTACCGTTCCGGCCTTCATAGGTGCTGCTCGCTAACAGCACTTGCCCCTACAGTCTGTTAAGGCTATATGGGGGATCTTTGTCTGATTTGTCAATAGCTGCTCATTCAGAGGAGGAGTTGGAGGCGCTGCTGCTGAGACTGGAGCGTGCCACTAAGAGGTGGGGCCTTACCATCAGCCCCCACCAAAACTAAGCACCTTCCTGGGTATTTTGTACCATCGGACACTCCACCCCCACAACTCCCAATCGGTGTTGGGGCAGTTGTGGAGAGAGTGGAGAGTTTCCCATACCTGGGCAGTGTGCTTATGAACGGCTCCAGTTTAACAGCAGAGGTCTCACTCCGAATCAGTCGAGCGGCAATATCTTTTCATCGGTTGCGTAACGCTGTGTGGAAGCTACCTGGTCTGTCGCTCTGCACTAAGCTTCAGGTCTTCTCGGCCACGGTCATTCCCTCCCTTTTCCACGCTTGCGAAACGTGGACCCCCCTAATGGAACATTTTCGCCGGTTAAAAACATTTAGGCTGGCCTGCCTACGATCCTTCCTGGGTTTAACCAGGCTGGATTGTGTGAGGAGCTCACAAATCCTTGAAAAATTTGGGCAAGGTCCCATCGGTGAGGTTCTCCGGCAGGCAAGGCTGCGTTGGCTGGGCCATGTAGCCCGCATGCCCAGCCACCGCATGCCGAAACAGCTTTTGTTTGGCCGGATCGAGGGGGCTAAACGGGCGCGGCACGGGCTAGAGAAGAGATGGAGGGATGTGGTACAGGAGGACGTGGAGCTGAGTGGACTTGCCGATGACCGGTACCAGCGGTGTCAAGATCGGCCTCTGTGGAGGAGGCTCGTGAAGGACGCTACTGGGCAGTTGGAGGCAGTCGCCCTCCAACAACAACGGAGGGCGGAGGAGCGACGCTCACAACAACGAGCGGAGCGCCGGGTGGCTAAAGCACAGCAAGTTGTCACAGTAGGGGGCACAAGTGGTGCATCAGCCAGTCATCTCAGTCATCTCAGTCAGTCGACCAGTGGCACCTGGGTCTGCCCCGTGACCTCCTGCCCGCGGGCGTTCGACACTTCACGTGGCCTCAAGGTGCACATGGCCTGGCACAAGCGTCGTGGTGACGTCACCGCCACTTAGTGGCGAATGGCGGTTGTTGTTGTTGTGTATCTGAGCCCCAGTGCCGGTAGCCTTCATTGGTGCTGCTACTCGCTACTCACAGCACTTGCCCCTACAGCCCTGCTAGAGGCTACCTGGGGGAGCTTTGTCTGTGTGTGGTGTGTGTAGTACATAGACACTGCTGCTGCTACTCGCTACTAACAGCACTTGCCCCTACAGCCCTGCTAGAGGCTACCTGGGGTAGCTTTGTCTGTGTGTGGTGTGTGTAGTACATAGACACTGCTGCTGCTACTCGCTACTAACAGCACTTGCCCCTACAGCCCTGCTAGAGGCTACCTGGAGTAGCTTTGTCTGTGTGTGGTGTGTGTAGTACATAGACACTGCTGCTGCTACTCGCTACTAACAGCACTTGCCCCTACAGCCCTGCTAGAGGCTACCTGGAGTAGCTTTGTCTGTGTGTGGTGTGTGTAGTACATAGACACTGCTGCTACTCGCTACTAACAGCACTTGCCCCTACAGCCCTGCTAGAGGCTACCTGGGGGAGCTTTGTCTGTGTGTGTGGTGTGTGTAGTACATAGACACTGCTGCTGCTACTCGCTACTAACAGCACTTGCCCCTACAGCCCTGCTGGAGGCTACCTGGAGGAGCTTTGTCTGTGTGTGGTGTGTGTAGTACATAGACACTGCTGCTGATACTCGCCAGCCAACACCACTTGCCCCTACAGCCCTGCTAGAGGCTACCTGGGGTAGCTTTGTCTGTGTGTGGTGTGTGTAGTACATAGACACTGCTGCTGCTACTCGCTACTCACAGCACTTGCCCCTACAGCCCTGCTAGAGGCTACCTGGGGGAGCTTTGTCTGTGTGTGGTGTGTGTAGTACATAGACACTGCTGCTGCTACTCGCTACTCACAGCACTTGCCCCTACAGCCCTGCTAGAGGCTACCTGGGAGGGCTTTGTCTGTAGCACGACTAATAATGGGCGGGGCAAGTATGATTTGGACCCCGCCCCCTTTCTATTGCGGGTTGGGGGCGACCTGCAGAGGGGGGAGGGCTTGTGGGGGGGGTCGAGGGGGGGGGTTACGACAATTGTCCAATAGGAAGCCGACAATGCAAATCCCTTCACGCCCACCTGGCGGGGAGGGAGAGAGTTTGGGGGGGGGGCGTTGTCCAATCAGAGGCAAATTAGAACACGCCCCTTTATGCAAATTAACTCACGCGCCCACTGCCCCCCACCCACAGCGCCCCCCCCCCTCACAGGCCTCCCCCCCACCGCTCTCTAAGCGTTGCCATGGAGACCTCTGGCCCTTGTTAACTGGGCCTGTTGATGAATGTCCTTTATTTAACCATTAGAGAGAGAGAGACTCTCGCAATGGTTAAATAAAGGATGTGAGTCTCTCGAGATGGTGAATCTCAATGGGGGTGGTGGTGGTGGGTCACCAATGGTTAAATAAAGGATGTGAGTCTCTAGAGATGGTGAATCTCAATGGGGGTGGTGGTGGTGGGTCACCAATGGTTAAATAAAGGATGTGAGTCTCTAGAGATGGTGAATCTCAATGAGGGTGGTGGTGGGTCACCAATGGTTAAATAAAGGATGTGAGTCTCTCGAGATGGTGAATCTCAATGGTGGTGGTGGTGGGTCACCAATGGTTAAATAAAGGATGTGAGTCTCTAGAGATGGTGAATCTCAATGGTGGTGGTGGGTCACCAATGGTTAAATAAAGGATGTGAGTCACTAGAGATGGTGAATCTCAATGGGGGTAGTGGTGATGGGTCACCAATGGTTAAATAAAGGATGTGAGTCACTAGAGATGGTGAATCTCAATGGTGGTGGTGGGTCACCAATGGTTAAATAAAGGATGTGAGTCACTAGAGATGGTGAATCTCAATGGGGGTAGTGGTGATGGGTCACCAATGGTTAAATAAAGGATGTGAGTCACTAGAGATGGTGAATCTCAATGGGGGTGGTGGTGGTGGGTCACCAATGGTTAAATAAAGGATGTGAGTCTCTAGAGATGGTGAATCTCAATGTGGGTGGTGGGTCACCAATGGTTAAATAAAGGATGTGAGTCACTAGAGATGGTGAATCTTAATGGTGGTGGTGGGTCACCAATGGTTAAATAAAGGATGTGAGTCACTAGAGATGGTGAATCTCAATGGGGGTGGTGGTGGGTCACCAATGGTTAAATAAAGGATGTGAGTCTCTAGAGATGGTGAATCTCAATGGTGGTGGTGGTGGTGAGTCACCAATGGTTAAATAAAGGATGTGAGTCACTAGAGATGGTGAATCTCAATGGTGGTGGTGGTGGGTATCCAATGGTTAAATAAAGGATGTGAGTCTCTAGAGATGGTGAATCTCAATGGTGGTGGTGGGTCACCAATGGTTAAATAAAGGATGTGAGTCACTAGAGATGGTGAATCTCAATGGTGGTGGTGGTGGGTCACCAATGGTTAAATAAAGGATGTGAGTCACTAGAGATGGTGAATCTCAATGGTGGTGGTGGGTCACCAATGGTTAAATAAAGGATGTGAGTCTCTAGAGATGGTGAATCTCAATGTGGGTGGTGGGTCACCAATGGTTAAATAAAGGATGTGAGTCACTAGAGATGGTGAATCTTAATGGTGGTGGTGGGTCACCAATGGTTAAATAAAGGATGTGAGTCACTAGAGATGGTGAATCTCAATGGGGGTGGTGGTGGGTCACCAATGGTTAAATAAAGGATGTGAGTCACTAGAGATGGTGAATCTCAATGGTGGTGGTGGTGGGTATCCAATGGTTAAATAAAGGATGTGAGTCTCTAGAGATGGTGAATCTCAATGGTGGTGGTGGTGGGTCACCAATGGTTAAATAAAGGATGTGAGTCACTAGAGATGGTGAATCTCAATGGTGGTGGTGGTGGGTCACCAATGGTTAAATAAAGGATGTGAGTCTCTAGAGATGGTGAATCTCAATGTGGGTGGTGGGTCACCAATGGTTAAAAAAAGGATGTGAGTCTCTAGAGATGGTGAATCTCAATGTGGGTGGTGGGTCACCAATGGTTAAATAAAGGATGTTAGTCTCTAGAGATGGTGAATCTCAATGGGGGTGGTGGTGGTGGGTCACCAATGGTTAAATAAAGGATGTGAGTATCTAGAGATGGTGAATCTCAATAGGGGTGGTGGTGGTGGGTCACCAATGGTTAAATAAAGGATGTGAGTCACTAGAGATGGTGAATCTCAATGGTGGTGGTGGTGGGTCACCAATGGTTAAATAAAGGATGTGAGTCACTAGAGATGGTGAATCTCAATGGTGGTGGTGGGTCACCAATGGTTAAATAAAGGATGTGAGTCACTAGAGATGGTGAATCTCAATGGGTGTGGTGGTGGGTCACTAATGGTTAAATAAAGGATGTGAGTCACTAGAGATGGTGAATCTCAATGGTGGTGGTGGTGGGTCACCAATGGTTAAATAAAGGATGTGAGTCACTAGAGATGGTGAATCTCAATGGGGGTGGTGGTGGTGGTGAGTCACCAATGGTTAAATAAAGGATGTGAGTCACTAGAGATGGTGAATCTCAATAGGGGTGGTGGTGGGTCACCAATGGTTAAATAAAGGATGTGAGTCTCTAGAGATGGTGAATCTCAATGGGGGTGGTGGTGGTGAGTCACCAATGGTTAAATAAAGGATGTGAGTCACTAGAGATGGTGAATCTCAATGGGGGTGGTGGTGGTGGGTCACCAATGGTTAAATAAAGAATGTGAGTCTCTAGAGATGGTGAATCTCAATGGTGGTGGGTCACCAATGGTTAAATAAAGGATGTCATTCACTAGAGATGGTGAATCTCAATGGGGGTGGTGGTGGTGGGTCACCAATGGTTAAATAAAGGATGTGAGTCACTAGAGATGGTGAATCTCAATGGTAGTGGTGGGTCACCAATGGTTAAATAAAGGATGTGAGTCACTAGAGATGGTGAATCTCAATGGGGTGCTGGTGGTGGTTCACCAATGGTTAAATAAAGGATGTGAGTCTCTACAGATGGTGAATCTCAATGGTGGTGGTGGGTCACCAATGGTTAAATAAAGGATGTGAGTCACTAGAGATGGTGAATCTCAATGGGGGTGGTGGTGGTGGTTCACCAATGGTTAAATAAAGGATGTGAGTCTCTCGAGATGGTGAATCTCAATGGGGGTGGTAGTGGTGGGTTACCAATGGTTAAATAAAGGATGTGAGTCACTAGAGATGGTGAATCTCAATGGTGGTGGTAGTGGTGGGTCACCAATGGTTAAATAAACGATGTGAGTCACTAGAGATGGTGAATCTCAATGGGGGTGGTGGTGGTGGGTCACCAATGGTTAAATAAAGGATGTGAGTCACTAGAGATGGTGAATCTCAATGGGGGTGGTGGTGGGTCACCGATGTTTAAATAAAGGATGTGAGTCACTGTGACATTTTTATCTGAACCGGTCCTGGGCCTCCCCTAGGTCGACTCAGCCTCAAATTAGTTTCCTGGTGTAGCTGTGGCGGTGTAGTCAACATCTCTAGCACTAGGGGAGAGACAAAGGCGGCCGGGCGTGGGGCTGGTCACCCACCCCCTCTGTGTGTGTAGCCACAGTGCCGGTAGCCTTCATAGACGCTCGCTAACAGCACTTGCCCCTACAGCCTGTTACAGGCTACACGGGGGATCTTTGTCTTGTGTGTGTGTGTGCGTCTCTGTATGTAGCTCCGTGTGTGTCTGTGTGTGTGTGTCTGTGTGTGCCTGTGTGTGTGTCTGTGTGTGTGTCTCTGTGTATGTGTCTGTGTGTCTCTGCGTGTGTCTGTGTGTGTCTGTGTGTGTCTGCGTGTGACTCTGTGTCTGTGTGTGTGTCTGTGTGTGTGTGTCTGTCTGTGTGTTTCTTTGTGTATCTGTGTCTATATCTGGGTGTGTATCTGTGTCTGTGTGTATGTTCGTGTATGTGTCTATCTGTGTCTGTGTGTGTCTGTGTGTGTGTGTCTGTGTGTCTGTGTGTGTCTGTATGTGTATCGGTGTGTGTCTCTGTGTGTGTCTGTGTGTGTGTCTGTGTGTGTGTGTGTCTGTGTGTGTGTCAGTGTGCGTGTCTCTGTGTGTGTCTGTGTGTCTCTGTGTCTGTGTGTGTGTCTGTGTGTGTCTCTGTGTGTGTCTCTGTGTGTGTGTCTCTGTGTGTGTCTGTGTGTGTGTCTGTGTGCGTGTCTCAGTGTGTGTCTGTGTGTGTGTCTGTGTCTGTGTGTGTCTCTGTGTGTGTGTCTGTGTGTGTGTCTCTGTGTGTGTGTCTGTATGTCTCTGCGTGTGTCTCTGTGTGTGTGTGTCTGTGTGTGTGTCTCTGTGTGTGTGTCTGTGTGTCTGTGTCTTTGTGTGTGTCTGTTTGTATGTGTATCTGTTTGCGTGTCTGTGTGTGTGTCTCTGTGTTTCTGTGTTTGTGTGTCTGTGTCTGTGTGCGTGTCTGTGTGCGTGTCTGTGTGTGTGTCTGTGTGTGTGTCTGTGTGTGTGTCTCTGTGTGTGTGTCTGTGTGTGTCTCTGTGTGTGTGTCTGTGTGTGTCTGTGTGCGTGTCTCAGTGTGTGTCTGTGTGTGTGTCCAAGTGTGTGTCTGTGTGTGTGTCTCTGTGTGTATCTGTGTCTGTGTGCGTGTCTCAGTGTGTGTCTGTGTGTGCGTCTCTGTGTGTCTCTGTGTGTGTCTCTGTGTGTGTCTCTCTGTGTGTCTCTGTATGTGTGTCTGTGTGCGTGTCTCAGTGTGTGTCTCAGTGTGTGTCTGTGTGTGTCTCTGTGTGTGTCTGTGTCTGTGTGCGTGTCGCTGTGTGTGTCTCTGTGTGTGTCTGTGTGTGTGTGTCTCTGTGTGTGTGTCTCTGTGTGTGTCTCTGTGTGTGTGACTGTGTGTGTGTCTCTGTGTGTGTCTGTGTGTGTGTCTCTGTGTGTGTGTCTGTGTGTCTCTGTGTGTGTCTGTGCCTGTGTGTGTGTGTCTGTGTGTGTGTCTGTGTGTGTGTGTGTCTGTGTGTGTGTCTCTGTGTGTGTCTCTGTGTGTGTCTCTGTGTGTGTGTCTGTGTGTGTGTGTCTGTGTGTGTGTCTCTGTGTGTGTGTGTGTCTGTGTGTGTGTGTCTGTGTGTGTTTCTCTGTGTGTGTGTCTGTGTGTGTGTGTGTCTCTGTGTGTGTGTCTGTGTGTCTGTGTGTGTGTGTCTGTGTGTGTGTGTCTGTGTGTGTCTCTGTGTGTGTCTCTGTGTGTGTCTGTGTGTTTGTGTTTAATCCGCTTTTCTTGACAATCTATCAGCTGATCTTGTAATCCCATGAGGAATGAATTCACACCAATTACCCCCCTCACCCACTCACCTCCCTCACCCCATCGTGTCCCTCACCCCAAATCAGTCACACAGACAAAGCTCCCCCAGGTAGCCTCTAGCAGGGCTGTAGGGGCAAGTGCTGTGAGTAGCGAGTAGCAGCAGCAGCGGTGTCTATGTACTACACACACCACACACACAGACAAAGCTACCCCAGGTAGCCTCTAGCAGGGCTGTAGGGGCAAGTGCTGTTAGTAGCGAGTAGTAGCAGCAGTGTCTATGTACTACACACATCACACACATTCATAACACAGAGACACACAGACACACACAAAGACACACAAAGATAAAGATCCCCCGTATAGCCTTAACAGACTGTTGGGGCAAGTGCTGTTAGCGAGCACCTATGAAGGCCGGAACGGTACACGAGGGGGTGGGTGGCCAGCACCACGCCCGACCGCCTTTGTCTCCCTAGTGGCAATGTTTACACACCGCACCAGGTACTCATTTCAGGCTGAGTCGACCTAGGGGAGGCCCGGGACCGGTTCAGATAATCGTCACTGGTGGTGTTGGCCGTGAGCGCGAATCGAACCCGGGTCGCCAGGTTCATAGCGCAGCGCGCTATCCGCTGCACCACCGCTCCCCACAACACACATGACACACACACACTGACACACACAGACACACTGACACACACACACACACTGACACACACACAGATACACTGACACACACACAAACTGACACACACACACTGACACACAGACACACACACAGACACACTGACACACACAGATACACAGACACACTGACACACACACAGACACACTGACACACAGACACACTGACACACACACTGACACACAGACACTGACACACAGACACACTGACACACACCGACACACTGACACACACACACTGACACACACAGACACACTGACACACACACTGACACACTGACACACACACAGACACACTGACACACACACTGACACACTGACACACACACACACACTGACACACACACACACTGACACACACCGACACACTGACACACACACTGACACACTGACACACACACAGACACACTGACACACACACTGACACACTGACACACACACAGACACACTGACACACACACAGACACACTGACACACACCGACACACTGACACACACACACTGACACACACAAACACACTGACACACAGACACACTGACACACACACAGACACACTGGCACACACACAGACAGACTGACACACACACTGACACACAGACACACTGACACACACACAGACACACTGACACACACACTGACACACACACACAGACACACTGACACACACACAGACACACTGACACACACACAGACACAATGACACACAAACAGACACACTGACACACACACACACAGACACACTGACACACACACAGACACACTGACACACACACAGACACACTGACACACACACAGACACACTGACACACACACAGACACACTGACACACACACTGACACACACACACTGACACACACACACAGACACACACAGACACACTGACACACACACACACTGACACACACACAGATACAGACCCGACTCTAAACAATCCTCCCCCTCCCTTTGTCTACTCGTGTGTAAGTAAGTGTCTGTGTGTATTTGTGCGTGAGTGTGTGTAAGTGTATGTGTGACTGTGTGTGTAAGTGCCTGTGTGTATTTGTGTGTGAGTGTGTAGTGTGTGTAAGTAAGTGTCTGTGTGTATTTGTGTGTGTGAGTGTGTGTAAGTGTATGTGTGACTGTGTGTGTGAGTAAGCGTCTGTGTGTGTGTCAGTGTGTGTGTGTAAGTGTATGTGTGTATCTGTGTGTATTTGTGTGTGAGTATGTAGTGTGTGTAAGTGTATGTGTGACTGTGTGTGTAAGTGTCTGTGTGCATTTGTGTGTGTGTGTGTAGTGTGTGTAAGTGTATGTGTGACTGTGTGTGTAACTGTGTGTGTCTTTGTGTGTTAGTGTGTGTGTGTCTGTGTGTCTTTGTGTGTGAGTGTGTAGTGTGTGTAAGTGTATGTGTGACTGTGTGTGTAAGTAAGTGTCTGTGTGTATTTGTGTGTGAGTGTGTAGTGTGTGTCAGTGTGTGTGTGTCTGTGTGTGTTTGTGGGTATTTGTGTGTGAGTGTGTCGTGTGTGTAAGTAAGTGTCTGTGTGTGTGTGTCAGTGTGTGTGTGCCTGTGTGTGTCTGTGTGTATTTGTGTGTGAGTGTGTAGTGTGTGTAAGTGTATGTGTGACTGTGTGTGTAAGTAAGCGTCTGTGTGTGTGTCAGTGTGTGTGTGTAAGTGTATGTGTGACTGTGTGTCTTTGTGTGTGAGTGTGTGTAAGTGTATGTGTGACTGTGTGTGTAAGTAAGTGTCTGTGTGTATTTGTGTGTAGTGTGTGTAGTGTGTGTAAGTGTATGTGTGACTGTATGTGCAAGTAAGTGTCTGTGTGTATTTGTGTTTGAGTGTGTAGTGTGTGTAAGTAAGTGTCTGTGTGTATTTGTGTGTGTGTAGTGTGTGTAAGTGTATGTGTGACTGTGTGTGTAAGTGTCTGTGTGCATTTGTGTGTGTGTGTGTAGTGTGTGTAAGTGTATGTGTGACTGTGTGTGTAACTGTGTGTGTCTTTGTGTGTTAGTGTGTGTGTGTGTCTGTGTGTGTCTGTGTGTCTTTGTGTGTGAGTGTGTAGTGTGTGTAAGTGTATGTGTGACTGTGTGTGTAAGTGTCTGTGTGTATTTGTGTGTGAGTGTGTAGTGTGTGTCAGTGTGTGTGTGTCTGTGTGTGTTTGTGGGTATTTGTGTGTGAGTGTGTCGTGTGTGTAAGTAAGTGTCTGTGTGTGTGTGTCAGTGTGTGTGTGCCTGTGTGTGTCTGTGTGTATTTGTGTGTGAGTGTGTAGTGTGTGTAAGTGTATGTGTGACTGTGTGTGTAAGTAAGCGTCTGTGTGTGTGTGTCAGTGTGTGTGTGTAAGTGTATGTGTGACTGTGTGTCTTTGTGTGTGAGTGTGTGTAAGTGTATGTGTGACTGTGTGTGTAAGTAAGTGTCTGTGTGTATTTGTGTGTAGTGTGTGTAGTGTGTGTAAGTGTATGTGTGACTGTATGTGTAAGTGTCTGTGTGTATTTGTGTTTGAGTGTGTAGTGTGCGTAAGTAAGTGTCTGTGTGTATTTGTGTGTGTGTAGTGTGTGTAAGTGTATGTGTGACTGTGTGTGTAAGTGTCTGTGTGTATTTGTGTGTGAGTGTGTAGTGTGTGTAAGTGTATGTGTGACTGTGTGTGTAAGTAAGCGTCTGTGTGTGTGTGTCAGTGTGTGTGTGTAAGTGTATGTGTGACTGTGTGTCTTTGTGTGTGAGTGTGTGTAAGTGTATGTGTGACTGTGTGTGTAAGTAAGTGTCTGTGTGTATTTGTGTGTAGTGTGTGTAAGTGTATGCGTGACTGTGTGTGTAAGTAAGCGTCTGTGTGTGTCAGTGTGTGTGTGTAAGTGTATGTGTGACTGTGTGTATTTGTGTGTGAGTGTGTAGTGTGTGTAAGTGTATGTGTGTGTGTGTCAGTGTGTGTGTGTCTGTGTGTGTCTGTGTGTATTTGTGTGTGAGTGTGTAGTGTGTAAGTGTATGTGTGACTGTGTGTGTAAGTAAGTGTGTGTGTGTCACTGTGTGTGTGTCTGTGTGTGTCTGTGTGTGTGTGTCAGTGTGTGTGTCTGTGTGTGTCTGTGTGTATTTGTGTGTGAGTGTGTAGTGTGTGTGTAAGTGTATGTGTGACTGTGTGTGTAAGCAAGTGTCTGTGTGTATTTGTGTGTGAGTGTGTAGTGTGTGTAAGTGTATGTGTTACTGTGTGTGTCACTGTGTGTGTCTGTGTGCGTGTCTGTGTGTGTGTCAGTGTATGTGTGTTTCTGTGTGTGTGTGTCAGTGTGTCTGTGTCTGTGTGTATTTGTGTGTGAGTGTGTAGTGTGTGTAAGTGTATGTGTGACTTTGTGTGTGTAACTGTGTGTGTCTGTATGTGTATGTGCGTGTGTGTCTCTTTGCGTGTCTGTGTGTGTGTGTGTGAGCGTATGTGTGTAGTGTGTGTGTGAGTGTGTGTGTATGTATAAGTGTGTGCATGTGTAAGTATGTGTGCGAGTGTGGAAGCGTGTCTGTAACAACTACAAGGGCATCTCACTCCTCAGTGTAGGGAATTCCAACAAGACCTACATCTCTGCTTTATTGACCTGGTCAAGGCCTATGATACCATCAGTAGGCCTGGGCTCTGGGTTGTTCTTCGTGCTTTTGGAGTACCTGACCCTCTGCTCACGATCATTAAGGACCTTCATGATGGTGAGCGGGCCCGGGTAAAACTACGTGGCCGGAAGTCAAAGCTATTCCCTGTACACCTTGGGGTGCGACAGGGATGTCCTCTGGCTCCAACATTATTTAACATCCATTTCGACCGCGTAGTTCGTGAAGCCTTCGATGGCTGTACCGGACCAATTTCCATCAGGTACAGATGCAATATTGCTCAACCACGTTTTGTATGCCGACGATCTGGTAATTGCTGCAAACTCAGAGGAGGAGTTGGAGGCTCTGCTGCTGAGACTGGAGCGTGCCACTAAGAGATGGGGCCTTACCATCAGCCCCACCAAAACTAAGCACCTGCCTGGGTATTTTGTACCATCGGACACTCCACCCCCACAACTCCCAATCGGTGATGGGGCAGTTGTGGAGAGAGTGGAGAGTTTCCCATACCTGGGCAGTGTGCTTATGACCGGGTCTGGTTTGACAGCAGAGGTCTCACTCCGAATCAGTCGAGCAGCAATATCTTTTCATCGGTTGCGTAACGCTGTGTGGAAGCTACCTGGTCTGTCGCTCCGCACTAAGCTTCAGGTTCTCTCGGCCACGGTCATTCCCTCCCTTATCTACGCTTGCGAAACGTGGACCCCTCTAGTGGAACGTCTTCGCCGGTTAGAAACATTTAGGCTAGCCTGCCGACGATCCATACTGGGTTTAACCTGCAGGCTGGATTGTGTGAGGAGCTCACAAATCCTTGAAAGATCTGGGCAAGGTCCCATCGGTGAGCTCCTCCGGCAGGCAAGGCTGCGTTGGCTGGGTCTTGTAGCCCGCATGCCCAGCCACCACATGCCGAAACAGCTTTTGTTTGGCCGGATCGAGGGGACTAAACGGGCGCGGCACGGGCTAGAGAAGAGATGGAGTGATGTGGTACAGGAGGACGTGGAGCTGAGTGGACTTGCCGATGACTGGTACCAGCGGTGTCAAGATCGGCCTCTGTGGAGGAGGCTCGTGAAGGACGCTACTGGGCAGTTGGAGGTAGTCGCCCTCCAACAACAACGGAGGGCGGAGGAGCGACGCCCACAACAACGAGCGGAGCGCCGGGTGGCTAAAGTACAGCAGGTTGGCACAGTAGGGGGCACAGGTGGTGCATCAGCCAGTCATCTCAGTCAGTCGACCCGTGGCACCTGCTGGGTCTGCCCCGTGACCTCCTGCCAGTGGGCGTTCGACACCTCACGTGGCCTCAAGGTGCACATAGCCTGGCACAAGCGTCGTGGTGACGTCACCACCACTTAGAGGCGAATGGCGGTTGTTGTTGTAGTGTGTGTATGTGAGTGTGTGTGTAGTGTGAGTGTGTGTGTAGTGTGTATGGGAGTGTGTGTGTAGTGTGTGTGTATGTGAGTGTGTGTGTAGTGTGTGTGGTGTGTGTATGTGTGTGTGTATGGGAGTGTGTTCAGTGTGAGTGTGTGTGTAGTGTGTGTGTGAGTGTGTGTAGTGTGTGTGAGTGTGTGTGTAGTGTGTGTGTAGTGTGTGGGAGTGTGTGTGAGTGTGTATGTGAGTGTGTGTGTAGTGTGTGTGTGAGTGTGTGTGTAGTGTGTGTGAGTGTATGTGTAGTGAGTGTGTATGGGAGTGTGTATGTGAGTGTGTGTGTAGTGTGTGTGGTGTGTGTGTGTGAGTGTGTATGTGTGTGTGTATGGGAGTGTGTTCAGTGTGAGTGTGTGTGTAGTGTGTGTGTGTGAGTGTGTGTAGTGTGTGTGAGTGTGTGTGTAGTGAGTGTGTATGGGAGTGTGTGTGTAGTGTGTGTAGTGTGTGTGTGAGTGTGTGTGTAGTGTGAGTGTTAGTGTGTGTGAGTGTGTGTAGTGTGTGTGTGAGTGTGTAGTGTGTGTGAGTGTGTGTATGTGAGTGTGTGTGTATGGGAGTGGGTATGGGAGTGTGTGCAGTGTGTGTGTAGTGTGTGTGTATGAGTGTGTATGTGTGTGTGTATGGGAGTGTGTGTGTAGTGTGTGTGTGTAGTGTGTCGTGTGTGTGAGTGTGTGTAGTGTGTATGTGTGTGTGTATGGGAGTGTGTGTGTAGTGTGTGTGTGAGTGTGTGTGGTGTGTGTGTAGTGTCTGTGTATGGGAGTGTGTGTGTAGTGTGTGTTAGTGTATGTGAGTGTGTGTGTAGTGTGTGTGTGACTGTGTATGTGTGTATGTATGGGAGTGTGTGTGTAGTGTGTGTGTAGTGTGTCGTGAGTGTGTGTAGTGTGTGTGGTGTGTGTAGTGTAGTGGTTAGTGCTACGGTGTGCTATGAACCCGGAGTTGGCCAGGTTCACTGCCAACACCGGTGACGATTATCTGAACCGGTCCTGGGCCTCCCCTAAGTAAACTCAGCCTTAAAATGAGTTACCAGCACTTGCCCCTACAGCCCTGCTAGAGGCTACCTGGGGTAGCTTTGTCTGTGTGTGGTGTGTGTAGTACATAGACACTGCTGCTGCTACTCGCTAGCTAACAGCACTTGCCCCTAGAGCCCTACTGGAGGCTACCTGGGGGAGCTTTGTCTGTGTGTATCATAGGTGGTGCTACTCGCTACTAACAGCACTTGCCCCTACAGCCCTGCTAGAGGTTACCTGGGGGAGCTTTGTCTGTGTGTGGTGTGTGTAGTACATAGACACTGCTGCTGCTACTCGCTACTAACAGCACTTGCCCCCTACAGCCCTGCTAGAGGCTACCTGGGGTAGCTTTGTCTGTGTGTGTGCTGTGTCTAGTACATAAACACTGCTGCTACTAACAGCACTTGCCCCTACAGCCCTGCTAGAGGCTACCTGGGGCAGCTTTGTCTTTCCCACCCTGTCAACAACAGCTGTTGGACGGTGAAAAACTCCAATCCAACATCACATTAACACATCATTAGCATATCATTAACATATCGTTACGGCTAATTAGCATAATCTCGCGTACGCACGACCACGTGACTCTTGTTGACCTCGTCATTAACGGCAATTAGTATAATGAGCATAAATGCACACCATTAGCATACTTTCACATTATTAACATAAATGTACCTCATTAGCATACTTTCACATCACTAACATAAATGTACCTCTTTAGCATACTTTCACATCATTAACATAAATGTACCTCATTAACATACTTTCACATCATTAACATAAATGTACCTCATTAGCATACTTTTACAGCACTAACATAAATGTACATTATTAGCATACTTTCACATCATTAACATAAATGTACCTCATTAGCATACATAAACCAGCGCCAATTAGCATAGTCGCAGCCCTGCCACGTGACCTCGACCACCAATCGCCAGCCAGTATCACGAATTAACATAAATTAACTTAATCAAATCCCCGTCACGTGACCTCAATCAATCGCCAATCGCCTGCCGATGTCATCGATAACAATTCACATTAATTAGCATAATCATATTCATGCCACGTGGCTGAAATTGCCAATCACCTGTTCATGTCATCGATAAAAAATATATAAATATATAACACAAATTAGCATAATCAAATCCATGCCACGTGACTGCAATGTCATCAATAAATACAAATTACAACACAAATTAGCATGATAGAATCATTGTCACGTGACCCCAATCACCAATCAAGCTGTAGATGTCATCAAATCTTAATTTCTATAATGATGCGTAATCAAGTCCCTGCACGTGACCTCAATGAATCACCAATCGCCTGTCGATGTCACGTGACCTCAACCACCAACCGGCGTCCACAATGCGAATTACCATGAATTAGCATAACGGCGTGCACGTCACCCGGAACCTCAACACTGCACCATAGACTCAACACTGCCCCAGAGACTCAACACTGCACCATAGACTCAGCACTGCACCATAGACTCAACACTGCCCATAGACTAACACTGCCCATAGACTCAACACTGCCCATAGACTCAACACTGCACCATAGACTCAACACTGCCCATAGACTCAACACTGCACATAGACTCAACACTGCACATAGACTCAACACTGCCCATAGACTCAACACTGCCCATAGACTCAACACTACACCATAGACTCAACACTGCACCATAGACTCAACACTGCACCATAGACTCAACACTGCCCATAGACTCAACACTGCACCATAGACTCAACACTGCCCATAGACTCAACACTGCACCATAGACTCAACACTGCCCATAGACTCAACACTACACCATAGACTCAACACTACACCATAGACTCAACACTGCACCATAGACTCAACACTGCCCATAGACTCAACACTGCACCATAGACTCAACACTGCCCATAGACTCAACACTGCCCATAGACTCAACACTGCACCATAGACTCAACACTGCACCATAGACTCAACACTGCCCATAGACTCAGCACTGCCCATAGACTCAGCACTGCACTATAGACTCAACACTGCCCATAGACTCAGCACTGCACCATAGACTCAACACTGCCCATAGACTCAACACTGCCCATAGACTCAACATTGCCCATAGACTCAACACTGCACCATAGACTCAACATTGCCCATAGACTCAACACTGCAGCATAGACTCAACACTGCACCATAGACTCAACACTGCCCCATAGACTCAGCACTGCACCATAGACTCCACACTGCCCATAGACTCAACATTGCCCATAGACTCAACACTGCAGCATAGACTCAGCACTGCCCATAGACTCAACACTGCACCATAGACTCAGCACTGCCCATAGACTCAACACTGCCCATAGACTAACACTGCCCATAGACTCAACACTGCCCATAGACTCAACACTGCCCATAGACTCAACACTGCACCATAGACTCAACACTGCCCATAGACCCAACACTGCCCATAGACTCAACACTGCACCATAGATTCAACACTGCCCATAGACTCAACACTGCCCATAGACTCAACACTACACCATAGACTCAACACTGCACAATAGACTCAACACTGCACCATAGACTCAACACTGCCCATAGACTCAACACTACACCCTAGACTCAACACTGCACCATAGACTCAACACTGCACCATAGACTCAACACTGCCCATAGACTCAGCACTGCCCATAGACTCAGCACTGCCTATACACTCAGCACTGCACCATAGACTCAACATTGCCCATAGACTCAACACTATCCATAGACTCAATACTGCACCATAGACTCAACACTGCCCCATAGACTCAGCACTGCACCATAGACTCAACACTGCCCATAGACTCAACACTGCCCATAGACTAACACTGCCCATAGACTCAACACTGCCCATAGACTCAACACTGCCCATAGACTCAACACTGCACCATAGACTCAACACTGCCCATAGACCCAACACTGCCCATAGACTCAACACTGCACCATAGACTCAACACTGCCCATAGACTCAACACTGCCCATAGACTCAACACTACACCATAGACTCAACACTGCACAATAGACTCAACACTGCACCATAGACTCAACACTGCCCATAGACTCAACACTACACCCTAGACTCAACACTGCACCATAGACTCAACACTGCACCATAGACTCAAGACTGCCCATAGACTCAGCACTGCCCATAGACTCAGCACTGCCTATACACTCAGCACTGCACCATAGACTCAACATTGCCCATAGACTCAACACTGCCCATAGACTCAACACTGCCCCATAGACTCAGCACTGCACCATAGACTCAAAACTGCACCATAGACTCAACACTGCACCATAGACTCAACACTGCACCATGGACTCAACACTGCACCATAGACTCAACACTGCCCATAGACTCAGCACTGCACCATAGACTCAACACTGCCCATAGACTCAACACTGCACCACAGACTCAACACTGCCCCATAGACTCAACACTGCACCATAGACTCAACACTGCACCATAGACTCAAAACTGCACCATAGACTCAACACTGCACCATAGACTCAACACTGCACCATAGACTCAACACTGCACCATAGACTCAACACTGCCCATAGACTCAGCACTGCCCATAGACTCAGCACTGCCTATACACTCAGCACTGCACCATAGACTCAACACTGCCCATAGACTCAGCACTGCCCATAGACTCAACACTGCCCATAGACTCAACACTGCCCCATAGACTCAGCATTCCACCATAGACTCAACACTGCCCATAGACTCAACACTGCCCATAGACTCAACATTGCCCATAGACTCAACACTGCAGCATAGACTCAGCACTGCCCATAGACTCAACACTGCACCATAGACTCAGCACTGCCCATAGACTCAACACTGCCTATAGACTAACACTGCCCATAGACTCAACACTGCCCATAGACTCAACACTGCCCAAAGACTCAACACTGCACCATAGACTCAACACTGCCCATAGACTCAACACTGCCCATAGACTCAACACTGCACCATAGACTCAACACTGCCCATAGACTCAACACTGCCCATAGACTCAACACTGCACCATAGACTCAACACTGCCCATAGACTCAACACTGCACCATAGACTCAACACTGCCCATAGACTCAATACTGCACCATAGACTCAACACTGCCCATAGACTCAACACTGCCCATAGACTCAGCACTGCCAATAGACTCAACAATGCACCATAGACTCAACACGGCAAATAGACTCAACACTGCCCATAGACTCAGCACTGCCCATAGACTCAACACTGCCCCATAGACTCAGCACTGCCCCTAGACTCAACACTGCCCATAGACTCAACACTACCCATAGACTCAACATTGCCCATAGACTCAACACTGCAGCATAGACTCAGCACTGCCCATAGACTCAACACTGCACCATAGACTCAGCACTGCCCATATACTCAACACTGCACCATAGACTCAGCACTGCCCATAGACTCAACACTGCCCATAGACTAACACTGCCCATAGACTCAACACTGCCCATAGACTCAACACTGCCCATAGACTCAACACTGCACCATAGACTCAACACTGCCCATAGACTCAACACTGCCCATAGACTCAACACTGCACCATAGACTCAACACTGCCCATAGACTCAACACTGCCCATAAACTCAACACTGCACCATAGACTCAACACTGCCCATAGACTCAAAACTGCACCATAGACTCAACACTGCCCATAGACTCAACACTTCACCATAGACTCAACACTGCCCATAGACTCAACACTGCCCATAGACTCAGCACTGCCAATAGACTCAACAATGCACCATAGACTCAACACGGCAAATAGACTCAACACTGCCCATAGACTCAACACTGCCCATAGACTCAACACTGCCCCATAGACTCAGCACTGCACCATAGACTCAAAACTGCACCATAGACTCAACACTGCACCATAGACTCAACACTGCACCATAGACTCAACACTGCACCATAGACTCAACACTGCCCATAGACTCAGCACTGCACCATAGACTCAACACTGCCCATAGACTCAACACTGCACCACAGACTCAACACTGCCCCGTAGACTCAACACTGCACCATAGACTCAACACTGCACCATAGACTCAAAACTGCACCATAGACTCAACACTGCACCATAGACTCAACACTGCACCATAGACTCAACAATGCACCATAGACTCAACACTGCCCATAGACTCAGCACTGCCCATAGACTCAGCACTGCCTATACACTCAGCACTGCACCATAGACTCAACACTGCCCATAGACTCAGCACTGCCCATAGACTCAACACTGCCCATAGACTCAACACTGCCGCATAGACTCAGCACTCCACCATAGACTCAACACTGCCCATAGACTCAACACTGCCCAAAGACTCAACACTGCACCATAGACTCAACACTGCCCATAGACTCAACACTGCCCATAGACTCAACACTGCACCATAGACTCAGCACTGCCCATAGACTCAACACTGCCCATAGACTCAACACTGCCCATAGACTCAACACTGCCCAAAGACTCAACACTGCACCATAGACTCAACACTGCCCATAGACTCAACACTGCCCATAGACTCAACACTGCACCATAGACTCAACACTGCCCATAGACTCAACACTGCCCATAGACTCAACACTACACCATAGACTCAACACTGCCCATAGACTCAACACTGCACCATAGACTCAACACTGCCCATATACTCAATACTGCACCATAGACTCAACACTGCCCATAGACTCAACACTGCCCATAGACTCAGCACTGCCAATAGACTCAACAATGCACCATAGACTCAACACGGCAAATAGACTCAACACTGCCCATAGACTCAGCACTGCCCATAGACTCAACACTGCCCCATAGACTCAGCACTGCCCCTAGACTCAACACTGCCCATAGACTCAACACTGCCCATAGACTCAACATTGCCCATAGACTCAACACTGCACCATAGACTCAGCACTGCCCATATACTCAACACTGCACCATAGACTCAGCACTGCCCATAGACTCAACACTGCCCATAGACTAACACTGCCCATAGACTCAACACTGCCCATAGACTCAACACTGCCCATAGACTCAACACTGCACCATAGACTCAACACTGCCCATAGACTCAACACTGCCCATAGACTCAACACTGCACCATAGACTCAACACTGCCCATAGACTCAACACTGCCCATAAACTCAACACTGCACCATAGACTCAACACTGCCCATAGACTCAAAACTGCACCATAGACTCAACACTGCCCAAAGACTCAACACTTCACCATAGACTCAACACTGCCCATAGACTCAACACTGCCCATAGACTCAGCACTGCCAATAGACTCAACAATGCACCATAGACTCAACACGGCAAATAGACTCAACACTGCCCATAGACTCAGCACTGCCCATAGACTCAACACTGCCCCATAGACTCAGCACTGCCCCTAGACTCAACACTGCACAAGAGACTCAACACTGCACCATAGACTCAACACTACCCATAGACTCAGCACTGTACCATAGACTCAGCACTGCCTATAGACTCAACACTGCCCGTAGACTCAACACTGCCCCATGGACTCAACACTGCCCATAGACTCAACACTGCCCATAGACTCAGCAATGCCTATAGACTCAACACTGCACCATAGACTCAACACTGTCAGTAGACTCAACACTGCACCATAGATTCAACACTGCACCATAGACTCAACACTGCCCATAGACTCAGCACTGCCCATAGACTCAACACTGCCCCATAGACTCAGCACTGCCCCTAGACTCAACACTGCCCATAGACTCAACACTGCCCATAGACTCAACATTGCCCATAGACTCAACACTGCACCATAGACTCAGCACTGCCCATATACTCAACACTGCACCATAGACTCAGCACTGCCCATAGACTCAACACTGCCCATAGACTAACACTGCCCATAGACTCAACACTGCCCATAGACTCAACACTGCCCATAGACTCAACACTGCACCATAGACTCAACACTGCCCATAGACTCAACACTGCCCATAGACTCAACACTGCACCATAGACTCAACACTGCCCATAGACTCAACACTGCCCATAAACTCAACACTGCACCATAGACTCAACACTGCCCATAGACTCAAAACTGCACCATAGACTCAACACTGCCCATAGACTCAACACTTCACCATAGACTCAACACTGCCCATAGACTCAACACTGCCCATAGACTCAGCACTGCCAATAGACTCAACAATGCACCATAGACTCAACACGGCAAATAGACTCAACACTGCCCATAGACTCAGCACTGCCCATAGACTCAACACTGCCCCATAGACTCAGCACTGCCCCTAGACTCAACACTGCACAAGAGACTCAACACTGCACCATAGACTCAACACTACCCATAGACTCAGCACTGTACCATAGACTCAGCACTGCCTATAGACTCAACAATGCCCGTAGACTCAACACTGCCCCATGGACTCAACACTGCCCATAGACTCAACACTGCCCATAGACTCAGCAATGCCTATAGACTCAACACTGCACCATAGACTCAACACTGTCAGTAGACTCAACACTGCACCATAGATTCAACACTGCACCATAGACTCAACAATGCCCATAGACTCAACACTGCTCGTAGACTCAACACTGCACCATAGACTCAACACTGCACCATAGACTCAACAATGCCCATAGACTCAACACTGCCCATAGCAACAACACTGCACCTTAGACTCAACACTGTACCATAGACTCAACACTGCCCATAGAAAAAACACTGCACCTTAGACTCAACACTGCACCATAAACTCAACACTGCCCATAGAATCAACACTGCCCATAGACTCAACACTACTCCATAGACTCAACACTGCCCATAGACTCAACACTGTACCATAGACTCAACACTGTACCATAGACTCAACACTGCACCATAGACTCAACACTGCACCATAGATTCAACACTGCCCATAGACTTAACACTATCCATAGACTCAGCACTGCACCATAGACTCAACACTGCCCATAGACTCAATACTACCCATAGACTCAACACTGCACCATAAACTCAACACAGCAAATAGACTCAACACAGCAAATAGACTTAACACTGCCCATAGACTTAACACTGCCCCATAGACTCAGCACTGCTAATAGACTCAACAATCCACCATAGACTCAACACGGCAAATAGACTCAACACTGCCCATAGACTCCGCACTGCCCATAGATTCAACACTGCCCCATGACTCAGCACTGCCCCTAGACTAAACACTGTATCATAGACTCAACACTGCACCATAGACTCAACACAACCCATAGACTCAGCACTGCACCATAGACTCAATACTACCCATAGTCTCAACACTGCACCATAGACTCAACACTGCCCATAGACTCAACACTGCCCATAGACTCAATACTGCACCATAGACTCAACACTGCACCATAGACTCAACACAGCAAATAGACTCAACACAGCAAATAGACTCAACACTGCCCATAGACTTAACACTGCACCATAGACTCAGCACTGCTAATAGACTCAACAATCCACCATAGACTCAACACGGCAAATAGACTCAACACTGCCCATAGACTCAGCACTGCCCATAGACTCAACACTGCCCCATTGACTCAGCACTGCCCCTAGACTAAACACTGTATCATAGACTCAACACTGCACCATAGACTCAACACTACCCATAGACTCAACACTGCCCATAGACTCAACACTGAACAAAGACTCAACACTGTACAATAGACTCAACACTGCACCATAGACTCAACACTACCCATAGACTCAGCACTGTACCATAGCCTCAGCACTGCCTATAGACTCAACACTGCCCATAGACTCAACACTGCCCCATGGACTCAACACTGCCCATAGACTCAACACTGCCCATAGACTCAGCACTGCCTATAGACTCAACACTGCACCAAAGACTCAACACCGTACGTAGACTCAACACTGCACCATAGACTCAACACTGCACCATAGACTCAACACTGCCCATAGACTCAACACTGCACCATAGACTCAACACTGCCCATACACTCAACACTGCTCATAGACTCAACACTGCCATAGACTCATGACTGCCCATAGACTCAGCACTGCCCATAGACTCAGCACTGCCCATAGACTCAACACTGCCCATAAACTCAACACTGCCCATAGACTCAACACTGCCCATAGACTCAACACTGCACCATAGACTCAGCACTGCCCATAGACTCAACACTGCACCATAGACTCAGCACTGCCCATAGACTCAACACTGCCCATAGACTCAGCACTGCACCATAGACTTAACACTGCACCAAAGACTCAACACTACCCATAGACTCAACCCTCCCCATAGACTCAGAAGTGCAGCATAGACTCAACACTGCCCATATACTAAACACCGCACCATAGACTCAACACCGCCCATAGACTCACCACTGCCCATAGACTCAACACTGCACCATAGACTCAGCACTGCCTATAGACTCAACACTGCCCATAGACTCAACACTGCCGCATGGACTCAACACTGCCCAATAGACTCAACACTGCCCATAGACTCAGCACTGCCAATAGACTCAACACTGCCCATAGAATCAACACTGCCCATAGACTCAGCACTGCCCATAGACTCAACACTGCACCATAGACTCAACACTGTCCGTAGACTCAACACTGCACCAGAGACTCAACACTGCCCATATACTCTACACCGCCCATAGACTCAACACTGTCCATAGACTCAACACTGCCCATAGACTCAACACTGCACCATAGACTCAACAATGCCCATAGACTCAACACTGCACCATATACTCAACACTGCACTATAGACTCAACACTGCCCATAGACTCAACACTGCCCAATAGACTCAACACTGCCCATAGACTCAGCACTGCCAATAGACTCAACACTGCACCATAGACTCAACACTGTCCGTAGGCTCAACACTGCACCAGAGACTCAACACTGCCGATATACTCCGCACTGTCCATAGACTCAGCACTGCCTATAGACTCAACACTGCACCATAGACTCAACACTGTCCGTAGACTCAACACTGCACCATAGACTCAGCACTGCATCATAGACTCAACAATGCCCATAGATTCAACACGGCCCATAGAATCAACACTGCCCATAGACTCAACACTGCACCATAGACTCAACATTGCCATAGACTAAACACTGCAACATAGACTCAACACTGCACCATAGACTCAACACTGCCCATAGACTCAACACTGCCCATAGACTCAACACTACACCATAGACTCAACACTGCCCATAGACTCAACACTGCACCATAGACTCAACACTGCCCATATACTCAATACTGCACCATAGACTCAACACTGCCCATAGACTCAACACTGCCCATAGACTCAGCACTGCCAATAGACTCAACAATGCACCATAGACTCAACACGGCAAATAGACTCAACACTGCCCATAGACTCAGCACTGCCCATAGACTCAACACTGCCCCATAGACTCAGCACTGCCCCTAGACTCAACACTGCCCATAGACTCAACACTGCCCATAGACTCAACATTGCCCATAGACTCAACACTGCACCATAGACTCAGCACTGCCCATATACTCAACACTGCACCATAGACTCAGCACTGCCCATAGACTCAACACTGCCCATAGACTAACACTGCCCATAGACTCAACACTGCCCATAGACTCAACACTGCCCATAGACTCAACACTGCACCATAGACTCAACACTGCCCATAGACTCAACACTGCCCATAGACTCAACACTGCACCATAGACTCAACACTGCCCATAGACTCAACACTGCCCATAAACTCAACACTGCACCATAGACTCAACACTGCCCATAGACTCAAAACTGCACCATAGACTCAACACTGCCCATAGACTCAACACTTCACCATAGACTCAACACTGCCCATAGACTCAACACTGCCCATAGACTCAGCACTGCCAATAGACTCAACAATGCACCATAGACTCAACACGGCAAATAGACTCAACACTGCCCATAGACTCAGCACTGCCCATAGACTCAACACTGCCCCATAGACTCAGCACTGCCCCTAGACTCAACACTGCACAAGAGACTCAACACTGCACCATAGACTCAACACTACCCATAGACTCAGCACTGTACCATAGACTCAGCACTGCCTATAGACTCAACACTGCCCGTAGACTCAACACTGCCCCATGGACTCAACACTGCCCATAGACTCAACACTGCCCATAGACTCAGCAATGCCTATAGACTCAACACTGCACCATAGACTCAACACTGTCAGTAGACTCAACACTGCACCATAGATTCAACACTGCACCATAGACTCAACACTGCCCATAGACTCAGCACTGCCCATAGACTCAACACTGCCCCATAGACTCAGCACTGCCCCTAGACTCAACACTGCCCATAGACTCAACACTGCCCATAGACTCAACATTGCCCATAGACTCAACACTGCACCATAGACTCAGCACTGCCCATATACTCAACACTGCACCATAGACTCAGCACTGCCCATAGACTCAACACTGCCCATAGACTAACACTGCCCATAGACTCAACACTGCCCATAGACTCAACACTGCCCATAGACTCAACACTGCACCATAGACTCAACACTGCCCATAGACTCAACACTGCCCATAGACTCAACACTGCACCATAGACTCAACACTGCCCATAGACTCAACACTGCCCATAAACTCAACACTGCACCATAGACTCAACACTGCCCATAGACTCAAAACTGCACCATAGACTCAACACTGCCCATAGACTCAACACTTCACCATAGACTCAACACTGCCCATAGACTCAACACTGCCCATAGACTCAGCACTGCCAATAGACTCAACAATGCACCATAGACTCAACACGGCAAATAGACTCAACACTGCCCATAGACTCAGCACTGCCCATAGACTCAACACTGCCCCATAGACTCAGCACTGCCCCTAGACTCAACACTGCACAAGAGACTCAACACTGCACCATAGACTCAACACTACCCATAGACTCAGCACTGTACCATAGACTCAGCACTGCCTATAGACTCAACAATGCCCGTAGACTCAACACTGCCCCATGGACTCAACACTGCCCATAGACTCAACACTGCCCATAGACTCAGCAATGCCTATAGACTCAACACTGCACCATAGACTCAACACTGTCAGTAGACTCAACACTGCACCATAGATTCAACACTGCACCATAGACTCAACAATGCCCATAGACTCAACACTGCTCGTAGACTCAACACTGCACCATAGACTCAACACTGCACCATAGACTCAACAATGCCCATAGACTCAACACTGCCCATAGCAACAACACTGCACCTTAGACTCAACACTGCCCATAGAAAAAACACTGCACCTTAGACTCAACACTGCACCATAAACTCAACACTGCCCATAGAATCAACACTGCCCATAGACTCAACACTACTCCATAGACTCAACACTGCCCATAGACTCAACACTGTACCATAGACTCAACACTGTACCATAGACTCAACACTGCACCATAGACTCAACACTGCACCATAGATTCAACACTGCCCATAGACTTAACACTATCCATAGACTCAGCACTGCACCATAGACTCAACACTGCCCATAGACTCAATACTACCCATAGACTCAACACTGCACCATAAACTCAACACTGCACCATAGACTCAGCACTGCACCATAGACTCAATACTACCCATAGACTCAACACTGCACCATAGACTCAACACTGCCCATAGACTCAACACTGCCCATAGACTCAATACTGCACCATAGACTCAACACTGCACCATAGACTCAACACAGCAAATAGACTCAACACAGCAAATAGACTTAACACTGCCCATAGACTTAACACTGCCCCATAGACTCAGCACTGCTAATAGACTCAACAATCCACCATAGACTCAACACGGCAAATAGACTCAACACTGCCCATAGACTCCGCACTGCCCATAGATTCAACACTGCCCCATGACTCAGCACTGCCCCTAGACTAAACACTGTATCATAGACTCAACACTGCACCATAGACTCAACACAACCCATAGACTCAGCACTGCACCATAGACTCAATACTACCCATAGTCTCAACACTGCACCATAGACTCAACACTGCCCATAGACTCAACACTGCCCATAGACTCAATACTGCACCATAGACTCAACACTGCACCATAGACTCAACACAGCAAATAGACTCAACACAGCAAATAGACTCAACACTGCCCATAGACTTAACACTGCACCATAGACTCAGCACTGCTAATAGACTCAACAATCCACCATAGACTCAACACGGCAAATAGACTCAACACTGCCCATAGACTCAGCACTGCCCATAGACTCAACACTGCCCCATTGACTCAGCACTGCCCCTAGACTAAACACTGTATCATAGACTCAACACTGCACCATAGACTCAACACTACCCATAGACTCAACACTGCCCATAGACTCAACACTGAACAAAGACTCAACACTGTACAATAGACTCAACACTGCACCATAGACTCAACACTACCCATAGACTCAGCACTGTACCATAGCCTCAGCACTGCCTATAGACTCAACACTGCCCATAGACTCAACACTGCCCCATGGACTCAACACTGCCCATAGACTCAACACTGCCCATAGACTCAGCACTGCCTATAGACTCAACACTGCACCAAAGACTCAACACCGTACGTAGACTCAACACTGCACCATAGACTCAACACTGCACCATAGACTCAACACTGCCCATAGACTCAACACTGCACCATAGACTCAACACTGCCCATACACTCAACACTGCTCATAGACTCAACACTGCCATAGACTCATGACTGCCCATAGACTCAGCACTGCCCATAGACTCAGCACTGCCCATAGACTCAACACTGCCCATAAACTCAACACTGCCCATAGACTCAACACTGCCCATAGACTCAACACTGCACCATAGACTCAGCACTGCCCATAGACTCAACACTGCACCATAGACTCAGCACTGCCCATAGACTCAACACTGCCCATAGACTCAGCACTGCACCATAGACTTAACACTGCACCAAAGACTCAACACTACCCATAGACTCAACCCTCCCCATAGACTCAGAAGTGCAGCATAGACTCAACACTGCCCATATACTAAACACCGCACCATAGACTCAACACCGCCCATAGACTCAACACTGCCCATAGACTCAACACTGCACCATAGACTCAGCACTGCCTATAGACTCAACACTGCCCATAGACTCAACACTGCGGCATGGACTCAACACTGCCCAATAGACTCAACACTGCCCATAGACTCAGCACTGCCAATAGACTCAACACTGCCCATAGAATCAACACTGCCCATAGACTCAGCACTGCCCATAGACTCAACACTGCACCATAGACTCAACACTGTCCGTAGACTCAACACTGCACCAGAGACTCAACACTGCCCATAGACTCTACACCGCCCATAGACTCAACACTGTCCATAGACTCAACACTGCCCATAGACTCAACACTGCACCATAGACTCAACAATGCCCATAGACTCAACACTGCACCATATACTCAACACTGCACTATAGACTCAACACTGCCCATAGACTCAACACTGCCCAATAGACTCAACACTGCCCATAGACTCAGCACTGCCAATAGACTCAACACTGCACCATAGACTCAACACTGTCCGTAGGCTCAACACTGCACCAGAGACTCAACACTGCCGATATACTCCGCACTGTCCATAGACTCAGCACTGCCTATAGACTCAACACTGCACCATAGACTCAACACTGTCCGTAGACTCAACACTGCACCATAGACTCAGCACTGCATCATAGACTCAACAATGCCCATAGATTCAACACGGCCCATAGAATCAACACTGCCCATAGACTCAACACTGCACCATAGACTCAACATTGCCATAGACTAAACACTGCAACATAGACTCAACACTGCACCATAGACTCAACACTGCCCATAGACACAACACTGCACCTTAGACTCAACACTGCACCATAGATTCAACACGGCCCATAGAATCAACACTGCCCATAGACTCAACACTGCCCATAGACTCAACACGGCCCATAGACTCAACACTGCCCATAGACTCAACACTGCCCATAGACTCAAAACTGCCCATAGACTCAACACTGCCCATAGACTCAACACTGCCCCATAGACTCAACACTACCCATAGACTCAACACTGCCCATAGACTCAACACGGCCCATAGACTCAACACTGCCCATAGACTCAAAACTGCCCATATACTCAACACTGCCCATAGACTCAGCACTGCCCATAGACTCAACACTGCCCATAGACTCAACACAGCACCATAGACTCAACACTGCACTAGAGACTCAAAACTGCCCATAGACTCAACACTGCCCCATAGACTCAAAACTGCCCCATTGACTCAACACTGCACCATAGACTCAACACTGCCCATAGACTCAACACTGCCCATAGACTCAACACTGCACCATAGACTCAACACTGCCCATAGACTCAACACTGCCCATAGACTCAACACTGCACCATAGACTCAACACTGCCCATAGACTCAACACTGCACCATAGACTCAACACTGCCCATAGACTCAATACTGCACCATAGACTCAACACTGCCCATAGACTCAACACTGCCCATAGACTCAGCACTGCCAATAGACTCAACAATGCACCATAGACTCAACACGGAAAATAGACTCAACACTGCCCATAGACTCAGCACTGCCCATAGACTCAACCCTGCCCCATAGACTCAGCAGTGCCCCTAGACTCAACACTGCCCATAGACTCAACACTGCCCATAGACTCAACATTGCCCATAGACTCAACACTGCAGCATAGACTCAGCACTGCCCATAGACTCAACACTGCACCATAGACTCAGCACTGCCCATATACTCAACACTGCACCATAGACTCAGCACTGCCCATAGACTCAACACTGCCCATAGACTAACACTGCCCATGGACTCAACACTGCCCATAGACTCAACACTGCCCATAGACTCAACACTGCACCATAGACTCAACACTGCCCATAGACTCAACACTGCCCATAGACTCAACACTGCACCATAGACTCAACACTGCCCATAGACTCAACACTGCCCATAAACTCAACACTGCACCATAGACTCAACACTGCCCATAGACTCAAAACTGCACCATAGACTCAACACTGCCCATAGACTCAACACTTCACCATAGACTCAACACTGCCCATAGACTCAACACTGCCCATAGACTCAGCACTGCCAATAGACTCAACAATGCACCATAGACTCAACACTACACCATAGACTCAACACTGCCCATAGACTCAGCACTGCACATAGACTCAACACTGCCCCATAGACTCAGCACTGCCCCTATACTCAACACTGCACAATAGACTCAACACTGCCCATAGACTTAACACTGCACCATAGACTCAGCACTGCTAATAGACTCAACAATCCACCATAGACTCAACACGGCAAATAGACTCAACACTGCCCATAGACTCAAAACTGCACCATAGACTCAACAATGCCCATAGACTCAACACTGCACCATATACTCAACACTGCACTATAGACTCAACACTGCCCATAGACTCAACACTGCCCAATAGACTCAACACTGCCCATAGACTCAGCACTGCCAATAGACTCAACACTGCACCATAGACTCAACACTGTCCGTAGGCTCAACACTGCACCAGAGACTCAACACTGCCCATATACTCTGCACTGCCCATAGACTCAGCACTGCCTATAGACTCAACACTGCACCATAGAGTCAACACTGTCCGTAGACTCAACACTGCACCATAGACTCAGCACTGCATCATAGACTCAACAATGCCCATAGATTCAACACGGCCCATAGAATCAACACTGCCCATAGACTCAACACTGCACCATAGACTCAACATTGCCATAGACTAAACACTGCAACATAGACTCAACACTGCACCATAGACTCAACACTGCCCATAGACACAACACTGCACCTTAGACTCAACACTGCACCATAGATTCAACACGGCCCATAGAATCAACACTGCCCATAGACTCAACACTGCCCATAGACTCAACACGGCCCATAGACTCAACACTGCCCATAGACTCAACACTGCCCATAGACTCAAAACTGCCCATAGACTCAACACTGCCCATAGACTCAACACTGCCCCATAGACTCAACACTACCCATAGACTCAACACTGCCCATAGACTCAACACGGCCCATAGACTCAACACTGCCCATAGGCTCAACACTGCACCATAGACTCAACAATGCCCATAGACTCAACACTGCACCATATACTCAACACTGCACTATAGACTCAACACTGCCCATAGACTCAACACTGCCCAATAGACTCAACACTGCCCATAGACTCAGCACTGCCAATAGACTCAACACTGCACCATAGACTCAACACTGTCCGTAGGCTCAACACTGCACCAGAGACTCAACACTGCCCATATACTCTGCACTGCCCATAGACTCAGCACTGCCTATAGACTCAACACTGCACCATAGACTCAACACTGCCCATAGACTCAAAACTGCCCATATACTCAACACTGCCCATAGACTCAGCACTGCCCATAGACTCAACACTGCCCATAGACTCAACACAGCACCATAGACTCAACACTGCACTAGAGACTCAAAACTGCCCATAGACTCAACACTGCCCCATAGACTCAAAACTGCCCCATTGACTCAACACTGCACCATAGACTCAACACTGCCCATAGACTCAACACTGCCCATAGACTCAACACTGCACCATAGACTCAACACTGCCCATAGACTCAACACTGCCCATAGACTCAACACTGCACCATAGACTCAACACTGCCCATAGACTCAACACTGCACCATAGACTCAACACTGCCCATAGACTCAATACTGCACCATAGACTCAACACTGCCCATAGACTCAACACTGCCCATAGACTCAGCACTGCCAATAGACTCAACAATGCACCATAGACTCAACACGGAAAATAGACTCAACACTGCCCATAGACTCAGCACTGCCCATAGACTCAACCCTGCCCCATAGACTCAGCAGTGCCCCTAGACTCAACACTGCCCATAGACTCAACACTGCCCATAGACTCAACATTGCCCATAGACTCAACACTGCAGCATAGACTCAGCACTGCCCATAGACTCAACACTGCACCATAGACTCAGCACTGCCCATATACTCAACACTGCACCATAGACTCAGCACTGCCCATAGACTCAACACTGCCCATAGACTAACACTGCCCATGGACTCAACACTGCCCATAGACTCAACACTGCCCATAGACTCAACACTGCACCATAGACTCAACACTGCCCATAGACTCAACACTGCCCATAGACTCAACACTGCACCATAGACTCAACACTGCCCATAGACTCAACACTGCCCATAAACTCAACACTGCACCATAGACTCAACACTGCCCATAGACTCAAAACTGCACCATAGACTCAACACTGCCCATAGACTCAACACTTCACCATAGACTCAACACTGCCCATAGACTCAACACTGCCCATAGACTCAGCACTGCCAATAGACTCAACAATGCACCATAGACTCAACACTACACCATAGACTCAACACTGCCCATAGACTCAGCACTGCACATAGACTCAACACTGCCCCATAGACTCAGCACTGCCCCTATACTCAACACTGCACAATAGACTCAACACTGCCCATAGACTTAACACTGCACCATAGACTCAGCACTGCTAATAGACTCAACAATCCACCATAGACTCAACACGGCAAATAGACTCAACACTGCCCATAGACTCAAAACTGCACCATAGACTCAACAATGCCCATAGACTCAACACTGCACCATATACTCAACACTGCACTATAGACTCAACACTGCCCATAGACTCAACACTGCCCAATAGACTCAACACTGCCCATAGACTCAGCACTGCCAATAGACTCAACACTGCACCATAGACTCAACACTGTCCGTAGGCTCAACACTGCACCAGAGACTCAACACTGCCCATATACTCTGCACTGCCCATAGACTCAGCACTGCCTATAGACTCAACACTGCACCATAGACTCAGCACTGCATCATAGACTCAACAATGCCCATAGATTCAACACGGCCCATAGAATCAACACTGCCCATAGACTCAACACTGCACCATAGACTCAACATTGCCATAGACTAAACACTGCAACATAGACTCAACACTGCACCATAGACTCAACACTGCCCATAGACACAACACTGCACCTTAGACTCAACACTGCACCATAGATTCAACACGGCCCATAGAATCAACACTGCCCATAGACTCAACACTGCCCATAGACTCAACACGGCCCATAGACTCAACACTGCCCATAGACTCAACACTGCCCATAGACTCAAAACTGCCCATAGACTCAACACTGCCCATAGACTCAACACTGCCCCATAGACTCAACACTACCCATAGACTCAACACTGCCCATAGACTCAACACGGCCCATAGACTCAACACTGCCCATAGGCTCAACACTGCACCATAGACTCAACAATGCCCATAGACTCAACACTGCACCATATACTCAACACTGCACTATAGACTCAACACTGCCCATAGACTCAACACTGCCCAATAGACTCAACACTGCCCATAGACTCAGCACTGCCAATAGACTCAACACTGCACCATAGACTCAACACTGTCCGTAGGCTCAACACTGCACCAGAGACTCAACACTGCCCATATACTCTGCACTGCCCATAGACTCAGCACTGCCTATAGACTCAACACTGCACCATAGACTCAACACTGTCCGTAGACTCAACACTGCACCATAGACTCAGCACTGCATCATAGACTCAACAATGCCCATAGATTCAACACGGCCCATAGAATCAACACTGCCCATAGACTCAACACTGCACCATAGACTCAACATTGCCATAGACTAAACACTGCAACATAGACTCAACACTGCACCATAGACTCAACACTGCCCATAGACACAACACTGCACCTTAGACTCAACACTGCACCATAGATTCAACACGGCCCATAGAATCAACACTGCCCATAAACTCAACACTGCCCATAGACTCAACACGGCCCATAGACTCAACACTGCCCATAGACTCAACACTGCCCATAGACTCAAAACTGCCCATAGACTCAACACTGCCCATAGACTCAACACTGCCCCATAGACTCAACACTACCCATAGACTCAACACTGCCCATAGACTCAACACGGCCCATAGACTCAACACTGCCCATAGACTCAAAACTGCCCATATGCTCAACACTGCCCATAGACTCAGCACTGCCCATAGACTCAACACTGCCCATAGACTCAACACAGCACCATAGACTCAACACTGCACTAGAGACTCAAAACTGCCCATAGACTCAACACTGCCCCATAGACTCAAAACTGCCCCATTGACTCAACACTGCACCATAGACTCAACACTGCCCATAGACTCAACACTGCCCATAGACTCAACACTGCACCATAGACTCAACACTGCTCATAGACTCAACACTGCCCATAGACTCAACACTGCACCATAGACTCAACACTGCCCATAGACTCAACACTGCACCATAGACTCAACACTGCCCATAGACTCAATACTGCACCATAGACTCAACACTGCCCATAGACTCAACACTGCCCATAGACTCAGCACTGCCAATAGACTCAACAATGCACCATAGACTCAACACGGCAAATAGACTCAACACTGCCCATAGACTCAGCACTGCCCATAGACTCAACACTGCCCCATAGACTCAGCACTGCCCCTAGACTCAACACTGCCCATAGACTCAACACTGCCCATAGACTCAACATTGCCCATAGACTCAACACTGCAGCATAGACTCAGCACTGCCCATAGACTCAACACTGCACCATAGACTCAGCACTGCCCATATACTCAACACTGCACCATAGACTCAGCACTGCCCATAGACTCAACACTGCCCATAGACTAACACTGCCCATAGACTCAACACTGCCCATAGACTCAACACTGCCCATAGACTCAACACTGCACCATAGACTCAACACTGCCCATAGACTCAACACTGCCCATAGACTCAACACTGCACCATAGACTCAACACTGCCCATAGACTCAACACTGCCCATAAACTCAACACTGCACCATAGACTCAACACTGCCCATAGACTCAAAACTGCACCATAGACTCAACACTGCCCATAGACTCAACACTTCACCATAGACTCAACACTGCCCATAGACTCAACACTGCCCATAGACTCAGCACTGCCAATAGACTCAACAATGCACCATAGACTCAACACTACACCATAGACTCAACACTGCCCATAGACTCAGCACTGCACATAGACTCAACACTGCCCCATAGACTCAGCACTGCCCCTATACTCAACACTGCACAATAGACTCAACACTGCCCATAGACTTAACACTGCACCATAGACTCAGCACTGCTAATAGACTCAACAATCCACCATAGACTCAACACGGCAAATAGACTCAACACTGCCCATAGACTCAGCACTGCCCATAGACTCAACACTGCCCCATAGACTCAGCACTGCCCCTAGACTAAACACTGTATCATAGACTCAACACTGCACCATAGACTCAACACTACCCATAGACTCAACACTTCCCATAGACTCAACACTGAACATAGACTCAACACTGTACAATAGACTCAACACTGCACCATAGACTCAACACTACCCATAGACTCAGCACTGTACCATAGCCTCAGCACTGCCTATAGACTCAACACTGCCCATAGACTCAACACTGCCCCATGGACTCAACACTGCCCATAGACTCAACACTGCCCATAGACTCAGCACTGCCTATAGACTCAACACTGCACCATAGACTCAACACCGTACGTAGACTCAACACTGCACCATAGACTCAACACTGCACCATAGACTCAACACTGCCCATAGACTCAACACTGCACCATAGACTCAACACTGCACCATAGACTCAACACTGCCCATACACTCAACACAGCTCATAGACTCAACACTGCCATAGACTCATGACTGCCCATAGACTCAGCACTGCCCATAGACTCAGCACTGCCCATAGACTCAACACTGCCCATAAACTCAACACTGCCCATAGACTCAACACTGCCCATAGACTCAACACTGCACCATATACTCAGCACTGCCCATAGACTCAACACTGCACCATAGACTCAGCACTGCCCATAGACTCAACACTGCCCATAGACTCAGCACTGCACCATAGACTTAACACTGCACCAAAGACTCAACACTGCCCATAGACTCAACCCTCCCCATAGACTCAGAAGTGCACCATAGACTCAACACTGCCCATAGACTCAACACTGCACCATAGACTCAGCACTGCCTATAGACTCAACACTGCCCATAGACTCAACACTCCGCATGGACTCAACACTGCCCAATAGACTCAACACTGCCCATAGACTCAGCACTGCCAATAGACTCAACACTGCCCATAGAATCAACACTGCCCATAGACTCAGCACTGCCCATAGACTCAACACTGCACCATAGACTCAACACTGTCCGTAGACTCAACACTGCACCAGAGACTCAACACTGCCCATAGACTATACACCGCCCATAGACTCAACACTGTCCATAGACTCAACACTGCCCATAGACTCAACACTGCACCATAGACTCAACAATGCCCATAGACTCAACACTGCACCATATACTCAACACTGCACTATAGACTCAACACTGCCCATATACTCAACACTGCCCAAGAGTCTCAACACTGCCCATAGACTCTGCACTGCCAATAAACTCAACACTGCACAATAGACTCAACACTGTCCGTAGGCTCAACACTGCACCAGAGACTCAACACTGCCCATAGACTCTGCACTGCCCATAGACTCAGCACTGCCTATAGACTCAACACTGCACCATAGACTCAACACTGTCTGTAGACTCAACACTGCACCATAGACTCAACATTGCCATAGACTAAACACTGCAACATAGACTCAACACTGAACCATAGACTCAACACTGCCCATAGACACAACACTGCACCTTAGACTCAACACTGCACCATAGATTCAACACGGCCCATAGAATCAACACTGCCCATAGACTCAACACTGCCCATAGACTCAACACGGCCCATAGACTCAACACTGCCCATAGACTCAACACTGCCCATAGACACAAAACTGCCCATAGACTCAACACTGCCCATAGACTCAACACTGCCCCATAGACTCAACACTACCCATAGACTCAACACTGCCCATAGACTCAACACGGCCCATAGACTCAACACTGCCCATAGACTCAAAACTGCCCATATACTCAACACTGCCCATAGACTCAGCACTGCCCATAGACTCAACACTGCCCATAGACTCAACACAGCACCATAGACTCAACACTGCACTAGAGACTCAAAACTGCCCATAGACTCAACACTGCCCCATAGACTCAAAACTGCCCCATTGACTCAACACTGCACCATAGACTCAAAACTGCACCATATATTCAACACTGCAACATTGACTCAACACTGCACCAATGACTCAACACTGCACCATAGACTCAACACTGCACCATAGACTCAACACTGCCCCATAGACTCAACACTGCCCCAAAGACTCAACACTGCACCATAGACTCAACACTGCCCATAGACTCAACACTGCCCATAGACTCAGCACTGCCAATAGACTCAACACTGCACCATAGCCTCAACACAGCACCATAGACTCAACAGTGCACCATAGACTCAACACTGTACCATAGACTCAACACTGCACCATAGCCTCAACACAGCACCATAGACTCAACACTGCACCATAGACTCAGAACTGCACCATAGACTCAACACTGCACCATAGACTCATCACTGCCCATAGACTCAAAACTACACCATAGACTCAACACTGCCCATAGACAAAACACTGCCCATAGACTCAGCATTGCCCATAGACTCAACACTGCTCATAGACTCAGCACTGCCCATAGACTCAACACTACACCATAGACTCAACACTGAGCCATAGACTCAACACTGCACCATAGACTCAACACTGCACCATTGACTTAACACTGCCCATAGACTCAGCACTGCCCATAGACTCAACACTGCCCATAGACTCAGCACTGCCCATAGACTCAACACTGCCCATAGACTCAACACTGCCCATAGACTCAACACTGCACCAAAGACTCAACATTGCCCATAGACTCAACACTGCCCCATAGACTCAACACTGCACCAAAGACTCAACACTACACCATAGACTCAACACTGCACCATAGACTCAACACTGCACCCTAGACTCAATGCTGCACCAAAGACTCAACACTGCACCATAGACTCAGCACTGCCCATAGACTCAACACTGTCCATATACTCAACACTGCCCATAAACTCAACACTGCACCATAGACTCAGCACTGCACCATAGACTCAACACTGCCCCATTGACTCAACACAGCACCATAGACTCAACACTGCCCATAGACTCAACACTGCACCATAGACTCAACACTGAACATAGACTCAACACGGTACCATAGACTCAACAATGCACCACAGACTCAACACTGTACCATAGACTCAACACTGCACCATAGCCTCAACACAGCACCATAGACTCAACACTGCACCATAGACTCAGCACTGCACCATAGAATCAACACTGCACCATAGACTCAACACTGCACTATAGACACAACACTGCCCATAGACAAAACACTGCCCAGAGACTCAGCATTGCCCATAGACTCAACACTGCTCATAGACTCAGCACTGCCCATAGACTCAACACTACACCATAGACTCAAAACTGCCCATAGACTCAACACTGCCCCATAGACTCAACACTGCCCCATTGATTCAACACTACACCATAGACTCAAAACTGCACCATAGACATAACACTGCCCATAGACACAGCACTGCCCATAGACTCAACACTGCCCCATAGACTCAACACTGCCCATAGACTCAACACTGCACCATAGACTAAACACTGCCCCAAGACTCAGCACTGCCTATAGACTCAACACAGCACCATAGACTCAACACTGCCCCATAGACTCAACACTACACCATAGACTCAACACTGCACCATAGACTCAACACTTCACCATATACTCAACACTGCACCATAGAGTCAAAACTGCAACAAAGACTCAACACTGCAACATAGACTCAACACCACCAATAGACTCAACACTGCCCATAGACTCAGCACTGCCCATAGACTCAACACTGCACCATAGCCTCAACACTGCCTATATACGCAACACTGCACCATAGACTCAGCACTGCACCATAGACTCAACACTGCACATAGACTCAACACTCCACCATAGACTCAACACTGTACCATAGACTCAACACTGCACCATAGACTCAACACTACACCATAGACTCAGCACTGCCTATAGACTCAACAATGCACCATAGACTCAACACTGCCCCGTAGACTCAACACTGCCCATAGACTCAACACTGCATCATAGACTCAACACTGCACCATAGACTCAACACTGCCCATAGACTCAAAACTGCACCATAGACTCAACACTGCCCATAGACTCAACACTGCCCCATAGACTCAACACTACCCATAGACTCAACACTGCCCATAGACTCAACACGGCCCATAGACTCAACACTGCCCATAGACTCAAAACTGCCCATATACTCAACACTGCCCATAGACTCAGCACTGCCCATAGACTCAACACTGCCCATAGACTCAACACAGCACCATAGACTCAACACTGCACTAGAGACTCAAAACTGCCCATAGACTCAACACTGCCCCATAGACTCAAAACTGCCCCATTGACTCAACACTGCACCATAGACTCAAAACTGCACCATATATTCAACACTGCCCCATTGACTCAACACTGCACCAATGACTCAACACTGCACCATAGACTCAACACTGCACCATAGACTCAACACTGCCCCATAGACTCAACACTGCCCCAAAGACTCAACACTGCACCATAGACTCAACACTGCCCATAGACTCAACACTGCCCATAGACTCAGCACTGCCAATAGACTCAACACTGCACCATAGCCTCAACACAGCACCATAGACTCAACACTGCACCATAGACTCAACACTGTACCATAGACTCAACACTGCACCATAGCCTCAACACAGCACCATAGACTCAACACTGCACCATAGACTCAGAACTGCACCATAGACTCAACACTGCACCATAGACTCATCACTGCCCATAGACTCAAAACTACACCATAGACTCAACACTGCCCATAGACAAAACACTGCCCATAGACTCAGCATTGCCCATAGACTCAACACTGCTCATAGACTCAGCACTGCCCATAGACTCAACACTACACCATAGACTCAACACTGAGCCATAGACTCAACACTGCACGATAGACTCAACACTGCACCATTGACTTAACACTGCCCATAGACTCAGCACTGCCCATAGACTCAACACTGCCCATAGACTCATCACTGCCCATATACTCAACACTGCCCATAGACTCAACACTGCCCATAGACTCAACACTGCACCAAAGACTCAACATTGCCCATAGACTCAACACTGCCCCATAGACTCAACACTGCACCAAAGACTCAACACTACACCATAGACTCAACACTGCACCATAGACTCAACACTGCACCCTAGACTCAATGCTGCGCCAAAGACTCAACACTGCACCATAGACTCAGCACTGCCCATAGACTCAACACTGTCCATATACTCAACACTGCCCATAAACTCAACACTGCACCATAGACTCAGCACTGCACCATAGACTCAACACTGCCCCATTGACTCAACACAGCACCATAGACTCAACACTGCCCATAGACTCAACACTGCACCATAGACTCAACACTGAACATAGACTCAACACGGTACCATAGACTCAACAATGCACCACAGACTCAACACTGTACCATAGACTCAACACTGCACCATAGCCTCAACACAGCACCATAGACTCAACACTGCACCATAGACTCAGCACTGCACCATAGAATCAACACTGCACCATAGACTCAACACTGCACTATAGACACAACACTGCCCATAGACAAAACACTGCCCATAGACTCAGCATTGCCCATAGACTCAACACTGCTCATAGACTCAGCACTGCCCATAGACTCAACACTACACCATAGACTCAAAACTGCCCATAGACTCAACACTGCCCCATAGACTCAACACTGCCCCATTGATTCAACACTGCACCATAGACTCAAAACTGCACCATAGACATAACACTGCCCATAGACACAGCACTGCCCATAGACTCAACACTGCCCATAGACTCAACACTGCCTATAGACTCCACACTGCACCATAGACTCAACACTGCCCCATAGACTCAACACTGCCCATAGACTCAACACTGCACCATAGACTAAACACTGCCCCAAGACTCAGCACTGCCTATAGACTCAACACAGCACCATAGACTCAACACTGCCCCATAGACTCAACACTACACCATAGACTCAACACTGCACCATAGACTCAACACTTCACCATATACTCAACACTGCACCATAGAGTCAAAACTGCAACAAAGACTCAACACTGCAACATAGACTCAACACCACCCATAGACTCAACACTGCACCATAGCCTCAACACTGCCTATATACGCAACACTGCACCATAGACTCAGCACTGCACCATAGACTCAACACTGCACATAGACTCAACACTCCACCATAGACTCAACACTGTACCATAGACTCAACACTGCACCATAGACTCAACACTACACCATAGACTCAGCACTGCCTATAGACTCAACAATGCACCATAGACTCAACACTGCCCCGTAGACTCAACACTGCCCATAGACTCAACACTGCATCATAGACTCAACACTGCACCATAGACTCAACACTGCCCATAGACTCAAAACTGCACCATAGACTCAACACTGCACCATAGACTCAACACTGCACCCTAGACTCAATGCTACGCCAAAGACTCAACACTGCACCATAGACTCAGCACTGCCCATATACTCAACACTGCCCATAAACTCAACACTGCACCATAGACTCAGCACTGCACCATAGACTCAACACTGCCCCATTGACTCAACACTGCACCATAGACTCAAAACTGCCCATAGACTCAACACTGCCCCATAGACTCAACACTGCCCCATTGATTCAACACTGCACCATAGACTCAACACTGCACCATAGACTCAACACTGCCCATAGACTCAAAACTGTCCATATACTCAACACTGCCCATAAACTCAACACTGCACCATAGACTCAGCACTGCACCATAGACTCAACACTGCCCCATTGACTCAACACAGCACCATAGACTCAACACTGCCCATAGACTCAACACTGCACCATAGACTCAACACTGAACATAGACTCAACACTGTACCATAGACTCAACAATGCACCACAGACTCAACACTGTACCATAGACTCAACACTGCACCATAGCCTCAACACAGCACCATAGACTCAACACTGCACCATAGACTCAGCACTGCACCATAGAATCAACACTGCACCATAGACTCAACACTGCACTATAGACACAACACTGCCCATAGACAAAACACTGCCCATAGACTCAGCATTGCCCATAGACTCAACACTGCTCATAGACTCAGCACTGCCCATAGACTCAACACTACACCATAGACTCAAAACTGCCCATAGACTCAACACTGCCCCATAGACTCAACACTGCCCCATTGATTCAACACTGCACCATAGACTCAAAACTGCACCATAGACATAACACTGCCCATAGACACAGCACTGCCCATAGACTCAACACTGCCCATAGACTCAACACTGCCTATAGACTCCACACTGCACCATAGACTCAACACTGCCCCATAGACTCAACACTGCCCATAGACTCAACACTGCACCATAGACTAAACACTGCCCCAAGACTCAGCACTGCCTATAGACTCAACACAGCACCATAGACTCAACACTGCCCCATAGACTCAACACTACACCATAGACTCAACACTGCACCATAGACTCAACACTTCACCATATACTCAACACTGCACCATAGAGTCAAAACTGCAACAAAGACTCAACACTGCAACATAGACTCAACACCACCAATAGACTCAACACTGCCCATAGACTCAACACTGCACCAAAGACTCAGCACTGCCCATAGACTCAACACTGCACCATAGCCTCAACACTGCCTATATACGCAACACTGCACCATAGACTCAGCACTGCACCATAGACTCAACACTGCACATAGACTCAACACTCCACCATAGACTCAACACTGTACCATAGACTCAACACTGCACCATAGACTCAACACTACACCATAGACTCAGCACTGCCTATAGACTCAACAATGCACCATAGACTCAACACTGCCCCGTAGACTCAACACTGCCCATAGACTCAACACTGCATCATAGACTCAACACTGCACCATAGACTCAACACTGCACCATAGACTCAACACTTCACCATATACTCAACACTGCACCATAGAGTCAAAACTGCAACAAAGACTCAACACTGCAACATAGACTCAACACCACCAATAGACTCAACACTGCCCATAGACTCAGCACTGCCCATAGACTCAACACTGCACCATAGCCTCAACACTGCCTATATACGCAACACTGCACCATAGACTCAGCACTGCACCATAGACTCAACACTGCACATAGACTCAACACTCCACCATAGACTCAACACTGTACCATAGACTCAACACTGCACCATAGACTCAACACTACACCATAGACTCAGCACTGCCTATAGACTCAACAATGCACCATAGACTCAACACTGCCCCGTAGACTCAACACTGCCCATAGACTCAACACTGCATCATAGACTCAACACTGCACCATAGACTCAACACTGCCCATAGACTCAAAACTGCACCATAGACTCAACACTGCACCATAGACTCAACACTGCACCCTAGACTCAATGCTGCGCCAAAGACTCAACACTGCACCATAGACTCAGCACTGCCCATATACTCAACACTGCCCATAAACTCAACACTGCACCATAGACTCAGCACTGCACCATAGACTCAACACTGCCCCATTGACTCAACACTGCACCATAGACTCAAAACTGCCCATAGACTCAACACTGCCCCATAGACTCAACACTGCCCCATTGATTCAACACTGCACCATAGACTCAACACTGCACCATAGACTCAACACTGCCCATAGACTCAAAACTGTCCATATACTCAACACTGCCCATAAACTCAACACTGCACCATAGACTCAGCACTGCACCATAGACTCAACACTGCCCCATTGACTCAACACAGCACCATAGACTCAACACTGCCCATAGACTCAACACTGCACCATAGACTCAACACTGAACATAGACTCAACACTGTACCATAGACTCAACAATGCACCACAGACTCAACACTGTACCATAGACTCAACACTGCACCATAGCCTCAACACAGCACCATAGACTCAACACTGCACCATAGACTCAGCACTGCACCATAGAATCAACACTGCACCATAGACTCAACACTGCACTATAGACACAACACTGCCCATAGACAAAACACTGCCCATAGACTCAGCATTGCCCATAGACTCAACACTGCTCATAGACTCAGCACTGCCCATAGACTCAACACTACACCATAGACTCAAAACTGCCCATAGACTCAACACTGCCCCATAGACTCAACACTGCCCCATTGATTCAACACTGCACCATAGACTCAAAACTGCACCATAGACATAACACTGCCCATAGACACAGCACTGCCCATAGACTCAACACTGCCCATAGACTCAACACTGCCTATAGACTCCACACTGCACCATAGACTCAACACTGCCCCATAGACTCAACACTGCCCATAGACTCAACACTGCACCATAGACTAAACACTGCCCCAAGACTCAGCACTGCCTATATACTCAACACAGCACCATAGACTCAACACTGCCCCATAGACTCAACACTACACCATAGACTCAACACTGCACCATAGACTCAACACTTCACCATATACTCAACACTGCACCATAGAGTCAAAACTGCAACAAAGACTCAACACTGCAACATAGACTCAACACCACCAATAGACTCAACACTGCCCATAGACTCAACACTGCACCAAAGACTCAGCACTGCCCATAGACTCAACACTGCACCATAGCCTCAACACTGCCTATATACGCAACACTGCACCATAGACTCAGCACTGCACCATAGACTCAACACTGCACATAGACTCAACACTCCACCATAGACTCAACACTGTACCATAGACTCAACACTGCACCATAGACTCAACACTACACCATAGACTCAGCACTGCCTATAGACTCAACAATGCACCATAGACTCAACACTGCCCCGTAGACTCAACACTGCCCATAGACTCAACACTGCATCATAGACTCAACACTGCACCATAGACTCAAAACTGCACCATAGACTCAACACTGCACCATAGACTCAACACTGCACCCTAGACTCAATGCTGCGCCAAAGACTCAACACTGCACCATAGACTCAGCACTGCCCATATACTCAACACTGCCCATAAACTCAACACTGCACCATAGACTCAGCACTGCACCATAGACTCAACACTGCCCCATTGACTCAACACTGCACCATAGACTCAAAACTGCCCATAGACTCAACACTGCCCCATAGACTCAACACTGCCCCATTGATTCAACACTGCACCATAGACTCAACACTGCACCATAGACTCAACACTGCCCATAGACTCAAAACTGTCCATATACTCAACACTGCCCATAAACTCAACACTGCACCATAGACTCAGCACTGCACCATAGACTCAACACTGCCCCATTGACTCAACACAGCACCATAGACTCAACACTGCCCATAGACTCAACACTGCACCATAGACTCAACACTGAACATAGACTCAACACTGTACCATAGACTCAACAATGCACCACAGACTCAACACTGTACCATAGACTCAACACTGCACCATAGCCTCAACACAGCACCATAGACTCAACACTGCACCATAGACTCAGCACTGCACCATAGAATCAACACTGCACCATAGACTCAACACTGCACTATAGACACAACACTGCCCATAGACAAAACACTGCCCATAGACTCAGCATTGCCCATAGACTCAACACTGCTCATAGACTCAGCACTTCCCATAGACTCAACACTACACCATAGACTCAAAACTGCCCATAGACTCAACACTGCCCCATAGACTCAACACTGCCCCATTGATTCAACACTCACCATAGACTCAAAACTGCACCATAGACATAACACTGCCCATAGACACAGCACTGCCCATAGACTCAACACTGCCCATAGACTCAACACTGCCTATAGACTCCACACTGCACCATAGACTCAACACTGCCCCATAGACTCAACACTGCCCATAGACTCAACACTGCACCATAGACTCAACACTGCCCCAAGACTCAGCACTGCCTATAGACTCAACACAGCACCATAGACTCAACACTGCCCCATAGACTCAACACTACACCATAGACTCAACACTGCACCATAGACTCAACACTGCACCATATACTCAACACTGCACCATAGAGTCAAAACTGCAACAAAGACTCAACACTGCACCGTAGACTCAACACCACCAATAGACTCAACACTGCCCATAGACTCAGTACTGCCCATAGACTCAACACTGCACCATAGCCTCAACACTACCTATATACGCAACACTGCACCATAGACTCAGCACTGCACCATAGACTCAACACTGCACATAGACTCAACACTCCACCATAGACTCAACACTGTACCATAGACTCAACACTGCACCATAGACTCAACACTACACCATAGACTCAGCACTGCCTATAGACTCAACAATGCACCATAGACTCAACACTGCCCCGTAGACTCAACACTGCACCATAGACTCAACACCACCAATAGACTCAACACTGCCCATAGACTCAGCACTGCCCATAGACTCAACACTGCACCATAGCCTCAACACTGCCTATATACGCAACACTGCACCATAGACTCAGCACTGCACCATAGACTCAACACTGCACATAGACTCAACACTCCACCATAGACTCAACACTGTACCATAGACTCAACACTGCACCATAGACTCAACACTACACCATAGACTCAGCACTGCCTATAGACTCAACAATGCACCATAGACTCAACACTGCCCCGTAGACTCAACACAGCCCATAGACTCAACACTGCATCATAGACTCAACACTGCACCATAGACTCAACACTGCCCATAGACTCAAAACTGCACCATAGACTCAACACTGCACCATAGACTCAACACTGCACCCTAGACTCAATGCTGCGGCAAAGACTCAACACTGCACCATAGACTCAGCACTGCCCATATACTCAACACTGCCCATAAACTCAACACTGCACCATAGACTCAGCACTGCACCATAGACTCAACACTGCCCCATAGACTCAACACTGCACCATAGACTCAACACTACACCATAGCCTCAACACTGCGCCATAGACTCAACACTGCACCATAGACTCAACACTGCACCATAGACTCAAAACTGCCCATAGACTCAACACTGCCCCATAGACTCAACACTGCCCCATTGATTCAACACTGCACCATAGACTCAACACTGCACCATAGACTCAACACTGCACCATAGACTCAACACTGTACCATTGATTCAACACTCACCATAGACTCAAAACTGCACCATAGACATAACACTGCCCATAGACACAGCACTGCCCATAGACTCAACACTGCCCATAGACTCAACACTGCCTATAGACTCCACACTGCACCATAGACTCAACACTGCCCCATAGACTCAACACTGCCCATAGACTCAACACTGCACCATAGACTCAACACTGCCCCAAGACTCAGCACTGCCTATAGACTCAACACAGCACCATAGACTCAACACTGCCCCATAGACTCAACACTACACCATAGACTCAACACTGCACCATAGACTCAACACTGCACCATATACTCAACACTGCACCATAGAGTCAAAACTGCAACAAAGACTCAACACTGCACCGTAGACTCAACACCACCAATAGACTCAACACTGCCCATAGACTCAGTACTGCCCATAGACTCAACACTGCACCATAGCCTCAACACTACCTATATACGCAACACTGCACCATAGACTCAGCACTGCACCATAGACTCAACACTGCACATAGACTCAACACTCCACCATAGACTCAACACTGTACCATAGACTCAACACTGCACCATAGACTCAACACTACACCATAGACTCAGCACTGCCTATAGACTCAACAATGCACCATAGACTCAACACTGCCCCGTAGACTCAACACTGCACCATAGACTCAACACCACCAATAGACTCAACACTGCCCATAGACTCAGCACTGCCCATAGACTCAACACTGCACCATAGCCTCAACACTGCCTATATACGCAACACTGCACCATAGACTCAGCACTGCACCATAGACTCAACACTGCACATAGACTCAACACTCCACCATAGACTCAACACTGTACCATAGACTCAACACTGCACCATAGACTCAACACTACACCATAGACTCAGCACTGCCTATAGACTCAACAATGCACCATAGACTCAACACTGCCCCGTAGACTCAACACAGCCCATAGACTCAACACTGCATCATAGACTCAACACTGCACCATAGACTCAACACTGCCCATAGACTCAAAACTGCACCATAGACTCAACACTGCACCATAGACTCAACACTGCACCCTAGACTCAATGCTGCGGCAAAGACTCAACACTGCACCATAGACTCAGCACTGCCCATATACTCAACACTGCCCATAAACTCAACACTGCACCATAGACTCAGCACTGCACCATAGACTCAACACTGCCCCATAGACTCAACACTGCACCATAGACTCAACACTACACCATAGCCTCAACACTGCGCCATAGACTCAACACTGCACCATAGACTCAACACTGCACCATAGACTCAACACTGCACCCTAGACTCAATGCTGCGGAAAAGACTCAACACTGCACCATAGACTCAGCACTGCCCATATACTCAACACTGCCCATAAACTCAACACTGCACCATAGACTCAGCACTGCACCATAGACTCAACACTGCCCCATAGACTCAACACTGCACCATAGACTCAACACTACACCATAGCCTCAACACTGCGCCATAGACTCAACACTGCACCATAGACTCAACACTGCACCATAGACTCAAAACTGCCCATAGACTCAACACTGCCCCATAGACTCAACACTGCCCCATTGATTCAACACTGCACCATAGACTCAACACTGCACCATAGACTCAACACTGCACCATAGACTCAACACTGTACCATAGACTCAACACTGCACCATAGCCTCAACACAGCACCATAGACTCAACACTGCACCATAGACTCAGCACTGCACCATAGACTCAACACTGCACCATAGACTCATCACTGCCCATAGACTCAAAACTACACCATAGACTCAACACTGCCCATAGACAAAACACTGCCCATAGACTCAGCATTGCCCATAGACTCAACACTGCTCATAGACTCAGCACTGCCCATAGACTCAACACTACACCATAGACTCAACACTGCACCATAGACTCAGCACTGCCCATAGACTCAGCACTGCCTATAGACTCAACAATGCACCATAGACTCAACACTGCCCCGTAGACTCAACACAGCCCATAGACTCAACACTGCATCATAGACTCAACACTGCACCATAGACTCAACACTGCCCATAGACTCAAAACTGCACCATAGACTCAACACTGCACCATAGACTCAACACTGCACCCTAGACTCAATGCTGCGGCAAAGACTCAACACTGCACCATAGACTCAGCACTGCCCATATACTCAACACTGCCCATAAACTCAACACTGCACCATAGACTCAGCACTGCACCATAGACTCAACACTGCCCCATAGACTCAACACTGCACCATAGACTCAACACTACACCATAGCCTCAACACTGCGCCATAGACTCAACACTGCACCATAGACTCAACACTGCACCATAGACTCAAAACTGCCCATAGACTCAACACTGCCCCATAGACTCAACACTGCCCCATTGATTCAACACTGCACCATAGACTCAACACTGCACCATAGACTCAACACTGCACCATAGACTCAACACTGTACCATAGACTCAACACTGCACCATAGCCTCAACACAGCACCATAGACTCAACACTGCACCATAGACTCAGCACTGCACCATAGACTCAACACTGCACCATAGACTCATCACTGCCCATAGACTCAAAACTACACCATAGACTCAACACTGCCCATAGACAAAACACTGCCCATAGACTCAGCATTGCCCATAGACTCAACACTGCTCATAGACTCAGCACTGCCCATAGACTCAACACTACACCATAGACTCAACACTGCACCATAGACTTAACACTGCCCATAGACTCAGCACTGCCCATAGACTCAACACTGCCCATAGACTCAGCACTGCCCATAGACTCAACACTGCCCATAGACTCAACACTGCCCATAGACTCAACACTGCACCAAAGACTCAACATTGCCCATAGACTCAACACTGCCCCATAGACTCAACACTGCACCAAAGACTCAACACTACACCATAGACTCAACACTGCACCATAGACTCAACACTGCACCCTAGACTCAATGCTGCGCCAAAGACTCAACACTGCACCATAGACTCAGCACTGCCCATAGACTCAACACTGTCCATATACTCAACACTGCCCATAAACTCAACACTGCACCATAGACTCAGCACTGCACCATAGACTCAACACTGCCCCATTGACTCAACACAGCACCATAGACTCAACACTGCCCATAGACTCAACACTGCACCATAGACTCAACACTGAACATAGACTCAACACGGTACCATAGACTCAACAATGCACCACAGACTCAACACTGTACCATAGACTCAACACTGCACCATAGCCTCAACACAGCACCATAGACTCAACACTGCACCATAGACTCAGCACTGCACCATAGAATCAACACTGCACCATAGACTCAACACTGCACTATAGACACAACACTGCCCATAGACAAAACACTGCCCATAGACTCAGCATTGCCCATAGACTCAACACTGCTCATAGACTCAGCACTGCCCATAGACTCAACACTACACCATAGACTCAAAACTGCCCATAGACTCAACACTGCCCCATAGACTCAACACTGCCCCATTGATTCAACACTCCACCATAGACTCAAAACTGCACCATAGACATAACACTGCCCATAGACACAGCACTGCCCATAGACTCAACACTGCCCATAGACTCAGCACTGCCCATAGACTCAACACTGCCCATAGACTCAACACTGCCCATAGACTCAACACTGCACCAAAGACTCAACATTGCCCATAGACTCAACACTGCCCCATAGACTCAACACTGCACCAAAGACTCAACACTACACCATAGACTCAACACTGCACCATAGACTCAACACTGCACCCTAGACTCAATGCTGCGCCAAAGACTCAACACTGCACCATAGACTCAGCACTGCCCATAGACTCAACACTGTCCATATACTCAACACTGCCCATAAACTCAACACTGCACCATAGACTCAGCACTGCACCATAGACTCAACACTGCCCCATTGACTCAACACAGCACCATAGACTCAACACTGCCCATAGACTCAACACTGCAGCATAGACTCAACACTGAACATAGACTCAACACGGTACCATAGACTCAACAATGCACCACAGACTCAACACTGTACCATAGACTCAACACTGCACCATAGCCTCAACACAGCACCATAGACTCAACACTGCACCATAGACTCAGCACTGCACCATAGAATCAACACTGCACCATAGACTCAACACTGCACTATAGACACAACACTGCCCATAGACAAAACACTGCCCATAGACTCAGCATTGCCCATAGACTCAACACTGCTCATAGACTCAGCACTGCCCATAGACTCAACACTACACCATAGACTCAAAACTGCCCATAGACTCAACACTGCCCCATAGACTCAACACTGCCCCATTGATTCAACACTGCACCATAGACTCAAAACTGCACCATAGACATAACACTGCCCATAGACACAGCACTGCCCATAGACTCAACACTGCCCATAGACTCAACACTGCCTATAGACTCCACACTGCACCATAGACTCAACACTGCCCCATAGACTCAACACTGCCCATAGACTCAACACTGCACCATAGACTAAACACTGCCCCAAGACTCAGCACTGCCTATAGACTCAACACAGCACCATAGACTCAACACTGCCCCATAGACTCAACACTACACCATAGACTCAACACTGCACCATAGACTCAACACTTCACCATATACTCAACACTGCACCATAGAGTCAAAACTGCAACAAAGACTCAACACTGCACCATAGACTCAACACCACCAATAGACTCAACACTGCCCATAGACTCAGCACTGCCCATAGACTCAACACTGCACCATAGCCTCAACACTGCCTATATACGCAACACTGCACCATAGACTCAGCACTGCACCATAGACTCAACACTGCACCATAGACTCAACACTACACCATAGACTCAGCACTGCCTATAGACTCAACAATGCACCATAGACTCAACACTGCCCCGTAGACTCAACACAGCCCATAGACTCAACACTGCATCATAGACTCAACACTGCACCATAGACTCAACACTGCCCATAGACTCAAAACTGCACCATAGACTCAACACTGCACCATAGACTCAACACTGCACCCTAGACTCAATGCTGCGGCAAAGACTCAACACTGCACCATAGACTCAGCACTGCCCATATACTCAACACTGCCCATAAACTCAACACTGCACCATAGACTCAGCACTGCACCATAGACTCAACACTGCCCCATAGACTCAACACTGCACCATAGACTCAACACTACACCATAGCCTCAACACTGCGCCATAGACTCAACACTGCACCATAGACTCAACACTGCACCATAGACTCAAAACTGCCCATAGACTCAACACTGCCCCATAGACTCAACACTGCCCCATTGATTCAACACTGCACCATAGACTCAACACTGCACCATAGACTCAACACTGCACCATAGACTCAACACTGTACCATAGACTCAACACTGCACCATAGCCTCAACACAGCACCATAGACTCAACACTGCACCATAGACTCAGCACTGCACCATAGACTCAACACTGCACCATAGACTCATCACTGCCCATAGACTCAAAACTACACCATAGACTCAACACTGCCCATAGACAAAACACTGCCCATAGACTCAGCATTGCCCATAGACTCAACACTGCTCATAGACTCAGCACTGCCCATAGACTCAACACTACACCATAGACTCAACACTGCACCATAGACTTAACACTGCCCATAGACTCAGCACTGCCCATAGACTCAACACTGCCCATAGACTCAGCACTGCCCATAGACTCAACACTGCCCATAGACTCAACACTGCCCATAGACTCAACACTGCACCAAAGACTCAACATTGCCCATAGACTCAACACTGCCCCATAGACTCAACACTGCACCAAAGACTCAACACTACACCATAGACTCAACACTGCACCATAGACTCAACACTGCACCCTAGACTCAATGCTGCGCAAAAGACTCAACACTGCACCATAGACTCAGCACTGCCCATAGACTCAACACTGTCCATATACTCAACACTGCCCATAAACTCAACACTGCACCATAGACTCAGCACTGCACCATAGACTCAACACTGCCCCATTGACTCAACACAGCACCATAGACTCAACACTGCCCATAGACTCAACACTGCACCATAGACTCAACACTGAACATAGACTCAACACGGTACCATAGACTCAACAATGCACCACAGACTCAACACTGTACCATAGACTCAACACTGCACCATAGCCTCAACACAGCACCATAGACTCAACACTGCACCATAGACTCAGCACTGCACCATAGAATCAACACTGCACCATAGACTCAACACTGCACTATAGACACAACACTGCCCATAGACAAAACACTGCCCATAGACTCAGCATTGCCCATAGACTCAACACTGCTCATAGACTCAGCACTGCCCATAGACTCAACACTACACCATAGACTCAAAACTGCCCATAGACTCAACACTGCCCCATAGACTCAACACTGCCCCATTGATTCAACACTCCACCATAGACTCAAAACTGCACCATAGACATAACACTGCCCATAGACACAGCACTGCCCATAGACTCAACACTGCCCATAGACTCAGCACTGCCCATAGACTCAACACTGCCCATAGACTCAACACTGCCCATAGACTCAACACTGCACCAAAGACTCAACATTGCCCATAGACTCAACACTGCCCCATAGACTCAACACTGCACCAAAGACTCAACACTACACCATAGACTCAACACTGCACCATAGACTCAACACTGCACCCTAGACTCAATGCTGCGCCAAAGACTCAACACTGCACCATAGACTCAGCACTGCCCATAGACTCAACACTGTCCATATACTCAACACTGCCCATAAACTCAACACTGCACCATAGACTCAGCACTGCACCATAGACTCAACACTGCCCCATTGACTCAACACAGCACCATAGACTCAACACTGCCCATAGACTCAACACTGCACCATAGACTCAACACTGAACATAGACTCAACACGGTACCATAGACTCAACAATGCACCACAGACTCAACACTGTACCATAGACTCAACACTGCACCATAGCCTCAACACAGCACCATAGACTCAACACTGCACCATAGACTCAGCACTGCACCATAGAATCAACACTGCACCATAGACTCAACACTGCACTATAGACACAACACTGCCCATAGACAAAACACTGCCCATAGACTCAGCATTGCCCATAGACTCAACACTGCTCATAGACTCAGCACTGCCCATAGACTCAACACTACACCATAGACTCAAAACTGCCCATAGACTCAACACTGCCCCATAGACTCAACACTGCCCCATTGATTCAACACTGCACCATAGACTCAAAACTGCACCATAGACATAACACTGCCCATAGACACAGCACTGCCCATAGACTCAACACTGCCCATAGACTCAACACTGCCTATAGACTCCACACTGCACCATAGACTCAACACTGCCCCATAGACTCAACACTGCCCATAGACTCAACACTGCACCATAGACTAAACACTGCCCCAAGACTCAGCACTGCCTATAGACTCAACACAGCACCATAGACTCAACACTGCCCCATAGACTCAACACTACACCATAGACTCAACACTGCACCATAGACTCAACACTTCACCATATACTCAACACTGCACCATAGAGTCAAAACTGCAACAAAGACTCAACACTGCACCATAGACTCAACACCACCAATAGACTCAACACTGCCCATAGACTCAGCACTGCCCATAGACTCAACACTGCACCATAGCCTCAACACTGCCTATATACGCAACACTGCACCATAGACTCAGCACTGCACCATAGACTCAACACTGCACATAGACTCAACACTCCACCATAGACTCAACACTGTACCATAGACTCAACACTGCACCATAGACTCAACACTACACCATAGACTCAGCACTGCCTATAGACTCAACAATGCACCATAGACTCAACAATGCCCCGTAGACTCAACAATGCCCATAGACTCAACACTGCATCATAGACTCAACACTGCACTATAGACTCAACACTGCCCATAGACTCAAAACTGCACCATAGACTCAACACTGCACCATAGACTCAACACTGCACCCTAGACTCAATGCTGCGCCAAAGACTCAACACTACGCCATAGACTCAACACTGCACCATAGACTCAACACTGCACCATAGACTCAAAACTGCCCATAGACTCAACACTGCCCCATAGACTCAACACTGCCCCATTGATTCAACACTGCACCATAGACTCAACACTGCACCATAGACTCAACACTGCCCATAGACTCAAAACTGTCCATATACTCAACACTGCCCATAAACTCAACACTGCACCATAGACTCAGCACTGCACCATAGACTCAACACTGCCCCATTGACTCAACACAGCACCATAGACTCAACACTGCCCATAGACTCAACACTGCACCATAGACTCAACACTGAACATAGACTCAACACTGTACCATAGACTCAACAATGCACCACAGACTCAACACTGTACCATAGACTCAACACTGCACCATAGCCTCAACACAGCACCATAGACTCAACACTGCACCATAGACTCAGCACTGCACCATAGAATCAACACTGCACCATAGACTCAACACTGCACTATAGACACAACACTGCCCATAGACAAAACACTGCCCATAGACTCAGCATTGCCCATAGACTCAACACTGCTCATAGACTCAGCACTGCCCATAGACTCAACACTACACCATAGACTCAAAACTGCCCATAGACTCAACACTGCCCCATAGACTCAACACTGCCCCATTGATTCAACACTGCACCATAGACTCAAAACTGCACCATAGACATAACACTGCCCATAGACACAGCACTGCCCATAGACTCAACACTGCCCATAGACTCAACACTGCCTATAGACTCCACACTGCACCATAGACTCAACACTGCCCCATAGACTCAACACTGCCCATAGACTCAACACTGCACCATAGACTCAACACTGCCCCAAGACTCAGCACTGCCTATAGACTCAACACAGCACCATAGACTCAACACTGCCCCATAGACTCAACACTACACCATAGACTCAACACTGCACCATAGACTCAACACTGCACCATATACTCAACACTGCACCATAGAGTCAAAACTGCAACAAAGACTCAACACTGCACCGTAGACTCAACACCACCAATAGACTCAACACTGCCCATAGACTCAGCACTGCCCATAGACTCAACACTGCACCATAGCCTCAACACTACCTATATACGCAACACTGCACCATAGACTCAGCACTGCACCATAGACTCAACACTGCACATAGACTCAACACTCCACCATAGACTCAACACTGTACCATAGACTCAACACTGCACCATAGACTCAACACTACACCATAGACTCAGCACTGCCTATAGACTCAACAATGCACCATAGACTCAACACTGCCCCGTAGACTCAACACTGCCCATAGACTCAACACTGCATCATAGACTCAACACTGCCCCGTAGACTCAACACTGCCCATAGACTCAACACTGCATCATAGACTCAACACTGCACCATAGACTCAACACTGCCCATAGACTCAAAACTGCACCATAGACTCAACACTGCACCATAGACTCAACACTACACCATAGCCTCAACACTGCGCCATAGACTCAACACTGCACCATAGACTCAACACTGCACCATAGACTCAAAACTGCCCATAGACTCAACACTGTACCATTGATTCAACACTGCCCCATTTATTCAACACTGCACCATAGACTCAACACTGCACCATAGACTCAACACTGCCCATACACTCAACACTGCTCATAGACTCAACACTGCCATAGACTCATGACTGCCCATAGACTCAGCACTGCCCATAGACTCAGCACTGCCCATTTAACTCAAAACTGCCCATAAACTCAACACTGCCCATAGACTCAACACTGCCCATAGACTCAACACTGCACCATAGACTCAGCACTGCCCATAGACTCAACACTGCACCATAGACTCAGCACTGCCCATAGACTCAACACTGCCCATAGACTCAGCACTGCACCATAGACTTAACACTGCACCAAAGACTCAACACTGCCCATAGACTCAACCCTCCCCATAGACTCAGAAGTGCACCATAGACTCAACACTGCCCATATACTAAACACCGCACCATATGCTCAACACCGCCCATAGACTCAACACTGCCCATAGACTCAACACTGCACCATAGACTCAGCACTGCCTATAGACTCAACACTGCGCATAGACTCAACACTGCCGCATGGACTCAACACTGCCCAATAGACTCAACACTGCCCATAGACTCAGCACTGCCAATAGACTCAACACTGCCCATAGAATCAACACTGCCCATAGACTCAGCACTGCCCATAGACTCAACACTGCACCATAGACTCAACACTGTCCGTAGACTCAACACGGCCCAATAGTCTCAACACTGCCCATAGACTCAGCACTGCCAATAAACTCAACACTGCACAATAGACTCAACACTGTCCGTAGGCTCAACACTGCACCAGAGACTCAACACTGCCCATAGACTCTGCACTGCCCATAGACTCAGCACTGCCTATAGACTCAACACTGCACCATAGACTCAACACTGTCCGTAGACTCAACACTGCACCATAGACTCAACATTGCCATAGACTAAACACTGCAACATAGACTCAACACTGCACCATAGACTCAACACTGCCCATAGACACAACACTGCACCTTAGACTCAACACTGCACCATAGATTCAACACGGCCCATAGAATCAACACTGCCCATAGACTCAACACTGCCCATAGACTCAACACGGCCCATAGACTCTACACTGCCCATAGACTCAACACTGCCCATAGACTCAAAACTGCCCATAGACTCAACACTGCCCATAGACTCAACACTGCCCCATAGACTCAACACTACCCATAGACTCAACACTGCCCATAGACTCAACACGGCCCATAGACTCAACACTGCCCATAGACTCAAAACTGCCCATATACTCAACACTGCCCATAGACTCAGCACTGCCCATAGACTCAACACTGCCCATAGACTCAACACAGCACCATAGACTCAACACTGCACTAGAGACTCAAAACTGCCCATAGACTCAACACTGCCCCATAGACTCAAAACTGCCCCATTGACTCAACACTGCACCATAGACTCAGCACTGCACCATAGACTCAACACTGCCCCATTGACTCAACACAGCACCATAGACTCAACACTGCCCATAGACTCAACACTGCACCATAGACTCAACACTGAACATAGACTCAACACGGTACCATAGACTCAACAATGCACCACAGACTCAACACTGTACCATAGACTCAACACTGCACCATAGCCTCAACACAGCACCATAGACTCAACACTGCACCATAGACTCAGCACTGCACCATAGAATCAACACTGCTCCATAGACTCAACACTGCACTATAGACACAACACTGCCCATAGACAAAACACTGCCCATAGACTCAGCATTGCCCATAGACTCAACACTGCTCATAGACTCAGCACTGCCCATAGACTCAACACTACACCATAGACTCAAAACTGCCCATAGACTCAACACTGCCCCATAGACTCAACACTGCCCCATTGATTCAACACTGCACCATAGACTCAAAACTGCACCATAGACATAACACTGCCCATAGACACAGCACTGCCCATAGACTCAACACTGCCCATAGACTCAACACTGCCTATAGACTCCACACTGCACCATAGACTCAACACTGCCCCATAGACTCAACACTGCCCATAGACTCAACACTGCACCATAGACTAAACACTGCCCCAAGACTCAGCACTGCCTATCGACTCAACACAGCACCATAGACTCAACACTGCCCCATAGACTCAACACTACACCATAGACTCAACACTGCACCATAGACTCAACACTTCACCATATACTCAACACTGCACCATAGAGTCAAAACTGCAACAAAGACTCAACACTGCACCATAGACTCAACACCACCAATAGACTCAACACTGCCCATAGACTCAGCACTGCCCATAGACTCAACACTGCACCATAGCCTCAACACTGCCTATATACGCAACACTGCACCATAGACTCAGCACTGCACCATAGACTCAACACTGCACATAGACTCAACACTCCACCATAGACTCAACACTGTACCATAGACTCAACACTGCACCATAGACTCAACACTACACCATAGACTCAGCACTGCCTATAGACTCAACAATGCACCATAGACTCAACACTGCCCCGTAGACTCAACACTGCCCATAGACTCAACACTGCATCATAGACTCAACACTGCACTATAGACTCAACACTGCCCATAGACTCAAAACTGCACCATAGACTCAACACTGCACCATAGACTCAACACTGCACCCTAGACTCAATGCTGCGCCAAAGACTCAACACTACGCCATAGACTCAACACTGCACCATAGACTCAACACTGCACCATAGACTCAAAACTGCCCATAGACTCAACACTGCCCCATAGACTCAACACTGCCCCATTGATTCAACACTGCACCATAGACTCAACACTGCACCATAGACTCAACACTGCCCATAGACTCAAAACTGTCCATATACTCAACACTGCCCATAAACTCAACACTGCACCATAGACTCAGCACTGCACCATAGACTCAACACTGCCCCATTGACTCAACACAGCACCATAGACTCAACACTGCCCATAGACTCAACACTGCACCAAAGACTCAACACTACACCATAGACTCAACACTGCACCATAGACTCAACACTGCACCCTAGACTCAATGCTGCGCCAAAGACTCAACACTGCACCATAGACTCAGCACTGCCCATAGACTCAACACTGTCCATATACTCAACACTGCCCATAAACTCAACACTGCACCATAGACTCAGCACTGCACCATAGACTCAACACTGCCCCATTGACTCAACACAGCACCATAGACTCAACACTGCCCATAGACTCAACACTGCACCATAGACTCAACACTGAACATAGACTCAACACGGTACCATAGACTCAACAATGCACCACAGACTCAACACTGTACCATAGACTCAACACTGCACCATAGCCTCAACACAGCACCATAGACTCAACACTGCACCATAGACTCAGCACTGCACCATAGAATCAACACTGCACCATAGACTCAACACTGCACTATAGACACAACACTGCCCATAGACAAAACACTGCCCATAGACTCAGCATTGCCCATAGACTCAACACTGCTCATAGACTCAGCACTGCCCATAGACTCAACACTACACCATAGACTCAAAACTGCCCATAGACTCAACACTGCCCCATAGACTCAACACTGCCCCATTGATTCAACACTGCACCATAGACTCAAAACTGCACCATAGACATAACACTGCCCATAGACAAAGCACTGCCCATAGACTCAACACTGCCCATAGACTCAACACTGCCTATAGACTCCACACTGCACCATAGACTCAACACTGCCCCATAGACTCAACACTGCCCATAGACTCAACACTGCACCATAGACTAAACACTGCCCCAAGACTCAGCACTGCCTATAGACTCAACACAGCACCATAGACTCAACACTGCCCCATAGACTCAACACTACACCATAGACTCAACACTGCACCATAGACTCAACACTTCACCATATACTCAACACTGCACCATAGAGTCAAAACTGCAACAAAGATTCAACACTGCACCATAGACTCAACACCACCAATAGACTCAACACTGCCCATAGACTCAGCACTGCCCATAGACTCAACACTGCACCATAGCCTCAACACTGCCTATATACGCAACACTGCACCATAGACTCAGCACTGCACCATAGACTCAACACTGCACCATAGACTCAACACTACACCATAGACTCAGCACTGCCTATAGACTCAACAATGCACCATAGACTCAACACTGCCCCGTAGACTCAACACAGCCCATAGACTCAACACTGCATCATAGACTCAACACTGCACCATAGACTCAACACTGCCCATAGACTCAAAACTGCACCATAGACTCAACACTGCACCATAGACTCAACACTGCACCCTAGACTCAATGCTGCGGCAAAGACTCAACACTGCACCATAGACTCAGCACTGCCCATATACTCAACACTGCCCATAAACTCAACACTGCACCATAGACTCAGCACTGCACCATAGACTCAACACTGCCCCATAGACTCAACACTGCACCATAGACTCAACACTACACCATAGCCTCAACACTGCGCCATAGACTCAACACTGCACCATAGACTCAACACTGCACCATAGACTCAAAACTGCCCATAGACTCAACACTGCCCCATAGACTCAACACTGCCCCATTGATTCAACACTGCACCATAGACTCAACACTGCACCATAGACTCAACACTGCACCATAGACTCAACACTGTACCATAGACTCAACACTGCACCATAGCCTCAACACAGCACCATAGACTCAACACTGCACCAAAGACTCAGCACTGCACCATAGACTCAACACTGCACCATAGACTCATCACTGCCCATAGACTCAAAACTACACCATAGACTCAACACTGCCCATAGACAAAACACTGCCCATAGACTCAGCATTGCCCATAGACTCAACACTGCTCATAGACTCAGCACTGCCCATAGACTCAACACTACACCATAGACTCAACACTGCACCATAGACTTAACACTGCCCATAGACTCAGCACTGCCCATAGACTCAACACTGCCCATAGACTCAGCACTGCCCATAGACTCAACACTGCCCATAGACTCAACACTGCCCATAGACTCAACACTGCACCAAAGACTCAACATTGCCCATAGACTCAACACTGCCCCATAGACTCAACACTGCACCAAAGACTCAACACTACACCATAGACTCAACACTGCACCATAGACTCAACACTGCACCCTAGACTCAATGCTGCGCCAAAGACTCAACACTGCACCATAGACTCAGCACTGCCCATAGACTCAACACTGTCCATATACTCAACACTGCCCATAAACTCAACACTGCACCATAGACTCAGCACTGCACCATAGACTCAACACTGCCCCATTGACTCAACACAGCACCATAGACTCAACACTGCCCATAGACTCAACACTGCACCATAGACTCAACACTGAACATAGACTCAACACGGTACCATAGACTCAACAATGCACCACAGACTCAACACTGTACCATAGACTCAACACTGCACCATAGCCTCAACACAGCACCATAGACTCAACACTGCACCATAGACTCAGCACTGCACCATAGAATCAACACTGCACCATAGACTCAACACTGCACTATAGACACAACACTGCCCATAGACAAAACACTGCCCATAGACTCAGCATTGCCCATAGACTCAACACTGCTCATAGACTCAGCACTGCCCATAGACTCAACACTACACCATAGACTCAAAACTGCCCATAGACTCAACACTGCCCCATAGACTCAACACTGCCCCATTGATTCAACACTCCACCATAGACTCAAAACTGCACCATAGACATAACACTGCCCATAGACACAGCACTGCCCATAGACTCAACACTGCCCATAGACTCAGCACTGCCCATAGACTCAACACTGGCCATAGACTCAACACTGCCCATAGACTCAACACTGCACCAAAGACTCAACATTGCCCATAGACTCAACACTGCCCCATAGACTCAACACTGCACCAAAGACTCAACACTACACCATAGACTCAACACTGCACCATAGACTCAACACTGCACCCTAGACTCAATGCTGCGCCAAAGACTCAACACTGCACCATAGACTCAGCACTGCCCATAGACTCAACACTGTCCATATACTCAACACTGCCCATAAACTCAACACTGCACCATAGACTCAGCACTGCACCATAGACTCAACACTGCCCCATTGACTCAACACAGCACCATAGACTCAACACTGCCCATAGACTCAACACTGCACCATAGACTCAACACTGAACATAGACTCAACACGGTACCATAGACTCAACAATGCACCACAGACTCAACACTGTACCATAGACTCAACACTGCACCATAGCCTCAACACAGCACCATAGACTCAACACTGCACCATAGACTCAGCACTGCACCATAGAATCAACACTGCACCATAGACTCAACACTGCACTATAGACACAACACTGCCCATAGACAAAACACTGCCCATAGACTCAGCATTGCCCATAGACTCAACACTGCTCATAGACTCAGCACTGCCCATAGACTCAACACTACACCATAGACTCAAAACTGCCCATAGACTCAACACTGCCCCATAGACTCAACACTGCCCCATTGATTCAACACTGCACCATAGACTCAAAACTGCACCATAGACATAACACTGCCCATAGACACAGCACTGCCCATAGACTCAACACTGCCCATAGACTCAACACTGCCTATAGACTCCACACTGCACCATAGACTCAACACTGCCCCATAGACTCAACACTGCCCATAGACTCAACACTGCACCATAGACTAAACACTGCCCCAAGACTCAGCACTGCCTATAGACTCAACACAGCACCATAGACTCAACACTGCCCCATAGACTCAACACTACACCATAGACTCAACACTGCACCATAGACTCAACACTTCACCATATACTCAACACTGCACCATAGGGTCAAAACTGCAACAAAGACTCAACACTGCACCATAGACTCAACACCACCAATAGACTCAACACTGCCCATAGACTCAGCACTGCCCATAGACTCAACACTGCACCATAGCCTCAACACTGCCTATATACGCAACACTGCACCATAGACTCAGCACTGCACCATAGACTCAACACTGCACATAGACTCAACACTCCACCATAGACTCAACACTGTACCATAGACTCAACACTGCACCATAGACTCAACACTACACCATAGACTCAGCACTGCCTATAGACTCAACAATGCACCATAGACTCAACAATGCCCCGTAGACTCAACAATGCCCATAGACTCAACACTGCATCATAGACTCAACACTGCACTATAGACTCAACACTGCCCATAGACTCAAAACTGCACCATAGACTCAACACTGCACCATAGACTCAACACTGCACCCTAGACTCAATGCTGCGCCAAAGACTCAACACTACGCCATAGACTCAACACTGCACCATAGACTCAACACTGCACCATAGACTCAAAACTGCCCATAGACTCAACACTGCCCCATAGACTCAACACTGCCCCATTGATTCAACACTGCACCATAGACTCAACACTGCACCATAGACTCAACACTGCCCATAGACTCAAAACTGTCCATATACTCAACACTGCCCATAAACTCAACACTGCACCATAGACTCAGCACTGCACCATAGACTCAACACTGCCCCATTGACTCAACACAGCACCATAGACTCAACACTGCCCATAGACTCAACACTGCACCATAGACTCAACACTGAACATAGACTCAACACTGTACCATAGACTCAACAATGCACCACAGACTCAACACTGTACCATAGACTCAACACTGCACCATAGCCTCAACACAGCACCATAGACTCAACACTGCACCATAGACTCAGCACTGCACCATAGAATCAACACTGCACCATAGACTCAACACTGCACTATAGACACAACACTGCCCATAGACAAAACACTGCCCATAGACTCAGCATTGCCCATAGACTCAACACTGCTCATAGACTCAGCACTGCCCATAGACTCAACACTACACCATAGACTCAAAACTGCCCATAGACTCAACACTGCCCCATAGACTCAACACTGCCCCATTGATTCAACACTGCACCATAGACTCAAAACTGCACCATAGACATAACACTGCCCATAGACACAGCACTGCCCATAGACTCAACACTGCCCATAGACTCAACACTGCCTATAGACTCCACACTGCACCATAGACTCAACACTGCCCCATAGACTCAACACTGCCCATAGACTCAACACTGCACCATAGACTCAACACTGCCCCAAGACTCAGCACTGCCTATAGACTCAACACAGCACCATAGACTCAACACTGCCCCATAGACTCAACACTACACCATAGACTCAACACTGCACCATAGACTCAACACTGCACCATATACTCAACACTGCACCATAGAGTCAAAACTGCAACAAAGACTCAACACTGCACCGTAGACTCAACACCACCAATAGACTCAACACTGCCCATAGACTCAGCACTGCCCATAGACTCAACACTGCACCATAGCCTCAACACTACCTATATACGCAACACTGCACCATAGACTCAGCACTGCACCATAGACTCAACACTGCACATAGACTCAACACTCCACCATAGACTCAACACTGTACCATAGACTCAACACTGCACCATAGACTCAACACTACACCATAGACTCAGCACTGCCTATAGACTCAACAATGCACCATAGACTCAACACTGCCCCGTAGACTCAACACTGCCCATAGACTCAACACTGCATCATAGACTCAACACTGCCCCGTAGACTCAACACTGCCCATAGACTCAACACTGCATCATAGACTCAACACTGCACCATAGACTCAACACTGCCCATAGACTCAAAACTGCACCATAGACTCAACACTGCACCATAGACTCAACACTACACCATAGCCTCAACACTGCGCCATAGACTCAACACTGCACCATAGACTCAACACTGCACCATAGACTCAAAACTGCCCATAGACTCAACACTGCCCCATTGATTCAACACTGCCCCATTGATTCAACACTGCACCATAGACTCAACACTGCACCATAGACTCAACACTGCCCATACACTCAACACTGCTCATAGACTCAACACTGCCATAGACTCATGACTGCCCATAGACTCAGCACTGCCCATAGACTCAGCACTGCCCATTTGACTCAACACTGCCCATAAACTCAACACTGCCCATAGACTCAACACTGCCCATAGACTCAACACTGCACCATAGACTCAGCACTGCCCATAGACTCAACACTGCACCATAGACTCAGCACTGCCCATAGACTCAACACTGCCCATAGACTCAGCACTGCACCATAGACTTAACACTGCACCAAAGACTCAACACTGCCCATAGACTCAACCCTCCCCATAGACTCAGAAGTGCACCATAGACTCAACACTGCCCATATACTAAACACCGCACCATAGACTCAACACCGCCCATAGACTCAACACTGCCCATAGACTCAACACTGCACCATAGACTCAGCACTGCCTATAGACTCAACACTGCGCATAGACTCAACACTGCCGCATGGACTCAACACTGCCCAATAGACTCAACACTGCCCATAGACTCAGCACTGCCAATAGACTCAACACTGCCCATAGAATCAACACTGCCCATAGACTCAGCACTGCCCATAGACTCAACACTGCACCATAGACTCAACACTGTCCGTAGACTCAACACGGCCCAATAGTCTCAACACTGCCCATAGACTCAGCACTGCCAATAAACTCAACACTGCACCAGAGACTCAACACTGCCCATAGACTCTGCACTGCCCATAGACTCAGCACTGCCTATAGACTCAACACTGCACCATAGACTCAACACTGTCCGTAGACTCAACACTGCACCATAGACTCAACATTGCCATAGACTAAACACTGCAACATAGACTCAACACTGCACCATAGACTCAACACTGCCCATAGACACAACACTGCACCTTAGACTCAACACTGCACCATAGATTCAACACGGCCCATAGAATCAACACTGCCCATAGACTCAACACTGCCCATAGACTCAACACGGCCCATAGACTCTACACTGCCCATAGACTCAACACTGCCCATAGACTCAAAACTGCCCATAGACTCAACACTGCCCATAGACTCAACACTGCCCCATAGACTCAACACTACCCATAGACTCAACACTGCCCATAGACTCAACACGGCCCATAGACTCAACACTGCCCATAGACTCAAAACTGCCCATATACTCAACACTGCCCATAGACTCAGCACTGCCCATAGACTCAACACTGCCCATAGACTCAACACAGCACCATAGACTCAACACTGCACTAGAGACTCAAAACTGCCCATAGACTCAACACTGCCCCATAGACTCAAAACTGCCCCATTGACTCAACACTGCACCATAGACTCAGCACTGCACCATAGACTCAACACTGCCCCATTGACTCAACACAGCACCATAGACTCAACACTGCCCATAGACTCAACACTGCACCATAGACTCAACACTGAACATAGACTCAACACGGTACCATAGACTCAACAATGCACCACAGACTCAACACTGTACCATAGACTCAACACTGCACCATAGCCTCAACACAGCACCATAGACTCAACACTGCACCATAGACTCAGCACTGCACCATAGAATCAACACTGCACCATAGACTCAACACTGCACTATAGACACAACACTGCCCATAGACAAAACACTGCCCATAGACTCAGCATTGCCCATAGACTCAACACTGCTCATAGACTCAGCACTGCCCATAGACTCAACACTACACCATAGACTCAAAACTGCCCATAGACTCAACACTGCCCCATAGACTCAACACTGCCCCATTGATTCAACACTGCACCATAGACTCAAAACTGCACCATAGACATAACACTGCCCATAGACACAGCACTGCCCATAGACTCAACACTGCCCATAGACTCAACACTGCCTATAGACTCCACACTGCACCATAGACTCAACACTGCCCCATAGACTCAACACTGCCCATAGACTCAACACTGCACCATAGACTAAACACTGCCCCAAGACTCAGCACTGCCTATAGACTCAACACAGCACCATAGACTCAACACTGCCCCATAGACTCAACACTACACCATAGACTCAACACTGCACCATAGACTCAACACTTCACCATATACTCAACACTGCACCATAGAGTCAAAACTGCAACAAAGACTCAACACTGCACCATAGACTCAACACCACCAATAGACTCAACACTGCCCATAGACTCAGCACTGCCCATAGACTCAACACTGCACCATAGCCTCAACACTGCCTATATACGCAACACTGCACCATAGACTCAGCACTGCACCATAGACTCAACACTGCACATAGACTCAACACTCCACCATAGACTCAACACTGTACCATAGACTCAACACTGCACCATAGACTCAACACTACACCATAGACTCAGCACTGCCTATAGACTCAACAATGCACCATAGACTCAACACTGCCCCGTAGACTCAACACTGCCCATAGACTCAACACTGCATCATAGACTCAACACTGCACTATAGACTCAACACTGCCCATAGACTCAAAACTGCACCATAGACTCAACACTGCACCATAGACTCAACACTGCACCCTAGACTCAATGCTGCGCCAAAGACTCAACACTACGCCATAGACTCAACACTGCACCATAGACTCAACACTGCACCATAGACTCAAAACTGCCCATAGACTCAACACTGCCCCATAGACTCAACACTGCCCCATTGATTCAACACTGCACCATAGACTCAACACTGCACCATAGACTCAACACTGCCCATAGACTCAAAACTGTCCATATACTCAACACTGCCCATAAACTCAACACTGCACCATAGACTCAGCACTGCACCATAGACTCAACACTGCCCCATTGACTCAACACAGCACCATAGACTCAACACTGCCCATAGACTCAACACTGCACCATAGACTCAACACTGAACATAGACTCAACACTGTACCATAGACTCAACAATGCACCACAGACTCAACACTGTACCATAGACTCAACACTGCACCATAGCCTCAACACAGCACCATAGACTCAACACTGCACCATAGACTCAGCACTGCACCATAGAATCAACACTGCACCATAGACTCAACACTGCACTATAGACACAACACTGCCCATAGACAAAACACTGCCCATAGACTCAGCATTGCCCATAGACTCAACACTGCTCATAGACTCAGCACTGCCCATAGACTCAACACTACACCATAGACTCAAAACTGCCCATAGACTCAACACTGCCCCATAGACTCAACACTGCCCCATTGATTCAACACTGCACCATAGACTCAAAACTGCACCATAGACATAACACTGCCCATAGACACAGCACTGCCCATAGACTCAATACTGCCCATAGACTCAACACTCCCTATAGACTCCACACTGCACCATAGACTCAACACTGCCCCATAGACTCAACACTGCCCATAGACTCAACACTGCACCATAGACTCAACACTGCCCCAAGACTCAGCACTGCCTATAGACTCAACACAGCACCATAGACTCAACACTGCCCCATAGACTCAACACTACACCATAGACTCAACACTGCACCATAGACTCAACACTGCACCATATACTCAACACTGCACCATAGAGTCAAAACTGCAACAAAGACTCAACACTGCACCGTAGACTCAACACCACCAATAGACTCAACACTGCCCATAGACTCAGCACTGCCCATAGACTCAACACTGCACCATAGCCTCAACACTACCTATATACGTAACACTGCACCATAGACTCAGCACTGCACCATAGACTCAACACTGCACATAGACTCAACACTCCACCATAGACTCAACACTGTACCATAGACTCAACACTGCACCATAGACTCAACACTACACCATAGACTCAGCACTGCCTATAGACTCAACAATGCACCATAGACTCAACACTGCCCCGTAGACTCAACACTGCCCATAGACTCAACACTGCATCATAGACTCAACACTGCCCCGTAGACTCAACACTGCCCATAGACTCAACACTGCATCATAGACTCAACACTGCACCATAGACTCAACACTGCCCATAGACTCAAAACTGCACCATAGACTCAACACTGCACCATAGACTCAACACTACACCATAGCCTCAACACTGCGCCATAGACTCAACACTGCACCATAGACTCAACACTGCACCATAGACTCAAAACTGCCCATAGACTCAACACTGCCCCATTGATTCAACACTGCCCCATTGATTCAACACTGCACCATAGACTCAACACTGCACCATAGACTCAACACTGCCCATACACTCAACACTGCTCATAGACTCAACACTGCCATAGACTCATGACTGCCCATAGACTCAGCACTGCCCATAGACTCAGCACTGCCCATTTGACTCAACACTGCCCATAAACTCAACACTGCCCATAGACTCAACACTGCCCATAGACTCAACACTGCACCATAGACTCAGCACTGCCCATAGACTCAACACTGCACCATAGACTCAGCACTGCCCATAGACTCAACACTGCCCATAGACTCAGCACTGCACCATAGACTTAACACTGCACCAAAGACTCAACACTGCCCATAGACTCAACCCTCCCCATAGACTCAGAAGTGCACCATAGACTCAACACTGCCCATATACTAAACACCGCACCATAGACTCAACACCGCCCATAGACTCAACACTGCCCATAGACTCAACACTGCACCATAGACTCAGCACTGCCTATAGACTCAACACTGCGCATAGACTCAACACTGCCGCATGGACTCAACACTGCCCAATAGACTCAACACTGCCCATAGACTCAGCACTGCCAATAGACTCAACACTGCCCATAGAATCAACACTGCCCATAGACTCAGCACTGCCCATAGACTCAACACTGCACCATAGACTCAACACTGTCCGTAGACTCAACACGGCCCAATAGTCTCAACACTGCCCATAGACTCAGCACTGCCAATAAACTCAACACTGCACAATAGACTCAACACTGTCCGTAGGCTCAACACTGCACCAGAGACTCAACACTGCCCATAGACTCTGCACTGCCCATAGACTCAGCACTGCCTATAGACTCAACACTGCACCATAGACTCAACACTGTCCGTAGACTCAACACTGCACCATAGACTCAACATTGCCATAGACTAAACACTGCAACATAGACTCAACACTGCACCATAGACTCAACACTGCCCATAGACACAACACTGCACCTTAGACTCAACACTGCACCATAGATTCAACACGGCCCATAGAATCAACACTGCCCATAGACTCAACACTGCCCATAGACTCAACACGGCTCATAGACTCTACACTGCCCATAGACTCAACACTGCCCATAGACTCAAAACTGCCCATAGACTCAACACTGCCCATAGACTCAACACTGCCCCATAGACTCAACACTACCCATAGACTCAACACTGCCCATAGACTCAGCATTGCCCATAGACTCAACACTGCTCATAGACTCAGCACTGCCCATAGACTCAACACTACACCATAGACTCAAAACTGCCCATAGACTCAACACTGCCCCATAGACTCAACACTGCCCCATTGATTCAACACTGCACCATAGACTCAAAACTGCACCATAGACATAACACTGCCCATAGACACAGCACTGCCCATAGACTCAACACTGCCCATAGACTCAACACTGCCTATAGACTCCACACTGCACCATAGACTCAACACTGCCCCATAGACTCAACACTGCCCATAGACTCAACACTGCACCATAGACTCAACACTGCCCCAAGACTCGGCACTGCCTATAGACTCAACACAGCACCATAGACTCAACACTGCCCCATAGACTCAACACTACACCATAGACTCAACACTGCACCATAGACTCAACACTGCACCATATACTCAACACTGCACCATAGAGTCAAAACTGCAACAAAGACTCAACACTGCACCGTAGACTCAACACCACCAATAGACTCAACACTGCCCATAGACTCAGCACTGCCCATAGACTCAACACTGCACCATAGCCTCAACACTACCTATATACGCAACACTGCACCATAGACTCAGCACTGCACCATAGACTCAACACTGCACATAGACTCAACACTCCACCATAGACTCAACACTGTACCATAGACTCAACACTGCACCATAGACTCAACACTACACCATAGACTCAGCACTGCCTATAGACTCAACAATGCACCATAGACTCAACACTGCCCCGTAGACTCAACACTGCCCATAGACTCAACACTGCATCATAGACTCAACACTGCCCCGTAGACTCAACACTGCCCATAGACTCAACACTGCATCATAGACTCAACACTGCACCATAGACTCAACACTGCCCATAGACTCAAAACTGCACCATAGACTCAACACTGCACCATAGACTCAACACTACACCATAGCCTCAACACTGCGCCATAGACTCAACACTGCACCATAGACTCAACACTGCACCATAGACTCAAAACTGCCCATAGACTCAACACTGCCCCATTGATTCAACACTGCCCCATTGATTCAACACTGCACCATAGACTCAACACTGCACCATAGACTCAACACTGCCCATACACTCAACACTGCTCATAGACTCAACACTGCCATAGACTCATGACTGCCCATAGACTCAGCACTGCCCATAGACTCAGCACTGCCCATTTGACTCAACACTGCCCATAAACTCAACACTGCCCATAGACTCAACACTGCCCATAGACTCAACACTGCACCATAGACTCAGCACTGCCCATAGACTCAACACTGCACCATAGACTCAGCACTGCCCATAGACTCAACACTGCCCATAGACTCAGCACTGCACCATAGACTTAACACTGCACCAAAGACTCAACACTGCCCATAGACTCAACCCTCCCCATAGACTCAGAAGTGCACCATAGACTCAACACTGCCCATATACTAAACACCGCACCATAGACTCAACACCGCCCATAGACTCAACACTGCCCATAGACTCAACACTGCACCATAGACTCAGCACTGCCTATAGACTCAACACTGCGCATAGACTCAACACTGCCGCATGGACTCAACACTGCCCAATAGACTCAACACTGCCCATAGACTCAGCACTGCCAATAGACTCAACACTGCCCATAGAATCAACACTGCCCATAGACTCAGCACTGCCCATAGACTCAACACTGCACCATAGACTCAACACTGTCCGTAGACTCAACACGGCCCAATAGTCTCAACACTGCCCATAGACTCAGCACTGCCAATAAACTCAACACTGCACAATAGACTCAACACTGTCCGTAGGCTCAACACTGCACCAGAGACTCAACACTGCCCATAGACTCTGCACTGCCCATAGACTCAGCACTGCCTATAGACTCAACACTGCACCATAGACTCAACACTGTCCGTAGACTCAACACTGCACCATAGACTCAACATTGCCATAGACTAAACACTGCAACATAGACTCAACACTGCACCATAGACTCAACACTGCCCATAGACACAACACTGCACCTTAGACTCAACACTGCACCATAGATTCAACACGGCCCATAGAATCAACACTGCCCATAGACTCAACACTGCCCATAGACTCAACACGGCCCATAGACTCTACACTGCCCATAGACTCAACACTGCCCATAGACTCAAAACTGCCCATAGACTCAACACTGCCCATAGACTCAACACTGCCCCATAGACTCAACACTACCCATAGACTCAACACTGCCCATAGACTCAACACGGCCCATAGACTCAACACTGCCCATAGACTCAAAACTGCCCATATACTCAACACTGCCCATAGACTCAGCACTGCCCATAGACTCAACACTGCCCATAGACTCAACACAGCACCATAGACTCAACACTGCACTAGAGACTCAAAACTGCCCATAGACTCAACACTGCCCCATAGACTCAAAACTGCCCCATTGACTCAACACTGCACCATAGACTCAAAACTGCACCATATATTCAACACTGCCCCATTGACTCAACACTGCACCAATGACTCAACACTGCACCATAGACTCAACACTGCACCATAGACTCAACACTGCCCCATAGACTCAACACTGCCCCATTGACTCAACAATGCACCATAGACTCAACACTGCCCAAAGACTCAACACAGCACCATAGACTCAACACTGCACTAGAGACTCAAAACTGCCCATAGACTCAACACTGCCCCATAGACTCAAAACTGCCCCATTGACTCAACACTGCACCATAGACTCAAAACTGCACCATATATTCAACACTGCCCCATTGACTCAACACTGCACCAATGACTCAACACTGCACCATAGACTCAACACTGCACCATAGACTCAACACTGCCCCATAGACTCAACACTGCCCCATTGACTCAACAATGCACCATAGACTCAACACTGCCCAAAGACTCAACACTGCACCATAGACTCAACACTGCCCATAGACTCAACACTGCCCATAGACTCAGCACTGCCAATAGACTCAACACTGCACCATAGCCTCAACACAGCACCATAGACTCAACACTGCACCATAGACTCAACACTGTACCATAGACTCAACACTGCACCATAGCCTCAACACAGCACCATAGACTCAACACTGCACCATAGACTCAGCACTGCACCATAGACTCAACACTGCACCATAGACTCATCACTGCCCATAGACTCAACACGACACCATAGACTCAACACTGCCCATAGACAAAACACTGCCCATAGACTCAGCATTGCCCATAGACTCAACACTGCTCATAGACTCAGCACTGCCCATAGACTCAACACTACACCATAGACTCAACACTGCGCCATAGACTCAACACTGCACCATAGACTCAACACTGCACCATAGACTTAACACTGCCCATAGACTCAGCACTGCCCATAGACTCAACACTGCCCATAGACTCAGCACTGCCCATAGACTCAACACTGCCCATAGACTCAACACTGCCCATAGACTCAACACTGCACCAAAGACTCAACATTGCCCATAGACTCAACACTGCCCCATAGACTCAACACTGCACCAAAGACTCAACACTACACCATAGACTCAACACTGCACCATAGACTCAACACTGCACCCTAGACTTAATGCTGCGCCAAAGACTCAACACTGCACCATAGACTCAGCACTGCCCAAAGACTCAACACTGTCCATATACTCAACACCGCCCATAAACTCAACACTGCACCATAGACTCAGCACTGCACCATAGACTCAACACTGCCCCATTGACTCAACACAGCACCATAGACTCAACACTGCCCATAGACTCAACACTGCACCATAGACTCAACGCTGAACATAGACTCAACACGGTACCATAGACTCAACAATGCACCACAGACTCAACACTGTACCATAGACTCAGCACTGCCCATAGACTCAACACTGCACCATAGACTCAACACTGAACATAGACTCAACACGGTACCATAGACTCAACAATGCACCACAGACTCAACACTGCACCATAGACTCAGCACTGCACCATAGAATCAACACTGCACCATAGACTCAACACTGCACTATAGACACAACACTGCCCATAGACAAAACACTGCCCATAGACTCAGCATTGCCCATAGACTCAACACTGCTCATAGACTCAGCACTGCCCATAGACTCAACACTACACCATAGACTCAAAACTGCCCATAGACTCAACACTGCCCCATAGACTCAACACTGCCCCATTGATTCAACACTGCACCATAGAATCAAAACTGCACCATAGACATAACACTGCCCATAGACACAGCACTGCCCATAGACTCAACACTGCCCATAGACTCAACACTGCCTATAGACTCCACACTGCACCATAGACTCAACACTGCCCCATAGACTCAACACTGCCCATAGACTCAACACTGCACCATAGACTCAACACTGCCCCAAGACTCAGCACTGCCTATAGACTCAACACAGCACCATAGACTCAACACTGCCCCATAGACTCAACACTACACCATAGACTCAACACTGCACCATAGACTCAACACTGCACCATATACTCAACACTGCACCATAGAGTCAAAACTGCAACAAAGACTCAACACTGCACCATAGACTCAACACCACCAATAGACTCAACACTGCCCATAGACTCAGCACTGCCCATAGACTCAACACTGCACCATAGCCTCAACACTGCCTATATACGCAACACTGCACCATAGACTCAGCACTGCACCATAGACTCAACACTGCACATAGACTCAACACTCCACCATAGACTCAACACTGCACCATAGACTCAAAACTGCCCATAGACTCAACACTGCCCCATTGACTCAACACTGCCCCATTGATTCAACACTGCACCATAGACTCAACACTGCACATAGACTCAACACTGCCCATACACTCAACACTGCTCATAGACTCAACACTGCCATAGACTCATGACTGCCCATAAACTCAGCACTGCCCATAGACTCAACACTGCCCATAAACTCAACACTGCCCATAGACTCAACACTGCCCATAGACTCAACATTGCACCATAGACTCAGCACTGCCCATAGACTCAACACTGCACCATAGACTCAACACTGCCCATAGACTCAACACTGCCCATAGACTCAACACTGCACCATAGACTCAGCACTGCCTATAGACTCAACACTGCCCATAGACTCAACACTGCCTTATGGACTCAACACTGCCCAATAGACTCAACACTGCCCATAGACTCAGCACTGCCAATAGACTCAACACTGCCCAGAGAATCAACACTGCCCATAGACTCAGCACTGCCCATAGACTCAACACTGCACCATAGACTCAACACTGTCCGTAGACTCAACACTGCACCAGAGACTCAACACTGCACAATAGACTCAACACTGCCCATATACTCAACACTGCCCAATAGTCTCAACACTGCCCAAAGACTCAGCACTGCCAATAAACTCAACACTGCACAATAGACTCAACACTGTCCGTAGGCTCAACACTGCACCAGAGACTCAACACTGTCCATAGACTCTGCACTGCCCATAGACTCAGCACTGCCTATAGACTCAACACTGCACCATAGACTCAACACTGTCCGTAGACTCAACACTGAACCATAGACTCAACATTGCCATAGACTAAACACTGCAACATAGACTCAACACTGCACCATAGACTCAACACTGCCCATAGACACAACACTGCACCTTAGACTCAACACTGCACCATAGATTCAACACGGCCCATAGAATCAACACTGCCCATAGACTCAACACTGCCCATAGACTCAACACGGCCCATAGACTCAACACTGCCCATAGACTCAACACTGCCCATAGACTCAAAACTGCCCATAGACTCAACACTGCCCATAGACTCAACACTGCCCCATAGACTCAACACTACCCATAGACTCAACACTGCCCATAGACTCAACACGTCCCATAGACTCAACACTGCCCATAGACTCAAAACTGCCCATATACTCAACACTGCCCATAGACTCAGCACTGCCCATAGACTCAACACTGCCCATAGACTCAACACAGCACCATAGACTCAACACTGCACTAGAGACTCAAAACTGCCCATAGACTCAACACTGCCCCATAGACTCAAAACTGCCCCATTGACTCAACACTGCACCATAGACTCAAAACTGCACCATATATTCAACACTGCCCCATTGACTCAACACTGCACCAATGACTCAACACTGCACCATAGACTCAACACTGCCCATAGACTCAACACTGCCCATAGACTCAGCACTGCCAATAGACTCAACACTGCACCATAGCCTAAACACAGCACCATAGACTCAACACTGCACCATAGACTCAACACTGTACCATAGACTCAACACTGCACCATAGCCTCAACACAGCACCATAGACTCAACACTGCACCATAGACTCAGCACTGCACCATAGACTCAACACTGCACCATAGACTCATCACTGCCCATAGACTCAACACTACACCATAGACTCAACACTGCCCATAGACAAAACACTGCCCATAGACTCAGCATTGCCCATAGACTCAACACTGCTCATAGACTCAGCACTGCCCATAGACTCAACACTACACCATAGACTCAACACTGCGCCATAGACTCAACACTGCACCATAGACTCAATACTGCACCATAGACTTAACACTGCCCATAGACTCAGCACTGCCCATAGACTCAACACTGCCCATAGACTCAGCACTGCCCATAGACTCAACACTGCCCATAGACTCAACACTGCCCATAGACTCATCACTGCACCAAAGACTCAACATTGCCCATAGACTCAACACTGCCCCATAGACTCAACACTGCACCAAAGACTCAACACTACACCATAGACTCAACACTGCACCATAGACTCAACACTGCACCCTAGACTCAATGCTGCGCCAAAGACTCAACACTGCACCATAGACTCAGCATTGCCCATAGACTCAACACTGTCCATATACTCAACACTGCCCATAAACTCAACACTGCACCATAGACTAAGCACTGCACCATAGACTCAACACTGCCCCATCGACTCAACACAGCACCATAGACTCAACACTGCCCATAGACTTAACACTGCACCATAGACTCAACACTGAACATAGACTCAACACGGTACCATAGACTCAACAATGCACCACAGACTCAACACTGTACCATAGACTCAACACTGCACCATAGCCTCAACACAGCACCATAGACTCAACACTGCACCATAGACTCAGCACTGCACCATAGAATCAACACTGCACCATAGACTCAACACTGCACTATAGACACAACACTGCCCATAGACAAAACACTGCCCATAGACTCAGCATTGCCCATAGACTCAACACTGCTCATAGACTCAGCACTGCCCATAGACTCAACACTACACCATAGACTCAAAACTGCCCATAGACTCAACACTGCCCCATAGACTCAACACTGCCCCATTGATTCAACACTGCACCATAGAATCAAAACTGCACCATAGACATAACACTGCCCATAGACACAGCACTGCCCATAGACTCAACCCTGCCCATAGACTCAACACTGCCTATAGACTCCACACTGCACCATAGACTCAACACTGCCCCATAGACTCAACACTGCCCATAGACTCAACACTGCACCATAGACTCAACACTGCCCCAAGACTCAGCACTGCCTATAGACTCAACACAGCACCATAGACTCAACACTGCCCCATAGACTCAACACTACAACATAGACTCAACACTGCACCATAGACTCAACACTGCACCATATACTCAACACTGCACCATAGAGTCAAAACTGCAACAAAGACTCAACACTGCACCATAGACTCAACACCACCAATAGACTCAACACTGCCCATAGACTCAGCACTGCCCATAGACTCAACACTGCACCATAGCCTCAACACTGCCTATATACGCAACACTGCACCATAGACTCAGCACTGCACCATAGACTCAACACTGCACATAGACTCAACACTCCACCATAGACTCAACACTGTACCATAGACTCAACACTGCACCATAGACTCAACACTACACCATAGACTCAGCACTGCCTATAGACTCAACAATGCACCATAGACTCAACACTGCCCCGTAGACTCAACACTGCCCATAGACTCAACACTGCATCATAGACTCAACACTGCACCATAGACTCAACACTGCCCATAGACTCAAAACTGCACCATAGACTCAACACTGCACCATAGACTCAACACTGCACCCTAGACTCAATGCTGCGCCAAAGACTCAACACTGCACCATAGACTCAGCACTGCCCATATACTCAACACTGCCCATAAACTCAACACTGCACCATAGACTCAGCACTGCCCCATAGACTCAACACTGCACCATAGACTCAACACTACACCATAGCCTCAACACTGCGCCATAGACTCAACACTGCACCATAGACTCAACACTGCACCATAGACTCAAAGCTGCCCATAGACTCAACACTGCCCCATAGACTCAACACTGCCCCATTGATTCAACACTGCACCATAGACTCAACACTGCACCATAGACTCAACACTGCCCATAGACTCAACACTGCCTATAGACTCAACACTGTCCATAAACTCAACACTGCACCATAGACTCAACAATGCCCATAGACTCAACACTGACCATAGACTCAACACTGCACCATAGACTCAACACTGCCTATAGACTCAACATTGCACCATAAACTCAACACTGCACCATAGACTCAACACTGCACCATAGACTCAAAACTGCCCCAAGACTCAGCACTGCCTATAGACTCAACACAGCACCATAGACTCAACACTGCACCATAGACTCAACACTGCACCATAGACTCAACACTGCTCCATAGACTCAAAACTGCAACAAAGACTCAACACTGCACCATAGACACAGCACTGCCCATAGACTCAACACTGTCCATATACTCAACACTGCCCATAAACTCAACACTGCACCATAGACTCAGCACTGCACCATAGACTCAACACTGCCCATAGACTCATCACTGCCCATAGACTCAGCACTGCCCATAGACTCAACACTGCCCATAGACTCAACACTGCCCATAGACTCATCACTGCACCAAAGACTCAACATTGCCCATAGACTCAACACTGCCCCATAGACTCAACACTGCACCAAAGACTCAACACTACACCATAGACTCAACACTGCACCATAGACTCAACACTGCACCCTAGACTCAATGCTGCGCCAAAGACTCAACACTGCACCATAGACTCAGCACTGCCCATAGACTCAACACTGTCCATATACTCAACACTGCCCATAAACTCAACACTGCACCATAGACTAAGCACTGCACCATAGACTCAACACTGCCCCATCGACTCAACACAGCACCATAGACTCAACACTGCCCATAGACTCAACACTGCACCATAGACTCAACACTGAACATAGACTCAACACGGTACCATAGACTCAACAATGCACCACAGACTCAACACTGTACCATAGACTCAACACTGCACCATAGCCTCAACACAGCACCATAGACTCAACACTGCACCATAGACTCAGCACTGCACCATAGAATCAACACTGCACCATAGACTCAACACTGCACTATAGACACAACACTGCCCATAGACAAAACACTGCCCATAGACTCAGCATTGCCCATAGACTCAACACTGCTCATAGACTCAGCACTGCCCATAGACTCAACACTACACCATAGACTCAAAACTGCCCATAGACTCAACACTGCCCCATTGATTCAACACTGCACCATAGAATCAAAACTGCACCATAGACATAACACTGCCCATAGACACAGCACTGCCCATAGACTCAACCCTGCCCATAGACTCAACACTGCCTATAGACTCCACACTGCACCATAGACTCAACACTGCCCCATAGACTCAACACTGCCCATAGACTCAACACTGCACCATAGACTCAACACTGCCCCAAGACTCAGCACTGCCTATAGACTCAACACAGCACCATAGACTCAACACTGCCCCATAGACTCAACACTACAACATAGACTCAACACTGCACCATAGACTCAACACTGCACCATATACTCAACACTGCACCATAGAGTCAAAACTGCAACAAAGACTCAACACTGCACCATAGACTCAACACCACCAATAGACTCAACACTGCCCATAGACTCAGCACTGCCCATAGACTCAACACTGCACCATAGCCTCAACACTGCCTATATACGCAACACTGCACCATAGACTCAGCACTGCACCATAGACTCAACACTGCACATAGACTCAACACTCCACCATAGACTCAACACTGTACCATAGACTCAACACTGCACCATAGACTCAACACTACACCATAGACTCAGCACTGCCTATAGACTCAACAATGCACCATAGACTCAACACTGCCCCGTAGACTCAACACTGCCCATAGACTCAACACTGCATCATAGACTCAACACTGCACCATAGACTCAACACTGCCCATAGACTCAAAACTGCACCATAGACTCAACACTGCACCATAGACTCAACACTGCACCCTAGACTCAATGCTGCGCAAAAGACTCAACACTGCACCATAGACTCAGCACTGCCCATATACTCAACACTGCCCATAAACTCAACACTGCACCATAGACTCAGCACTGCCCCATAGACTCAACACTGCACCATAGACTCAACACTACACCATAGCCTCAACACTGCGCCATAGACTCAACACTGCACCATAGACTCAACACTGCACCATAGACTCAAAGCTGCCCATAGACTCAACACTGCCCCATAGACTCAACACTGCCCCATTGATTCAACACTGCACCATAGACTCAACACTGCACCATAGACTCAACACTGCCCATAGACTCAACACTGCCTATAGACTCAACACTGTCCATAAACTCAACACTGCACCATAGACTCAACAATGCCCATAGACTCAACACTGACCATAGACTCAACACTGCACCATAGACTCAACACTGCCTATAGACTCAACATTGCACCATAAACTCAACACTGCACCATAGACTCAACACTGCACCATAGACTCAAAACTGCCCCAAGACTCAGCACTGCCTATAGACTCAACACAGCACCATAGACTCAACACTGCACCATAGACTCAACACTGCACCATAGACTCAACACTGCTCCATAGACTCAAAACTGCAACAAAGACTCAACACTGCACCATAGACACAGCACTGCCCATAGACTCAACACTGTCCATATACTCAACACTGCCCATAAACTCAACACTGCACCATAGACTCAGCACTGCACCATAGACTCAACACTGCCCCATTGACTCAACACAGCACCATAGACTCAACACTGCCCATAGACTCAACACTGCACCATAGACTCAACACTGAACATAGACTCAACACTGTACCATAGACTCAACAATGCACCACAGACTCAACACTGTACCATAGACTCAACACTGCACCATAGCCTCAACACAGCACCATAGACTCAACACTGCACCATAGACTCAGCACTGCACCATAGAATCAACACTGCACCATAGACTCAACACTGCACTATAGACACAACACTGCCCATAGACAAAACACTGCCCATAGACTCAGCATTGCCCATAGACTCAACACTGCTCATAGACTCAGCACTGCCCATAGACTCAACACTACACCATAGACTCAAAACTGCCCATAGACTCAACACTGCCCCATAGACTCAACACTGCCCCATTGATTCAACACTGCACCATAGACTCAAAACTGCACCATAGACATAACACTGCCCATAGACACAGCACTGCCCATAGACTCAACACTGCCCATAGACTCAACACTGCCTATAGACTCCACACTGCACCATAGACTCAACACTGCCCATAGACTCAACACTGCCCATAGAATCAACACTGCACCTTAGACTCAATATTGCCCCATTGACTCAACACTGCCCATAGACTCAGCACTGCACCATAGACTCAACACTGCACTACTATACACGATACACTACAATACAATATACTACTATACACTACACTACACACTACTATACACTACTATACACTACACTACCATACACTACACTACACACTACACGTTACGCTACAATACAATACACTACACTACACACTACTATACACTACACTATACACTACACACTACACGATACACTACACTACAATACACTACTATACACTACAATACAATCGACTACACTATCCACTACACTATACCCTACACTACTGTACACTACACTAGTATACACTACACTATACACTACACTATACACTACAATACTATACACTACTATACACTACACTATACACTACACTATACACTACACTATACACTACTATACACTACACTATACACTACTATACACTACACTACTATACACTACACTAGTATACACTACACTATACACTACACTACTATACACTACTATACACTACACTACTATACACTACACTATACACTACACTAAACACTACACTATACACTACACTACTATACACTACACTATACACTACACTACTATACACTACACTATACACTACACTATACACTACACTATACACTACACTATACACTACACTATACACTACACTATACACTACACTATACACTACACCATACACTACTGTACACTACACTATACACTACACTATACACTACACCATACACTACTGTACACTACACTATACACTACACTATACACTACACTATACACTACACTATACACTACACTATACACTACACCATACACTACTGTACACTACACTATACACTACACTATACACTACACTATACACTACACTATACACTACACTGTACACTACACTATACACTACACTACTATACACTACACTATACACTACACTATACACTACACTATACACTACACTACACTATACACTACACTATACACTACAGTACTATACACTACACTAATATACACTACACTAATATACACTACACTATACACTACACTACTATACACTACACTATACACTACACTATACACTACACTATACACAAAACTATACACTACACTGTACACTACTATACACTACACTATACACTACACTGTACACTACACTATACATTACACTATACACTACTATACACTACACTATACACTACGCTATACACTACTATACACTCCTATACACTCCTATACACTACACTATACACTACTATACACTACACTATACACTACACTATACACTACACTATACACTACTATACACTACACTACTATACACTACACTATACACTACACTATACACTACACTATACACTACTATACACTACACTATACACTACTATACACTACACTACTATACACTACACTAGTATACACTACAATATATACACTACACTACTATACACTACTATACACTACACTACTATACACTACACTACTATACACTACACTATACACTACACTAAACACTACACTATACACTACTATACACTCCACTACTATAAACTACACTACTATACACTACACTACTATACACTACACTACACACTACTATACACTACACTATGCACTACACTATACACTACTATACACTACTATACACTACACTTTACACTACTATACACTACTATACACTACACTATACACTACTATACACTACACTATACACTACTATACACTACACTATACACTACTATACACTACACTATACACTACTATACACTACACTATATACTACTATACACTACACTATACACTACTATACACTACACTATACACTACTATACACTACACTATACACTACTATACACTACACTATACACTACTATACACTACACTATACACTACTATACACTACACGATACACTACTATACACTACATTATACACTACTATACACTACATTATACACTACTATACACTACACTATACACTACTATACACTATACACTACACTAATATACACTACACTATACACTACACTATACACTACTATACACGACTATACACTAAACACTACTACACCATATACTACAATACTATACTATACACTACACTATACATTATACTACTATACACTACACTATACACTACACTATACACTACATATACACTACACTATATACTGTATTACTATACACTACACTATACACTATACCACAATACACGATGCACTACACTACTATACACTACACTACTATACACTACACTACTATACACTACACTTCTATACACTACACAACTATACACTACACTACTATACACTGTCTGTATCTATGTGCGTGTCTGTATCACTGTGTATGTCTGTGTGTGTGTCACTGTGTGTATCACTGTGTGTGTCTGTGTGTGTCAATGTGTGTCTCTGTGTGTGTCTCACTGTGTGTATCAATGTGTGTATCACTGTGTGTGTCTGTGTGTCACTGTGTGTGTCTGTGTGTGTGTCTGTGTGTGTATCACTGTGTGTGTCTGTGTGTCACTGTGTGTGTCTGTGTGTCACTGTGTGTGTCTGTGTGTGGTGTGTGTAGTACATAGACACTGCTGCTGCTACTCGCTACCAACAGCACTTGCCCCTACAGCCCTGCTAGAGGCTACCTGGGGGAGCTTTGTCTGTGTGTGTGGTGTGTGTAGTACATAGACACTGCTGCTGCTACTCGCTACTAACAGCACTTGCACCTACAGCCCTGCTAGAGGCTACCTGGGGGAGCTTTGTCTGTGTGTGTGGTGTGTGTAGTACATAGACACTGCTGCTGCTACTCGCTACTAGCTGCTACTCGCTACCAACAGCACTTGCCCCTACAGCCCTGCTAGAGGCTACCTGGGGGAGCTTTGTTTGCGTGGTGTCACCGCTCCTCGTGCTGAGAGAGGCGCTTAATTGCCAATTAGCACAGACGCAAGATAGAGATAGAGAGTGTCTCGTGTGTGTGTCTGTGTGTGTGTCTGTGTGTGTCGTGTGTGTGTGTGTGTCCGTGTGTCTGTGTGTGTGTGTGTCTGCGTGTATGTGTCTGTGTGTGTGTCTGTGTGTGTCGTGTGTGTGTGTGTGTCTGTGTGTGTATGTGTGTGTGCGTGTGTCTGCGTGTATGTGTCTGTGTGTGTGTCTGTGTGTGTGTGTGTCTGTGTGTTTCGTGTGTGTCTGTGTGTGTGTGTCTGTGTGTGTGTCTGTGTATGTGTGTCTGTGTGTGTCTGTGTGTGTGTGTCTGTGTGTGTGTGTCTGTGTGTGTGTGTCTGTGTGTGTGTCTGTGTGTGTCTGTGTGTGTGTCTCGTGTGTGTGTCTGTGTGTGTGTCTGTGTCTGTGTGTGTGTGTCTGTGTGTGTCGTGTGTGTCTGTGTGTGTGTCTGTGTGTGTGTGTCTGTGTGTGTGTGTCTGTGTGTGTGTGTCTGTGTGTGTCTCGTGTGTGTGTCTGTGTGTGTGTGTCTGTGTGTGTGTGTCTGTGTGTGTGTGTCTGTGTGTGTGTATGTGTGTGTGTGTATCTGTGTGTGTGTGTCTGTGTGTGTGTGTATCTGTGTGTGTGTGTATCTGTGTGTGTGTCTCTCTGTGTGTGTCTCTATATGTGTGCCTCTGTGTGTGTGTCTCTCCGTGGTGCAGAACGTGAACCTTGTGGTGGGCAGTGGCGAGGGGTGAGGGGCCAACTGAGATTGGACGTTCTCCTCATGGCGTTCATGACCACCACAGCCGCCAAACGGGGGCTCTCCAACACTAAACTACGACTTAGAAAATGTATTAAGCTTGTGCCGGAGGCCCCGGGGGGACAGGCGTCTATGACGTCTCCTGGCCAAAACCCCAATTGGCGGAGCCAGGAGATTGAATCTCTACCCTCGGGGCTCCTCCAGAAACAACGAAAAGCCGCTTCGTGCGGCCACGTGGAATGTTCGAACGCTCACTGCGGAGGAGAGGCTGCCACTCCTCTGTCGGGAGCTGGACTGGTACCGCCTGGATCTCTGTGGCATTCAGGAGGTCCGGTGGACCGGTTCTGGCTCCAGCCACCATGAGGGGTGGACAGTCCTCTACTCGGGGCAGGAGACTGCCAAACAACAGGGTGTGGCTCTTTTTCTGAACAAAATAATGAAGGGGGCGTGGGAGCGTGGCGGTGAGGTGTGGGAAGCTGTAAGCCCCAGGCTACTTTGGGCTCGCCTTCCCACCAACCGGAGGCGAGGAATGGTGGTCGTGGTTACTTATGCCCCCACCGAAGACGAACATCCGTGGAGAGATGCAGGCAAGGCCGATGAGTCAGATGCCTTCTATGCCCTCCTGTCACAGGTGCTGGCTAAAGTGGCCCCTCGGGATAGAGTCATCCTGTTTGGCGACTTCAATGCCCGAGTTGGTCATGATGCTGGCACCTGGTCTGGAATGATTGGAAGACATGGGCCAGATCAGCTCAATAACAACGGTAGGCAGCTGCTAGATTTTTGTGCAGCCCATGGGCTTGTAATTACCAACACGCTGTTCCAGCATCGGCGCATCCACACGACATCATGGATGCATGCCGGGTCCAAGCAAGAACATCTGCTGGGCTACGTAGTGACGGACCAGCGGATGCGAGCCCATGTCCTTGACACCAGGACCTACTGTGGAGCTGATCTGCCCACTGACCATCGACTTGTCATCCGTAAGGCGCTGCAAGGATGGGTGGTGGTCGCGGGTTGCTGAGGAGATGGAGTCTGGATCAGTGGCCCGCGATCACAAATCGCTATTTAACTCCATCAAAAAAGTAACCTGCAGCGCCACACCTATTACCATCATTAGGGGAAAGAACGGTGATCCAGTCTCCGACCCCCAGGAACAGGTTTGCAGATTTGCTGAGCATTTCTGTGAGGTCCTGGGGGAGGGGACATCTCTCAGCCTGGAAAACATCGTGACACAAAGTGGAGATGACCATGCTGAGGCTGCGGTGCCTCAAATATTGGAGGAAGAAGTCACCCCCTGTGAGTGGCTGGCTGAGGTGTCATCTGTGAGGAAGTACTGAAGGCGATCCAGAGCCTGAAACCAGGAAAGGCACCGGGCAGAGATGATCTCCCAAGCGAAATGGTGAGGGAGGGTGGCGTTTGTGCACAGACTGCCCTACATGACATCATAACAACAGTCTGGACCACTTGAAGGGTTTCGCAGGATTGGTATGATGCCCTGGTGGTCCCCCTCTTTAAGAAGGGGGACCGCACAGACTGTAACAACTACAGGGGCATCTCACTCCTCAGTGTGCCGGGAAAGGTCCTGGCAAGGATTATTCAAAATCGCCTTGCCAGGCACGCTGAGGAGAGACTTGCGGAGCCCCAATGCGGTTTCAGGAAAGAGTGGTCCTGCATAGATGCCATATTTTCTGTCCGTCTGCTCCAGCAGAGGTGTAGGGAATTCCAGCAAGACCTACATCTCTGCTTTATTGACATGGTCAAGGCCTATGATACCATCAGTCGAGCGGCAATATCTTTTGATCGGTTGCATAACGCTGTGTGGAAGCTAAAGTGAGGGAAAAAAGTATTTGATCCCCTGCTGATTTTGTACGTTTGCCCACTGACAAAGAAATTATCAGTCAATATTTTTATGGTAGCTTTATTTGAACAGTGAGAGACATAATAACAACAAAAATCCAGAAAAACGCATGTCAAAATTGTATAAATTGATTTGCATTTTAATGAGGGAAATAAGTATTTGATCCCTCTGCAAAACATGACTTAGTACTTGGTGGCAAAACCCTTGTTGGCAATCACAGAGGTCAGACGTTTCTTGTAGTTGGCCACCAGGTTTGCACACATCTCAGGAGGGATTTTGTCCCACTCCTCTTTGCAGATCTTCTCTAAGTCATTAAGGTTTCTAGGCTGACTTTGACAACTCGAACCTTCAGCTCCCTCTAGAGATTTTCTATGGGATTAAGGTCTGGAGACTGGCCAGGCCACTCCAGGACCTTAATGTGCTTCTTCTTGAGCCACTCCTTTGTTGCCTTGGCCGTGTGTTTTGGGTCATTGTCATGCTGGAATACCCATCCACGACCCATTTTCAATGACCTGGCTGAGGGAAGGAGGTTCACACCCAAGATTTGACGGTACATGGCCCCGTCCATCGTCCCTTTGATGCGGTGAAGGTGTCCTGTCCCCTTAGCATAAAACACCCCCAAAGCATAATGTTTCCACCTCCATGTTTGACGGTGGGGATGGTGTTCTTGGGGTCACAGGCAGTATTCCTCTTCCTCCAAACACGGTGAGTTGAGTTGATGCCAAAGAGCTCCATTTTGGTCTCATCTGACCACAACACTTTCATCCAGTTGTCCTCTGAATCATTCTGATGTTCATTGGCAAAATTCAGACGGGCATGTATATGTGCTTTCTTGAGCAGGGGGACCTTGCGGGCGCTGCAGGATTTCAGACCTTCACGGCGTAGTGTGTTACCAATTGTTTTCTTGGTGACTATGGTCCCAGCTGCCTTGAGATCATTGACAAGATCCTCCCGTGTAGTTATGGGCTGATTCCTCACCGTTCTCATGATCATTGCAACTCCACGAGGTGAGATCTTGCATGGAGCCCCAGGCCGAGGGAGATTGACAGTTCTTTTGTGTTTCTTCCATTTGCGAATAATCGCACCAACTGTTGTCACCTTCTCACCAAGCTGCTTGGCAATGGTCTTGTAGCCCATTCCAGCCTTGTGTAGGTCTACAATCTTGTCCCTGACATCGTTGGAGAGCTCTTTGGTCTTGGCCATGGTGGAGAGTTTGGAATCTGATTGATTGATTGCTTCTGTGGACAGGTGTCTTTTATACAGTTAACAAGCTGAGATTAGGAGCACTCCCTTTAAGAGTGTGCTCCTAATCTCAGCTCGTTACCTGTATAAAAGACACCTGGGAGCCATAAATCTTTCTGATTGAGAGGGGGTCAAATATTGATTTCTCTCATTAAAATGCAAATCAATTTATAACAATTTTGACATGCGTTTTTATGGATTTTTTTGTTGTTATTCTGTCTCTCACTGTTCAAATGAACCTACCATTAAAATGATAGACTGATCATTTCTTTGTCAGTGGGCAAACGTACAAAATCAGCAGGGAATCAAACTCTTTTTTTCCTTCACTGTACCTGGTCTGTCGCTCCGCACTAAGCTTCAGGTCTTCTCGGCCACGGTCATTCCCTCCCTTCTCTACGCTTGCGAAACGTGGACCCCCCTAATGGAACATCTTCGCCGGTTAGAAACATTTAGGCTGGCCTGCCTTCGATCCATCCTGGGTTTAACCAGACTGGATTGTGTGAGGAGCTCACAAATCCTTGAAAGATCTGGGCAAGGTCCAATCGGTGAGCTCCTCCAGCGGGCAAGGCTGCGATGGCTGGGTCATGTAGCCCGCATGCCCAGCCACCGTATGCCGAAACAGCTTTTGTTCGGCCGGATCGAGGGGGCTAAGCGGGCGCGGCACGGGCTAGAGAAGAGATGGAGTGATGTGGTACAGGAGGACGTGGAGCTGAGTGGACTTGCCGATGACTGGTACCAGCGGTGTCAAGATCGGACTCTGTGGAGGAGGCTCGTGAAGGATGCTACTGGGCAGTTGGAGGCAGTCGCCCTCCAACAACAACGGAGGGCGGAGGAGCGACGCTCACAACAACGAGCGGAGCGCCGGGTGGCTAAAGCACGACTGAAAA